>NC_087289.1:6779375-7098750 GCF_015220805.1 Pogoniulus pusillus | reverse complement strand
CAGCTTCTCAACACAGAGACCAGTCATGAAGAAGAGGATTGTATGAAGCAGTGAGAACGAGAAAGATAAAAAGGTATATGACTCTCCTGACCTGCAGGCCCTGTACAGTCAGCCTCCAGAGTGCTGGATGTGGCAGTACTCTCAGACCAAACATTTAGACCCAAGTCTTATAGTGACATAGATTTGGACAAAGCAATAAGCCAGAGCATTTTGAAGAATGTATGAACGAGTGATAGAATTGTAGTCCAAACAATAAATATCTGCTTTATGACAGGTTGTTCTGCTAAGTTGGTGATTGGCCTCTGTTTCCTTCATTCTTGTCACCCATCAAATGAATGTTCTGTCATTCCTCTCCAAAAGGGTGAAAGTGTTTATCGTGAGAAGCCTAAGGAGACATGTGTACAGCAAGACAAAACATGCTGCAAGTTGGGATGCTTTCTCACCTGAGTATACACTCTGTTGGCAACACAAACAGTGGCATGACTCTATTTGCTCTGCTTGGTGCAGCTTCCCTCAGGCTGTTTCATTTTTTCTTTTTTCATAATGGTCTTCTTAGACCAGTTCCCACTGATCAGATGAGTGGAAGGAAACATCTTCAACTGGTCCTCAGTGGAGACATTGACTGGCATGGCCGTGGTCACATCACTTTGATTAGCCTGTGCAGCAATTTACTCCATTAATGCAAGTTCTACACTGACTTTCCACTGTGCTTTTATTGGTGGGATCTCAGAACTCTTTTCTTAGCAGCCCTCTTTCATATAGTCAAAACTAAATCAGATGCTTTTCATTTTTTCCTTCTCAAAGAGAAAGTTACACTAATTCCTTTGCTCATTAAAATGTAAATGGAGAGGAATCTTGCTGAGTTCAGTGATACTATGAGACGTAAAAGCAGTATATGAGGTCAGAATCTTCCCATGTGACTTACAAGTGCAAAAACCTGTGAGCAAAAAAAAAAATCAGAATAGATCAAGGATTACAATCTGGGGAACAACAGGAGGAAGAAATAGAAGTAGCCCCTGAAGAATGCTGCTCTTGATAGAGGCCTTCTCCTCTGAAAAGATCTGTTAGCTCTAATATTAAACAAACAGAAATGTACCTATTCTGTAAAATTCTCTTTTGCTTCTTTATGGGGGGCACTTCTAGTAAAGCCTGCACTTAAACTTTAAGAATAATGAAAAAGAACTAACTCTTGTTCCACCAGGAAGTCCTAATTTCTTCTGCCAAGAGTATCTAGTCTAAAGTCTGAGAAAAGCTGGCCCATCTCTGTAACTGTGTGTAATGACAGATGAAACAGCTGAACATTCCCAATCTGGATTTGTCCTTGCTGTCAGCAAATCAAATGGATGCTCTTGCTAGGCTTCATGAATGCTCCTGTATTTCCATGCTGTAATGGCAGCATGACGAGCCCAGGGTGGGCTGCCAGGTCACCTGGGGATGCAGGTACTGTATACAGAGGGGTTTTGCTAGGCAGTCTGCCCAAAGTACAGAATGCTGCTCCCTGCATACAAAATTCCCTTTCCTCTGTGACAGGAGCACGCATAAGTGCTCCTAAGCTCCATTTGGACCCATTTATACCCACATATGCCAAATGGTGGGAGGAGAAGTTGCTGGTGCTGAAAAGGCAAATTGCATCATTCAGGTAGATGGGGAACTTCTGGCAGCTGGAAAAGGATATAAAAATATAATCACATTAACATCCCTCAGGCCTTCTGGGCAAACAAAGATCCAGGGCAAGCAATGTGCTGAGGAAATTGACTAGTCCTGGAACATTTTGTGTCTGTGTGTCTATGTACAAACATAACTGCTACTTTGGAAACTTTCCATTCCTGTTCTCTTTTAACATGAAATCAGGCTTCAGAGTCAAGAAAATTATTGTCTGGAATGGTTATTTTTATTTATGAAGCAATATTTCATGACAACATATTCTTTTTCTGAACTGTGAAGAGAAGTTAGAAAAATCTTCATTTCACTTGCTTTGAAAGGTTAAACTCTTCTACTTTGATGGCTACTTTTTCAGTATCCATCACCTGTCTCCAGTAGTTCTGACCTGAGATTCTGAGAGAAAATAAGCCTTTTCTGATCAGCTCTATCAGTGTGGTCCCTGGAGGGCATCTGTGAACTTCAGCTGCAGTTACATGATCCATAATATAAGAGGAAGGCAAAGCCACAACATAGCAATAGCTCTAGTAAGGGAGGCCATCTTTTATCCATTGAAATGATCAGCACACCAGGAAAGAAAAATACAAGGCTTGCAAGCTGCCTGCATCTCACCCTTCAAGGTGGCCTCATTCCTGAGTATTGGGGAAATTTGAGGAGTTAATCATTTCCTTTGACTCAAAAGATAAACGGCAGAACAAAAACAAAACCCACCCAATGCATTTCTAAAGCTCCCTGTTCAGATCTGCTTTCCAGTGTGCATGATGTTATGTTATAATTTGTTTCTCAGGATGACTCAGCTTAGGGCATCAGGTAGTGTGAGGCTTGAGGACTTCATCAAATTTGAAGGGAGATCTGGAGAAGGGTTAGGGTTTCTTTTGCTCCCAGCTGCCCATTCAGGTTTTCCAGGAGTGCTATGGAATAAGCTTTTTATCTCCATCGGTAGTTCACATCCAGTCCTGAAGCAGGTTCCATGGGAAATTATCTGGAAGCTTTGGGAACTGGCTCCAAAACAAGGACAGAGCTGAGGTCATTTTCACAACAGTCATGTGAAATCCCATTACTGTTACTGGCATTACTGGCTTAAGGCTGGCTGAGTGTAGACCCTAACTTGCCCTCATGTTTCTTGGGAGTGAGCTACCAGGGCAGGATACAAGGCAATCAGGAGAAGGTGGCACCAGTCCCATACACACAGGGCTTCAGGCCGCAGTGATTTCATTCCAGCAGCTTTCCCCACAGTAAATGCAGTGGAGATTCTTGTTCATCTTCTAAAGGCAATATTAAATGAGAGTATTTTTAAAGCTGAAAATACTTTCCCAGCTCCTGGAAAGGGTTAGACACGTAGCCCTGAGGTGGGCCATGTGTCTGACATCAAGCTAAGCAGTCGTGTTCAGCTTGTCTTGGATTTCTTTATATGAGACAGGGGATGATTCACAAAAGGAAATGCTGAGGCCACACAGATTGCCAAGGCTCTAGTCTAACCAGGTGTAATGATTGAGGGTCTGCAGACAAGGAAAAAATAACAGATTATGGGGCAAATCTGTCCTTGGTGCAACTACACCAGCTTCAGCAAGAGTTGCCCCTGTGGGAATCTGGCCCTATGTTTCTCACTCAAATAAAGCAAGACCCCTCTTGTAGCAAAATCAATTGGAAAAGGGAGAAGGAAAAAAAAATGCTTCTCTCTAACCCACTTTAAAAATAATCACTTTTTGTTACACAATGGGACAGGCAAAACCAGTCCTACTAGACTCCAGAGTAAAATATCCTCAGCATGTTACTGGAGGGAGGGGGCAGAAATTGGCAGAACCAAGAGGTTTCTTTCATCTGTGCTCAGTCCTAAGTGATACAGGGAAGAGGAGAAAGCATATCTAGCTATATAGATAGGTATATGGATGTGCTATCCCTTCTTCCCTCTATCTAGCTATGTAGATATGGATAACTACCTACTTATACAGATAGATATATTTGTTCTTCCTGAGTCAATTATGTCACCAATGCGAGATCTGAAGTTGAGGAACATTTCATCTGCTCATTAGACCTGTTATTTTAAAAGAGTCAAATATCTCTGCTTTAAATGGCTGTTAGAGTTTTCACTGCTGTGTGGTGTTTTCTGTCTCAGCTTTCTCTTCACATTTAGCTGGTCTGTTGTGTACGTGAGCTCTACGGGAAGGCAGAAAAACCACCTGAGGGAGAAAATTGCTAATCACTAAAAATTACTAATCATTCTTTCACACTAAACAAATCCCACTGAGAGGTTTTTAGTTACACAAAGGTGGATATTGCTTTTTTTCTTTCCCCTTTTTCCTCTTTTTTTTTCCAGCTAATGATACAGAGGTGCAAATGCAGGAAATCACATCTTACAATGCATTTACTGTGGCATTTTCACACGGTTAAGATCTAGGCCTGAATCCAAAACAAAAAACACAATAACCTGAGAATCTTCTAAGGCACACCACTAGCCCTTCACAACCAAAACATCAGGAGAAGCAATTCAGACAGTCACGGAATAATCTTCCCAAGGTTATTTGTAGTCCAGCAGTGGTGAGGTCCTTTTGATGAGGCTCTGCTCCCCGTGCAATTGCCCCCTAAAGTGTCTACAACCAAACAAACGAAGCAGAAGGTTGGAAGAGAAGGATACGATTTGAACTGCAATCCTTACAGCTAGGAAACTCAGAGTAAGTGGTTTTCTCAAGGTCACCTGGGGCTATATGCGCTTCCAAGATCCAGAGTCTTAACCAGAGAAGTCTGGTGCCTCCCAGTTTCCCTCTCCCAACACCACTTCCTTACTCTTAGAAAGGTCTTTTCTTATACATCCTGGGAATGCACAGCTGTTCTTCTTCGCATTGTACTTCTTCCCATTATATAAATCCATTCACACTTAAAACTGCTCGTTTGTCTTTGCTAGAAATCCTCGGAACAAAACATTTCACTGGCTGAAGTTCCTCCTGTGTTGGCATTAGGGCAGGCAGCAGGGGGTGCATGGCAGGCGGGGAGCTCGAGTGCTGGTGTAGGGCTCTTTCTGCACAGGGGCATCCTGTTCCTGCAGCCCTGCGCTGTGGCCTCCCTCCTGTGACACTTCCCACCGAGTGAGCTATACAGAAACTGTGACAGCTGCCAGCAGCAGTTCCTGGGGAGTTTCCAGAGACACATTCCTGGGCTAAGAGCTGGGTAGCTATTTGGAACTGGTGAGCAAGGAATTCACCACAAAGGAAAAAAGTCCTTTGCAGCCCTGCCTGTGTTCAATTATGCCATCATTTATGAAATGCAAAAATCAGTCTCTACACCTTAGCTCACTCTCTTCTGCTTTGGGTGTCCCAACATAGCTAAGCACCTTCTACTGACAAGAAGAAGGGGTTGGAAGTAGATGATCCTTGGAGTCCCTTCCAACCCTGACTGATTCTCTAATTGTATGATTCCTAGAATCAACCAGGTTGGAAGAGACCTCCAGCATTCATTCACCTATCAAAGTGAATTTGTACCTTACTGCTTGTTGAAAACTGGTGGCAGAAATTTTTTCAAACCAACCTGCTGCTGGATGATTGAAATAATAATGGCTGCTAAAAAGCCTCACAATGTGCAAATAGAGTGGTGTTGAGGGGAAAGTGCTCAAATGGCTGTTTAAATTATTCACCAAAAGCAAGGGGACTAGCTCTACCTAGTGAGACTGAAAATCTATGAGAAGGTAGCATGTTTTGTCACTCCTTCAGCTTCTTTGATGCTTCAAGATTTGGATTTCCTGGCCCATACAGGGCAGCTGCCACTACACCATTGCCCACAGGTGCCATCTCCCAGCACTGTAGCATTCCCATTTCTCACTTGAACAGGAAGAAAAAGAAGGCCTTGTTTTCAGGCCATCACCAACGATTTTGCCATTGGAATGGGCTGTCCTGGGAGGTGGTGGAGTCACTGTCCCTGGGAGTGACTGGATGAGGCACTTAGTACCATGGTCTAGTTGACTGGCTAGGGCTGGGTGCTAGGTTGGACTGGATGATGTTGGAGGTCTCTTCCAACCTGGTTGATTCTATGATTTTGTGATTTTGATTGTGATATTGCTATGGATGCTCCACCACTGAAGGCCTGTTTAATTTATGTTGACACACTGTGGTTTGATTCTTTGGACCAAATTTAAGAGTCCTGTAAGCAAGCTGATCCCAGGTACTTGGAACAGATTTTTACTTCTGTTACATTCCCCTCTGTTTTTCTCCTGTATCTGTGAACACAGCAGACATCATCTAAATCAAACCAAACAGAAGTGCAATATGTTTTCTATCATTGCTGTAAACTAGTCTGAAACTCACTGGTGCCAGCTGTCCCTATTCAGGTTGCAAAACACAAGACCCTCAACAGAGCATTTTTACTACACTCGTAAAGAGATAATGGAAACCCAAGAACAGCTCCTAGAGAAAGGATGCCCTGAGGCATGAGCAAAGTCTAGCTATAGGTCCGCTCCTAATCTCTTCTGTGGACAGAACAAAGTAGGACAGTGCACTTAAAATACATCTATTTTATAACCAGACGAGCTGCTGCTCTGCTGCAGTGGTAAGCCGTGATGCTAAAATGCTGTTGCTGAGCTTTGGGATTAACCCCTTTAGGAAGCAAGGAGCTGGTACCACTGAGTGTTGTCCACATAAGGACCACAGGATCAGGCACTGCAACTCCTTACTCCTGCAGATTATCTTGGTTTGTGGGTTCTAGATAACTAAGTATTTTGCTCTGAAATATTTTATCCCTAAGGAAAACAATGCTGGAGTTTCCTGAAGCAGAATGCTGAGTACATTTGATGTTTTGACACACTGAGGTTGTTAAGTTTGCATAATTCACCGAATTCCACCCAAGTTTGTAGTTTCAATACCTCAGAAACATCCTTTTTGTTGGTCAGTTTTAGGCTTCCTCACTGAGAGATCTTTTTTCCACTGCTCCATTCCCCAGGAGTCCTAAAGGGGCTCCAGTGGAGGCTCCATGGAGTGTGCTCTGTGTGAGAGCCCAGTGAAGACAACAGGCTTTCTCAAAAGTGGATGTAAGGACTGTGCTGTAAAGCTTCTCTTTTGTGGCCAAAACACTTGCTTGCCATTATTAACCAGCAATACCTACTGACATCTGTAGGAAACCAGAGTGATCCAGTGGGGTAAGTTAATATTAATTACAATTTGGTTATTCAGTTTAAGAACACAAGATGAGACATTTAATTGGAATGATATATTGATACAAATAGGAGATTACAGCTAAACAGCTTGCCTAACTGCCTACAGCTAATTTATAGTTAACTAAGGTGCTCATTCACCCTGGTAAGAGCATCCATCCAGAGAGCAGCTCTGTGAGAGAAGGATTGCATCACTCTAGAGAAGTGTAGGTGCTGGGTCTTCTTTTTTGTTATCTGATCTTATTGACATTAATGTGTTTGCAGTAGGAAAAGACACTTTGCCTTTGCCCAGGTAGAGTTAAAATGGTCTCTCTCAACTCAGCTTTTCTTCAGCTGGCCACCTAACAGCTAAAGCAAAATACAGTCTGTTTTCTCGTGCTGTGTATTTGCTGAATCTTTTCTCTGCCTGTAGTCATAACTGATCCTCAACTGATTTGCAAGAGATTTATTATGAGATCTTAAGTTAGTGTCACAAGACACACAGGGAAGTCTACATGAGCACTGATAAAGCTTAAAGTGATTTGGAAACAGTCTCGGCTCGACCCAAAACAGCTATTATAACAATGTTTTCTCAGGGATTTGTGCTTACATGTACACTTATGTGCTGGCTTTTTGCTGCATGTTTCACCATGCCACCTAAAAATCAGGTTGAGAACACCTTGAGCTGGTTGAGCCTTTTAATTGTGCCATTGAAAATGACAGAGGAAGAAAAAACCAATAGAGAGAGAGGGTGTTGAGCTTGTTAACCCACAGGTGAGGGAACTTTCTGACTGTCAGGAGGGTGGAGCGGCTATAAAAGGAGAAAAAGAGGTAGAAGGTAGTCTTGTTGTAAGTGAGCATGTGGGAGTAATTTTAGACCAAAAAAGTAACAGGTAAGAGTTACTGCATTGGATGTTTTTCTTCACTTGGGTTGCAGTTTAAAGAAAAAAAAGAGTGAGATAGAAGTTAGTATTTGACTGTTCTTGTGGTTTTTTGACAGTGGTTCTACTTCTCTTGGTCTGAGGCACATACTTGGAGTGAATCTTGCTTTCTAGGGAGCTGTGTAGCCTTGGTTTGGTTTTTATCATGTAGGAGACAATGGGATAATCTTGGTTGCCTGCTAGGTGCCCACCAAGCTGCTTTCTTGCCTTCCTCCCTCAGCAGGGCAGGAGAGAAAATGAGATGTAAAAAAGCTTGTGGGTCAAGACAAAGACAGGCAGATGCCTATTAAGATCACTAGCAAACAAAAAAGAATTTAATCAGTTTAGGGGGAAATTAATTTCATGTATCTCCAACTTTAAAATAGAGGAGAATATTGACAAACAAAAGCACCTCCCCCTCTCCATCCCTTCTTCTCTGACTCCTTCATTTCTGACTCCTATTCATTTCTGTTTTTCCCTCCAAAATGGCACAGAGAGGCAGGGGCTTGTGGTCAGTTTGTAACAACATGTCTCTGCTACTTCTCCCTTGCACCTGCTCCAGCATGGGATCTCTCATGCAGGATGCAGACCTTCAGAAAGGGGGTCCTTTCCCATGGGCTGCAGTTATTCTGGATCAGCTCCAGTACTGGGCCTTTTGATAAGGTGCAGTCAATCCTTCAGGAGCAGACGGCTCCAGCATGGGTCCTGCATGGGTGACAGTTATTGCTGGAAAATGCTCCTGTGAGGGCTCTTCGTGGGCTACAGCTTCCCCCATCCCCCACTACTGAAACATTGCCAGTACAGCTGTCTGAATTGATATGCTTTGGTTTTGGGAATGGTGGGGAGAGGAAATCCTGAAACTGTGTACATACATGTTCACTATTTCTGCTTGACTTGGTTTATTGCTTGCTTTTTGTAAGCTCATTTCATCAGCTCTTTTTTTCTTATTAGATGTCCACACGAACAGGTAATGCTATGCAGTGAAATCTCATCACAGTGTTCTGGGCTTTTTATATCACTGGTCAGTCTGCCCTAACCCTAGATGTACGCACTGAATAACCACATTGTTCATTTATAATGTCCTTGGCTTTTCTATAGCCGTGTCCCCATGATATTACCTGTGGACACAGTAGGCTGGATTGAAGACAGCGAAGTTAAAAGTGGTGATGTATGCAGCTATGTAACTGTGAGAAGGAATGTATTGATTCCACATACTTCCTTTTCTAACCTGCTGTAAGGTGTTTCATCATGTAGGACATCATGGAGATCTTATATTTGTTACTTAACATACATCGAAAGGTCTGACTTCTCTTTCTTGCTGGCTTTCTGAATGGGAAAAGCTGTTGTTAACATGTCTTGCGTGTCAGAGATCAGCCTGGTCATGATAGCTTATGAAGCTTTGAACATATATAGTAATAGAGAGGAATGGCAAACTGTTACATTAATGCAGCTGAAGCACAAAAAGTCAAACTATTGACCTCGCCAGCTCTGCATTTGGGGCAAATGTTACCGGGGTGAATAGAGTACCTTTAGCATTATACAGCTGTTGTTTTGCATGTTTTGCTCTCATGTAGATAAATGTGAATGCCTGAGAAGGGCTGGGCAAAATTCTAAAGAGAGCTGCAATTTTGCAAATGTCAGGAACTCTTTTGGTGAAAACTTTACTTTTGGACAAAGAGGCCAATAATGAAAGCAAAAATTATTTCCACGGGTTCTTAAGTCACTGAAAAAGCCTCTGTTAATCAATTATCTTTTCTGAAGTAATGCTCTTTTAAATCAACTGAGCCAAAAAGACTGGATGAATCATTTAGTGCTATGGGCTAGTTGATTGGACAGGACTGGGTGATAGGTTGGACTGGATGATCTCGGAGGTCTCTTCCAACCTACTTGCTTCTATGATTTAACAACAAACCTTTGGTTTGGCCCTTGCCTGGCGTGGCATTGGTATTCCCTGAATGGAACCAGCAAGTATCTGATAGGTGACTCAGCACAGCACTGCTCTTCACCTCCCTCAGACAAACGATTCCATCAGTTATGCTGGCTTGTTCCCGGAGCACACAAAAGACACTGCAGAAACATACGGGAAGAGATACCAATGAAATTGCATTGAGCTGTGTGTATGAGCTCTGGGGAGAAGCAAAGTGCTTAGTTGTTTTCCATCCATCCACATCCAATAACAAAACTGGCCTCGCAGTGCCGGCTATGGGAAGATACATCTAATTGACGGGCTGCTCCCAGGCTCAGTGATGCTATGTGCTTGCCCAAGGTCCTTGTTCCATGGAGGTGAGCCCAGCCCCGTAGGTGATGTACGTGGTCGTTCTACTGTGTGCAGCAGCGCATTCGCTTACGCAGCTGCCACCTCAGCAGAGGATCAAGTAGGGGGCAGAGTTGTCGGCATACCACCCTCCAGCCAGGGGTTGCAGGGCTTGAGTGGCTCAGCGCAGCCCGGGAAGGCTGCCCTCAGCCTTTTCCACACAGAATAGCCCGCGGAGCGGCGCCCGGTGCTGTTTCCCAGTCCCACGCTGAGTGTCCTTTCACGCCAGCGGCAGGCAGCTCCCTCGGGGCGCTGCAGCGCAGGGAGCGCTCTGGGGAAGCCCGGGCTGTGGCCATTAGCGCTGCGCCGGCAGCGCTCGCTGCGGATAACGAGAAGCCCTTCTGCCTCGCTGCTATTAAACTGCTGCCTTTTCACGAGAGGAATCCTGAATTCTTCCTCAAACCTAAACAAAAAAGTCAGCCTTTTATTCGTTTCATCATTATCTAGGGCTGCCACATTCAAATGATTCTCCAGCAGTCCCTTCATTTCCAAGTGCACATGTCGAGAAGGGATTGGAAGCCTTTTGATTAAGAATAAGAGGTGATGACACTACAACCAGTGCAGGGTTGTCATCATTACCGTGTACCTGCACTTCCACAGAGCTCTCGCTCTGGGTAGCCTCTGATATAAAGCTGCTGTACTCTGTGCCCTAATTGAATGGAACTATTTTATAAACACGCATTCCCTGAATCCCAGAAAAGATCCTTTTAGAGGGGAAGATATAGAGAGGGTGGTGGGGAGGTGAGGAGCTAGATGTGCTCGGTTCCTAGCAGACCAATTTGGTCTGAGAGAAATCTCTTTGTTCCCTGCAAAACTGCTTGTCATCTACGAGCAGATACCGTGGGGATTTTTCCCCCTACAAGTCAGATGAATGCTCTGACCACCCACTTTTAATCCTGTGATTTTCTGCTCTTGGCCTGGATTACAAGTCACCTATAGCCACCTTGAGTGTGTAGCAGGCTGCAAGTTTACACAAGGTACCTAAGGGAAAACATCTGTTCCTTCCTGGCCCTGTTTGTCAACTGTTCATGTCTGATAATTTAACTGTCTGACTTGGTCACAATAATGACCTGTCTGGTAGCAACACAAGGAAGAAACTTGCTATCTACCCACCAGGTTGCTCTCATCTGCCTTATGAGATTGTATTCATGTGTACCTCTAAACCCACAGTGCTTATCACAGGAGTGATACTCTGCAGATGTCTTGTTAAGCAGCATCCCTTATTTCAAGCACTCTGTGCCCAAGCTCTGGGATCTCCACTGGTGATTTACTGCTTTCCAGGTTAACTTTTAAGTGCTGATTTTGACCCATATTCCTGTCCTGCCTATTTCTCTGTTCCTGTGGAATATAACTACAGCTGCAGAAAAGTGCTGTGCCTGAGCCTTGAGGGATGTATGATGTGTGCTGGGCCAGCTCCTTCCTGGAAACTGGTCTCCCAGTTGCAGTTCAGTAGTTAAACTAATCCTCTGCTATCTGTGTGTTTAAAGGTGGAAAGCTTTTATTGTTAAATAAGCTTTCCCTGGAGCCTACATTTCAGTACGAATACTATAAAACTCCTATATGAAATTATATTAATAGACAACAACATTACAGCTGCTTCTTGGTACTATTTCAATAGCTATGTATGAAATTTACTGCATAAGGGATGTTGAGTTAAAAGTGGTCAGAGGAGTTACTTTTATCTTGGCTTACATATAGCATTACATTTACACCTGAACACAGGGTGAATTATCATCCAGAGGAGTTGAGAAGGAATCTCTTTTCTCCAGGAAAGGCAATTATATTTGATTAGGTACATGGGAGCTTTTTCCTCTCCTGGCCAAGGAGCTGAGGGCAATGCTTTGAAGATACCCAGCCTCATGATCAAGGTGTAAAGCATAATGACAAATGTGAAGTTCCTGCAGGGTCAGAGTCAGCTACAATAGTTCAGGGGAGAGGCCATCGGACTGGGACTTAAGAGGCTTGACTTGACTGCCCTGTTCTTCCACTGGGCTGCAGGACAAATCACTTCCTTTCTGTGCCAGTTTCCTTATCTATGAAATGGTGGTAATGAGCCTTTTTTCTTCATTTCTCTTTGTAATTGCTCCAAGAGCTGCAGGTAAAACATGCTATACAAGCACTTGGTATTACTGTGTCTGATTTGTGGGATTTTTCTGTGTGATATCCTAAAGCAAGGAGTTGTTTCAGATTTGCACTCATAAGCTCAAGGACTGCAGTGTTTGTCATCCTGCTGTTAACAGCTCTTCCCTGAAATCATTTGGATGTACAGGCAGTGCTCTGGTTTTGTTTTTGTTAGGATATCTGCAGCCTGTAATCTTAGTGCAACAGGATTTGTTAGTCAAGCATAGCCCTTAAACAAAAGCACCCAGAGGATGTGCTTTTTTAGATGCTCTCCCTTGCACAATGGATCCCCTATCCTTTTGCATCTGGTCTCTTCTGCTCCCCTGTTGAGAGACCTCCATGCTTGTGGTCATCAACAGTTTGCCAACATAAGGAGTAGGAGGAAAAAAATATGCTTGACATGTAGTAACTCAAGCCTCATTCCAAATGTGTTTGCTTAAGCATTGCTAAGGGTTCCCCGCTTCCGTCCTCGTCACTTCTCCCCTCAGCATGCCTTTGTTTCAAGGTGGGAGGGGGCTGTTGGTGGGGTGAGGGTTTTCTGTGGCTGTGCCTGTTGTCATCTGGGCACTTTGACACCATGTGCAGAATCCTGGCCACCATCTCACCTTGCTAATGAAGTACATAGAGTGGAAGAGTCCTAATTGTGAAGTGATAACTTACCAAGTGTCAGAGCAGATGCAGTGCACATGATGCTCTTTAGTTTGGGTCACTGGAAGTGACAGATGCAGGAGGATGGTAGATTAGTTCCTGCTGAAACTTGAGAAGCTGCCTATGGTGGTAAATGTCACCCAGTGCTTGGCAAATGCATTCAGATGAAATTACTGGAATCTTGGATTTCAGGCCTAAGTGACCACTACATGCCCTAGTAGTTCCTGCCAGTGGAATAAACATTTGCTGAACACACTTTGGCATACTAACACTTTGTGCAGCAGGCAATCACTCACCACCCTCTGCCTGATCTCACTGTTGTGACAATCCAAATGCCTCCTAGACCACAATCATGTCAGTCTCTCCTAGAATCACTTTACTAATAAGTTCCTTAACTTCACTTCCCTCAGCCAGAGCTCAGGGTGCAATATGTGCTTGTTGAACACATTTGACTTTACTCTGCTGTTTTTCCCTATTTGCTACCTTGAGCTGGGGGTAGAAATGGCAGATATGGGATGTGTAGCCTTCCCTTTAGTGTAATATGCAGATAGAGCTTGGTACTCTCAGTGACCTGAAATATAAAACAACTTCTCCAAGTCCATACCTTTCCTTCTCTTCCCTTCTCCAGCTCATCTGCTGAATACCATTATCATTTTGGGGGAGGAGTTGTACAATGTTGATCATTCATCCAGTGTTCGGGGGTATGAGATCTTACCCTAATACAACAAGTTTTATTTAGTGGCAAAATGAACCTCCTGAAAAGCAATGGACCTGACTTTTTCTGACAGAAAGCATCACTTGCAGGGTGAGGACTAGAGCCAAGGCTCTTGGCTTCTGGTTCAGTATGTCATCTGCAATGGAATCTTGTTCTAGGGTTGGAGCTTTACTCTACTGCTACACATTTATGCAAGAGGACTCTTCACAGTATGAGATGAAAGGATCTGTAACCGTAGCTGTAAAACCTTACAGTAAACTGTAGGCAATGGACAATATTATGACTTCAAGATTATAAAGGTTACAAAAATAGAGAAGTGCTTCTCTGGCATTTCATCAAGCTTTTCTGCAGTACTTAACTCTGGAATCAAATTTCTCCTCCTGTTCTCAAAATGTATAGAGCCAGCCATAAAATTAGGGACGTGTCAACTGGAAATAAGGAAGCATTTGACTTCAACAGTAAAATTAATTAAACTGTTCTTATGTTGATCTCTACAGCATCTGTTCCACTTGTATGCAGAAATGCTAGTGTGTGCTATGGGACCATTTCATACTGGTGGAATTGGATGCTGTGATCAGCCATATGCTGATAAAATTATTCTTTTGTCAGTATGTCTGCCTGGAATTGCTTCAGGAGCTGGAAACATTTAAAGCAACAATGCTCAATGCAAAGTGCTTAAGATTGCTGATGTGAAAAGGACTTTTGGTCTAGTTCCATACTCTGCATACACTTCATACTTCACATAAAGGTTGGCAAGCCTGTTCCTGTGTAAGGCTCTAATAATGACTTTTTAGAGCCCTTGAGTTTTGAGACCAAACTTATTTTTACTGAGTGGAGTACCACTTGTTTGCAAAGCTCCATCCAACTCTGGTCCTGTCAAATCTGATAGTTCAGTTGCCACTTCAGGAGGATTGAATTAGACCCCAGAGAAGTCAGGATAGAAGAAAACTGAGATTTAAAAACCCTGCTGACTGAGTGGGTTGGGTGGAAAATACAGGTAATCAGGTTTGTTCATTGGATGGTCATTGGTGACCTCTCTGTTAGGCTCATGCAACTTATAGATAGATCAGCCACAGGCACCAAATTCTATCAGAATAAAAAGAACAAAGGTTTGTGGCAAACAGAGCTGTAGTCATACTTTGCCTTCCTCTGTCATTTTGTATCCAGAGTTTGCAATGAGTCTGTATTTCAGTGTGCACAAAGAATGTGACATTTGTCAGGTTCCAGAATGGGAACTGCAAAGAAGAAAAATGGACCAACCATTGCAGTGGTTCATAGAGTAGTGATAGAGGAACTGTCTCAGTCCTGAGGTCAGCATTGCCTGTGGAGCCCTGCAGGGATTAAAGAAAAGGAAAAGGGGAAAAAAATATGACATGTGCCAAGTCCATCCAAGCCACCCTGATGATGAGCATAGCCTCATCTGATTGCTTAGGCACTGTCCTTATCTGTAATTAGTCCTGAAATATGCACGTGAAACACAGCTGTTACAAGATATTGGGGGTTTTTAATTGGCCATTTAAAAATTGGTATTTTGGATAAGTTTGTTTTTGTAGTTTGTTTACAGTTGAAAGCAATTCTCTTCAAGCCTTGAAGTGGGTTTTTGCTTTTACAATTATGGCCATAAAAGCAATTACCTATTGCTGCATGCTCCTTGAAAACATGCTAGCACTTTTAATGACTGCAATATTATTAATCAGTTAATTATCATCACTGGATTAAAATAAAAATGCTCAAGTAAACACAGACACTTTCTCTTTAAAGAATTCATGTGAACACTTCTAAGTTTGTGTGTGTTTGTTGTTGAGCACTTGTCCCAGCTGTGCTGGACATCTGTGCACCAGCACAACCTGCACCACTGAAAGTCTGCAAGCTCCTCAAAGGTTGGTGCTTTGTAACAACTCCATCAGATGTCATCACAAGGTATTTGTCTGTCAGCGATGGCCAGCTAAGTGATTAGCTGACACAGCTACTTACTGTATGGGTCACTGGCAAAACAGACAGGTTCAAAAATTTAAGACATTTGTTCCAACTCCTCCTGAAAGTCTTGCCTGCTTTGTCCAGCCATCAGCTCAGTTGTCTCATGCAAGCCAAATAACCCATGTTGGCACTTAAACCAAGCTGATTAAAAACAGCCCCTCACCCCATAGTGGACAGAAATACAAAGTTTTGTTTGTCAGGAGGGAATTTTTTTTTTTGGGCCTTCTTAGGGCTTGTTGCTGCCTGTGGTAGAGAGGAATGGAAAGGCAGCCCCATCTTCCATGCTGAGGATGGTGTGTGTCCACACTTCCACCAATGCTACCTGATAACTATACTAAGTTTCTTAACTCTAGCCTCAATTATGTGTCCTGTTTTCACAGCAGGTGGAAAATCCACATAAGAGACAGATACAGCTGTTCTATCTCCAGGTGTGCAGCTGGCTTGTCCCTCACATCTCCTTTACTCCAGCAGGATCAGTTGGAACTGTTTGGGATAGTTTTGTGGCTTTAAGTTAGCAGTAATATCCTAGCCCCATAGAAAAGTGTAAATGAGTTCTACTGCGACCTATAACAAGCCATAAAATTTCCTGCCCAAAGACAGTCGCAAGAAATGGCAAAGATTTATGGTGGAGCTGATGGCCTAAATGGACAGCCCATTCTGTTGCAGTCCAAGGAAAAAGCTCATCTATTTATCTTAATTAAAGCTGCATTTAGCATTTAGGGTTAAAATATACTTTTCATTTTGCATTTCTTTATTTTGAGACTTACCCTAATGCTATACTACATCAAAGCTTCCTAAGGGCCTGGAATTGCCTCCCTTGTACTCAATGCATGTGATTCTCTCTTCAAGTGGTAAAGGCTGGTGGTGAAAGCTAAGGGATGGGCACAAGGTGATCCTGCTGGCCAAAGACGCTGCATAGATGAAGGAAGTTGAAGAGCAGTTTCCATGAAACATAAAAGAGACAAGCATGATTGAAAGTTGGGGGCTATATTTAGAAAGAACAGGATTGTGTCCTCTGTCTAGTTTCCATGGTGTCAAAGTCTTAGCTAAATCCTCATATTATAAAAGTAAAAGCAGATAGAAGTGTACTGTTTTAAACTGGGGTTGTCAGAGGGACAGTAGGATTTGAAGATCTTGTCAACAAACAGAACAGAAGTATTTTTCTTTTGTAGGATTCAGTGCACAAAAGATAATACTCAGTTGACCACAAATATGAATCTTGAGAGGTACAAGCCAGAGAACACTTTGTACCATGTGTGTAAAGGACTTTATGTAACTTATGCTGGTCTTAAGGCACCCCAGAAAAGGCCCACATTCTCCTGATATTAAGGATTTGACTTCAGGCTGAGAGAGCAAAGCTATCCAGATCCTGTAAACAAAATGTTCTCCTGTGTTGGTTGTATGAAAAAGACAAGCAGCATCCCAATGAGAGACACGGTGGGGGAAATAGATCTACCGCTCCCCCCATCCAGCCCTCAGTTTAGCATCTCTTTCACAAACTGTGACAACCACTGGCTGTATTTCAAAAGACCTTTTTTTTCCCCACAAAAAAAAAAAAAAAAAATCCAAACCCACAAAACAAACCACTCATGGAACCTATTGATACTTTCCTTGCTATCTTAGAAACCTGAAGAAGCAAAAGCATCCAAAGTCGCATCACTGCTTACTTCCATGTGTTAGTGAGCATAGTCAAAGACGGCTTTATTTTGATGAAGCTCGTATATGCTCCACTGCAGTATTTTAACAGTCCTGTTTCAAAACTATTGAGACTCCCTGAAGTTACACAAGCCTATGGATGCCAGGAACTCTGCAGTAACAAGCCATGGCTCTGTACTCAGGCTAATTACTGTTGAAGTCAAAGGGAGCTGGATTATTTCCTGCCAGAAAGTGCTTGAGCTGCAGCAAAATGAATTCTGTGTGCAAAACCATTTGCATGAATTTTGCTGTTTTCATTCCTGAATGCTGAATGAAACTGAGGCAGAGCAGAAATTAAGCGATTTGCCAGAGGCTGAACAGAGGGGCATAAACTGCAAGGGGAAAGAGGTGGAATTGGTGACTTCTGAGATATATGCATCACTTGGCAGCTTGTGCTGTCCTATCAGCATGCACTGTGAGGAAAATTAACTACCTAAATGAGATGATTTTGAAAGGACTTTTTTTAGCTTCTCCCTCAGCTGTTTTGTTTGTTGTTTTTTTTTTTTTTTTGGTAGAGGAAAATACAGGATGTTAGCCAAAACTATGCATTCCTCTAAAGGCCAAATGTTATTCAAGCACCATTACTAATAAGAGCAGCATTTCTTCCTGTATGTCTTTACACAGGTGTTGGTCCCCACTGTTCAGACAACAGGAGAAGCATATTCACATGAGATGCTCTAAAACTCTCTGATTTCATTTTTAAGTAGAAAGTGGTAGGAGAAGAGAGCCCTATATCTAACTCCATTGCTAAATTCTTGCAAGAAAAAAAAAATCCAACCTCAATATATTTAAATTTTTACTGCCAAGTTAAACCCTTGCACAAAAAAACACCTTACAATGGAAATGCTGACAGGTCCTTAACTATAGCAGCAGTAACAGTCTCTGCCATAATATAGATGTTGCATGTTATCAATAATCCTCTTTTTCCTGAATCCCTGTCTTTCTAAAGAGAAAGGGCTTACTGACTGGGCAAATCTATTTATAAATTTTGTCTTGGCACAAGAGGAACATATCGACAGTGGAGTGGAGATCTGGGGAGGCAGCTGGTTGGCCTGCGTGCAAGCAGCAAGCTAAGTGTCAAAGCAGGGCGCGTTAATTTTCCCTCGTTCCTCTGCGAGAAGAAGTGAGGAGGAATTAGGAAGGAGGGGGAAGCTTTCCTTTGAATAAGGTGGGGTTGGAAGATTTACAAAAGATTGAGCAAACTGTCACACTTGGCTCACAGAAGAGCTTTGAAGGGCTTTCACGTGCTACTCACCATTGGACAGAGTCATCTAAATTGGGAACCAGGGGCTGTGTGTATTTATACAGCATGGAAGCACAGGAATCAAGACAACTCTAGCTGATAAGGATAGATCTTCCTGGGGGTTGATGATATTTTCCTTTGAATAAAATGGTGGAGAGGTAAAGCTGGAAGGAAAAAAGATAAGATCTCAAGGAGGACACTCACTTTTCTCCCCTCCATGTCATTTTAAAAGGATAATTTTCTTTGAATGCATTGTGGTGGATTTCTCATCTCTTCACTTCTAAGCAAAGTCTGATAGAGAAGATGATGGATTTATTTAACTGATAGCATAAAATGGCAAAAAAGTTGAATTGCTGTCACTCACCATCTCAGTGATATTCCAGCAGAAATACAACATCTTCTTTCCAAATTATAAGAGATGACAGTGCTCCTTAATATGCCTGTACACCTGCAAATGGGCCAGTACCCAATAATTGTCCTATTTCCCCAGGTCCTTGTGCCATTTTGGAATAGTGTGATAGAGAATGAAGCCACCCAGATACTTAAGTGACCATGTTCCTATGAGAACTGGATCTTTGTGCCAGGGGAGGTATAGGCTGGATGTTAGGAGGAAGTTCTTCACAGAGAGAGTGATTGGCATTGGAATGGGCTGCCCAGGGAGGTGGTGGAGTCGCCGTCTCTGTAGGTGTTCAAAAAAAGATTGGATGGGGCACTTAGTGCCATGGTCTAGTTGATTGGATAGGGCTGGGAGATAGGTTGGACTGGATGACCTTGAAGGTCTCTTCCAGCCTGCTTGATTCTATGATTTTTGCAGCTACTTTTCACCATCGTTGCTCGCATAGCATTGATATTGCATATGTAGCGTGCTGCAGCCCAGTGTTGACACAAGTTACCACCTTAACTCTGCCTGCAGACTTTCATTACAATTCTTCACAACCCTTTCTGTACATAGTGTCCTTCTGGGAACAGTGAGTAGTTGATAGGGGGAAAAAACCTTTCTCATTGATAGGGTGTGCTAGTTAGAAGCAAGCTGGGGCAAATACAAAGTGTGGGAGGGGCAGGGTAACCCCCAAACCATCACATAGGGTTTATGAAATGAAATGATAATGGAGTACATGTAGAACAAAAAATGGGTGCACTGACAGTGTGTAGTCTGAGTGACACAGCTCTGGTAATGGTAAGGTGCGTGTTTGGGTGGAGGTGAGGATGTGTGCTCTTAGCTTTGCTTCTCTCTTCCTGGTAGTTGTGCTGCTTTACAAATCCCACGAGTGCTTCACAACAAAGTACTTTATGTGTTAGTATACCTTGGGCAGGGTTTTGTTTTGTGGGCTTTTTTAAAGAGCTCACTGTTGTCCTAGCAATGTTTGATTCCAGGCCAGGGATGGATGGTTCTGAAAATCCCACTCAGAACACATATGCCTGTCCTCTATTACATGGATGTCAAATTTTCCTCCTCTTATACCTAAAGGCTAAAGTTTACTCAAAGCAGAACAGCAAGGATCACATAGCTCTTGTCAAAATAGCTTACAACGTGCAACCAATAAGTAGGTCACTTATCTGAATGGGATACTGTATAAGTAGCATGTTTGCCACAAGAGACTTATGAGCAAGTCCCCTATGGTGTATATATAATAGTCTGTCTGTCTGATTCAATTCCTGCTGATGTTTAAACTAGACCTCAGTTTAAATGGAGGTGGATCAAGGGGTATGCATCATGTATGAACTACGGACGTGCCTTTTTCCACAAGGGCTTACTGAAGTAACTGGGGATGTCACAAAAGGCCAAAATTGATTGTATAAGTTCACTTTCAATCTTCACAAGCCATTTGAATGATCCAGACATATTCCTCCAGAAAATGCAGGGTATGCAGGGGAGGAGAATAATGCATGTGGCCGCGTTAGCTTGGGACATCGATGAACTGTTCAAATCTTGCAGGTGACCTTGCTCTGACCCTTTGAGTGACTAAAGAGACATGAGTGTTTCTTTTACATTTCTGTCTTCATTCTTGGCTGGCTTTGGCAGAGCAGCTCAAAGTTATGGGGAAGATTGATAAAGATAAAATTCCCAACTGAAGCAAAAAGATACTGAAAATTTTGTTGGAGAGGCTGTAATTTGGGCAGTTGTCTGCTGGGTGCTTTTGCTAATGGAGCACATTGCAGCACAAGGTTGGGGCCCAGGAGATGTTCAGCTTCTCTTACAGCATCAGGGCAAATTTCCCTCCCTCTGCAGTGAAATTCCAGCTAAGGAAGAGCACAATAGAATGAGTTGAAGTTTAAACTTTGACATTGCGTGAAAGATAACCTTTGACTACAAAGACCTAGGAAAGCACTCACTGCAGGAATCATCCACCCAAAATCCCAGCACTGACTTTTCTTGCCTCTGAGTCTTGAAGACTTTAACTACAATTAGGAGGTGCTTTTGATGGGTTCCACCAACACCTCTTCTCCCAGAGGACATAAATCAGTCCAGTGGGAGATCAATACTGAAAGCAAAGACTCCAGCTGTAGAGCACTGTGAAACTATAAAGAAGTGGACAGCTTCATCATTAATTTAAAACTATTTACAGTGTTGATAACATGACACAGAGAAAGGATTGGTACTGAGAAAAGATTGTTGTGCAGGGGCAAGTTAGTTCTACATTTGTTATTACAGGAATTGCCTTATTCTGGAGAACTGTTATTCAATGGTAAACAGGCAAAAAAAACCCCAAACACTAGAAATATATAATTATGTATGTTCAAAGTCTGGTCAGTCAGACTAGTGCAGAGGACTTGAGTGTTGAACAGAACTGAGTAAGATCAGACTGCCTGCCTGAACACTCTCTTCAGCCACCTGGTATTTTTTTAAGGGGCAGGACTCCTGGGTATCCAGGGTTCATCTGATTTCAACCAACATTAAAAAAAACCTAATAATTATGTGTCTTATTAGATGCTCCATATATGCCTCCTTGACTGCGTCCTACACTCCTCATCTTGTTGCTCTTGCTATTAGCACTACAGGGTTTTATATAGGTCTCCCTTTTGCCCTTGGTCTTTGCACAATTTCAGTGCTGAAAAATATGTCTAAACCAACTCTTCTCACTAAAAAAAAGTGTGAAAATAATTGTGGTTTTCTTTGTTTTCTCTGGACTAAGATACCTGACTTTCAAGAGGTACCACCCTTTAAAGCTGCGTACAGGAGCCCTGGCTGCTATCACCACAAGTATTGTGCATGAAGTATGTTACAGTACAGAAACAGATGACATTAGATGGCAGATTTCCACAATGAGATGAGGGTTACCAATTTCAGCCTCAAAAACATCTCTGAAAACAGTTAAAAGGCACCAAAAGCAGTAAAATATTAATCATTGGCAGTTTTAAGAAGGTAAAGGATGCCCCTTGGGAAATGCATGTGATGCTACAGCCTTGCCTTATGCACAATTTCCTACCTCTCACTTCCTTCCTCATTAGGTTGGCATTGGGATAAAAGAGCAGAATGGGTCAGGAGGTCCCGTTCCAAGTAATTAGAGAGTTGCTTCTTTTATCTAAGTGTACCTTGTTAAAGTGTATCAGTGTCAGCCAGGTTAATTGGAACTTTAATACATAATTGATGCTAATTTATGGCCCTTTTTGTTCCAGGATGCTCATACAGACCCCAAAGTCAGGATACAGTTTTCTTGTTATTAATTATACACTGAAAGCCAATATCCCGTGGGAGGAGACCCACAACTTATTAGAGTTGCATAGCTGCCCCAAACCCCTGCATTCACAAGTGTTCCATGGCTCTTTTAAAAGCTCCTGCTTAGCCTCAGCATAAAATAAATGTAAATGTTTATTTCTGCTTCCACCAGTTAACTTGCTTAGCTCAGTGGAAACGTTCCTCAGTTGTGCCACTGTGAGCAGGGTGGGACTTCACCTCTGTAGCTGACACTTTTACTCCTCAAATTGACAAAACATCTGTGAAGAGATAAGTAAATTCTGTCACTGACTTTAAAGAGCAAAGTTGGGACTGTGCATTGCTTTTACAGGTGGATACTCTTGAGAAAGAAATACCTTTAAAAAGCAAATGGGAGCTGTGTACCTCCAATGAACATTATTCTCACTGTTTGGCCTTCTAGGAGAGCAGCATCTTTCCCCAGACAGGAATATTTGGTGTAGCTGGAGAACTGAGCTTCTCACAGTGACATTTCATCTGAGGCACCTGGGGGCCTGAAACTTTTCCTTTTAATCTAACTGTCCTCAATGGCCACAGCAGAATGAGCTCTCAGGTGACCTATGGGGGTCAAAGACAGGGACTGCAGTTTATTCCCATGAATATCTGCCATTTAGTTCATTTTTAACTCTTCTGCTTAGGTGTGTAAAGCAAAAAGGAGAGTCGCTTCAGAGAAGTCCTCACCATCCCTCCTTTGTTGCTTTTTTAGCTCTTTCCTGTCCTTGTTTTGCCCACATGAGCTCACTGGGTATTCCCACCACTTTGGATTATTCCCCTCCTCACTCTGCTTCTAAGAGGAGAAGTGCACCAGCCACAGAGAGAAAAATCAAAGTCGCAGCCTGTAAACAGTGAGGTTTGCACCCAATAAAACATCCAGATCCTGATGCTCCAGCTGCTGGCACTGTTAATCAGCTGGAGCTGTGATAAGTACTTGAAATAGTTTAAATTCTTTACAGTGAAAGTGGTAAAATACTGGAAGAGGTTGCCCAGGGACACAGTTGAGGCCCCATCCCTGAAGACATTAGAGATCAGACTTGATGTGACCCTGGGCAGCCTGATCTAGCTGGAGACAGTCCTGCTGACTGCACGGGGATAGGACAAGGTAACTATTGCCTTGGGTTGGAAGGACCCAAGGCAATCTGTAAATCTATGGTGAGCAGAAAGGGCAGCAGGGGAGGTGTGGGTCAGTCTCCACTTCTCAGGTAAGATAGGGAGCTGCTGAAGAAAATCACAGGAGGTGTAGGATGGCCAATTCATTCCTTTTTCCTTACGGTCTGCACATCTCAGGCTCCGTTTCTATGGGCTTTCAGTGCTTGTGCAGGTAAAATATGAGGAATACTTTTCCCTCTTGTCAGTTAAGATGAGCTTTTAGTCAGATTTTCTCCAAAAAGGATTCTTCTAGCACCGAAGTATAGCAGAGGTTGGACAAATAATATGATCAGGCGTCCCTGTTTAGACATGCTCAAAATCCTGCCATTTCTGAGGTTAAAGATGGTCCTACAAGTATGCTGGAAGTTTAGCTTGCCAGATACTTGAACTGGCTAGATCCAGTGTGTGTGCATCTGGTTTACCCTTTAATTTGCTCCTCAGTTCATTTTGTTGTCTGCAAAGCAGATGTGGCACAACATGATAACATACCTGTAGTGGGATATGCTGGAACATGAAACAACATGTGTCAGGTTTCTTCTGAACCTTTCTGAGATCAGGTACCAGTCAAAATGAGGTCATGTTAATTATCAATGATTAATTAATTAGATGATTGTTGGACAGATGAATTCAAAGATTAAATAGCACTCTCAATTGGTGTCTGTAACCTAGAAGAAAAATGAAGATTTGTAAGTTGAATTAATGGAAAGATTCCATTTCAAATTTCCCAGATTCCAAATTTCAGCTCCTCATGTGATGTTTGGGTAGCATTTCAGAGAGCTGCCAGTGATAAGGTGAGGTAGCATCTCAATTCAGCCTCTTGGAAAGTGGCAAATAATGAAGGCTCATTCTGCATCTTAGAAATTACTTTTTTATTTAAATGCATTTCTATTCATGTTTTGGTTTCCAGCTCTCCAAACTGAACTATTTTTAGCAGGGATAAAGCTATTGAGGGATTTGAGTGTTGTGCAAAGCTAGTCTATCCCAGCAGCATGTACCCAGTTATCCCAGGTGGAAACTCCTGCTGATGCTGCCCGCTGATTTGGCAGGGGACCTGTAGGACAGAGTGATGCTGATCAAATTGAAGACAGCATTGATGATAGAAGGCAAGACACAGACGCTGGGATGGAGATGTTCTGGCAGTGGAAGAATCCTTTTGGTCAGATCTGCTGTGTTTAATGATGTCTCATGTTCTGCAGCTCTGTATGTGCTGGGGCCCTGAGGGCACTACTGATCCTTACTGGCCCTGAGCAGGCCAGTCAACTTTTTTCAGCCCAACAGTGCACACACAACTCAAGTGTTTCTGTGCCAAATATTGTGCACTACAGAAAGAAAGTGTGGGCAAACTTTGATATATGATCAATGCCTTTCATAGGACAGCCTTTTGGAGACCAGTTTACCCTGTGGGGAGTTAAGGAGATGTTCATTCTTTGTTTTCAGCTGATGTGGCACAAGTGAAGCGTTAACATTAGACAAAAGGCCACCACAGCCCCAGGTGTGGTGCAGGTCATGGTGAGGGAGAGAATTAGGAAAGTCTGGAGGTCAGTCCATGACTTTCATCAAGAACAGAGAAATGCAGAGGTGTCAGTGAGCTCCAGCTGCTGCAAAATGATGAGGCATTTGGGTCTTCCAGTAACAAAATTGCATTTGTGAGCACCCACTTAACATAAATTGCCTTGGCAACTGTGGCAAGGAGGAAAGAGGGCTTGGCAAGTTGATTAGGTTTGTGTTTGCCTGGATGGCATCACATCAATCTCCATGTGACTACAGACACTTGAACTAGTTTCTTTGCACTTGATGATTTTGGGTGCTATGCTACACAAGGTACATCTCTTCAACTAGTTTGGGAAAACCTAGATAAGAGTATCTCAGGCAGTTCTGATGGCTGACAACAACGTTGCACTGTACCTTGCTGTGCAGTGTTTCAAATGTGGCACAGACCGCATGCTTTTAGCAAACTAAAGGTGAAACTCAATATTCAGGGTGTTTTAATTAAGGACTGCTATGAGTACCTAGAAGCATAATTTTCCAAGGAGGAAACAAATGTCTCTAAAAAGTGAAGCAATCTTCAAGCTATAAGGCTTGTATGAAAATCTCCCTTGGCTTTTTCTCTCATTCTTTCCTGTCCGAGGATTTCACAACAGAAGACTGAGTGGAATCGATTAACCTCACAGAAACTCCAGTAAGACTTAATATTCTCAAAGGAAGGTCACCAGGTTTCATTTTGTGCCAGCACTCACTGTCCTGAGGTATTGAAGGCTGCAGAGCTGGAAGTGAACCTTGGTCTGCAGCAAAGGAGCTAGAGAAATCTGCCAGGCGATTTGAATAGAAATTGATGTGGCAGTGATTCCTCTCTTTTTTGGAAGTTGCTCCTGTTTTCAGAACGTGCTCACCTCCGAATGGAGGCTGGGGAATAACGCTTCACACGGCTGATTGTCGCTGCTTTGCTGGCACAAAATAAACAGAATGGGGAAGGCAGCAAGTGCATTAGGGCAGGGGAAATAAAGAAACATTTCTAACCTCTTGCAGCAATAGACAGCAGGGCACATAATGAGCTCTGCTGCACCACCGCGAACTAAAGGAGTCTTCTTTTCTCACCTCCCCCCTGATGCTGCATCTACCTGTGCCCCGTGGAGAGCAGTCAGCCAGGGTTAGCAGCGGATAACACCATGTGTAGGGTGTGATTTTTGGGAGTTCTGATTGGCATTTGATTGGCTGGTTTTATTCTTGGTAACAGGTGGCTGAGAAACCTGCAGGCCACTGGCATTTTTTCAGAACTGGGCCAGAAACTGTCCCTTATCTCTACTGTAGCTCCTGAGGTGAGGAGTAAATTGCCCTCCAGGAAAACAATGCCCTTGTTCTCCTGCAAACGTCCACAGTAATTAAAAGCAAGTGAATCATGAATTGTGTGGCATACTCACAGCTTTGCATCTGTACAGATAGGGACTTGGCATGACAGACAGGCTGGTGGTAGGAATTTCCTTCCTCTCAGACATTTCTTAGCTGTTGCTGAGGCTGACTGCTTGTGTTTATTGCTTTCTGCACTGTACCACAGCTTTGCATTGAACAGGTAATGTGAATATCATCAACTCTCGAGTTTCTTTAAGGTCAAAAACTTGCAAAAAACACCTCAAGGTCACCTGTTTCTAACCAGCCCCTCAACAACGACCAAGGATTATTTCTTTTAGAAACAGAATGTAGAAAACTGGGAGTTTCACTTGTTAATAAACAGATGATTCCAGCAGTGACTGAACAAAACTGGCTAATCAGAGCTCTCTCAGGAGGGCTGGCAAAATTGAGAAGAACACCACTGACTTATGCCAGGAGAGTAGTTCCTTTTATAGCTTCATCACCCTCGAGAAACACTTAAGTAAAATAAGAAATATTTTCCTGCCTGGTGCCCAGCACTGGGAGCAATCCTTCCCAACTACCACTCCACCTATGCAGGTCCTTCCTGGCTGTTAGATGTTTTGATTTTTTTACATCAGGGACACTTAAATTACGAGGCTGTGCTGGCCACACACAGAGGATGCTGCTCCCTGGGCGGTTTAGCTGCTTGGGATTTAAATCACACTGCTGTTGCAAACCAGTTAAGTCAACCTTTGGTGGTATTTTCCTGGTCACAAGAGTGCTGTGGTTGTTTCTGTTCGAGCTGTTCGGCTTACCTGTTGTACCAACAATGCTACAGGCATCTGAAACTGTCTTGTGCCTTAGTGTGAACATTTAATGTACAGCTCAGTGGAAATTGGCAGTGTAACTCTAAAATATTCCAGAGTTGTCCATCCCCCCTTTAAAGCTCTTCACATTGAATCAGTAAAGATGTGCTTGCTTTCAGACTCACACTTTTCTGTTATAAACATTATGGTATGTGTTGCATGGCTTCTTTAATCTTAGCCTTCAAAAAGAGATTGAGTCTGTATTGGCAAGCTTAAGCCTTTAAGTATTTTCTAACACCCTGTGACTGTTTAGCTTCAAAATAAAACCTACCTTGAAGACATTCCCAGCAAATTCCTAGTGAAACCTCTGTGTAAGCCTCAGGCTTCTTCAAGGTGTGCTAAGTTCCCCGGAGAGTTTGTAGCTGCTGTATTGCAAACCCAGCGTTAAGGAGCAGATTCTACCTATCCCGAACGTCCCTGTAAATGTACCATTAGTTCTCTGCACCTAGTTACTGCAAGAGGGAAGAAAACGGATTTGGTGGCACTTGCTTAAACGGGAGCCAGTGCTGAGCTCTGAGCCTGGAGCTCCCTTTAGCGGAGCAGGGCGTGTAGTGCACTGCATCTTGGGCTCCTGGCGGTTTCACAGCGCAGCGGCTTGGAGAGTATGAAAGGCAACTATCTGACCCATTACCCTATCAGTGTACAGCTGTCAGCATAAATCCTGTGTTTCAGCAGTGTTGACATGAATCTTAAAGTGCAGCCTCTGTTAAGGACGGGGATAGAGGGCAGCTCTTCCTGACTCCCACTTCTTAAGCAAAAGACCAACCTTTCCTTCATTTGCAGCGGTCTGCCAAGCAAAAAGCTGGAGTCCTTTGCTGGTGGCAAGTCTGGACTCGAACCCCTAGCTGAGCTGGTTCTCTTGCTTGATTTGGAAAGCAAGCGTCTCTCTAATGCTAAGATCCTAGGGTTGGGACTGCTGTGACTTGAAATAGATCTTTTCTTCCTTGATCAAGTGGGTTACTATGTGCTGTGCTACTGTGTGATGTGCTACTGTGTGTCTTCAGCCTAGGGAAACAGAAGACCTGATAACACAAGTATTTCTCTGCAGGACAGTAAAAAAGGCCACCCAAGGAGGTGATGGGTGGAAGGGAAGGAACTGTCTCCTTTTTCCACTGGGTGTGAATTACCCTGCCACTACAAGGACACACTGTTGGCCTCTTCAGCTCAAGTGCTAAGACTTGCTTTTTTCACCTTCCCTTTCCTGCTTACTGCAATGGCTGTATCTTGGGCATCTGGAGCACTGCAATGTATGGTTTCTCTCTCCCTTCTTGACCCCATCAGCAGACTGTGCTGACTTCTTTAGAATACTGCCCTACATCCTATCCTACTAATATCAGTGATGGGTCCCTGGAAATCGATGGCTATCTCTGGCATGTGACCTCTGCTTAAGTGAGCATGTTTTGGGGGTGATCTCTGCCAAGTGACCTCTGCTTACCTGAGCATGTTTTGGGGGTGGATTGTTACTCAAGCTTGTCCTGTACACCACAGCTGTCTGTGCGGTAAGGTGGCACAGACAACCACTTTGTATTCCAGCCTATCCCCAGCAGCCTTGTCATTGCCAACTCCTTGAGGTGATGATGTAGAGTAGTTTACACATCTGAATACTGGAGAGAAATTTTTACAAGCCTGATTCTTCATAAGTTACCCTGCCTACTGAGGGCACTTGGAACCTCCCTCCAAAGGTTTACTGCTGCAAAACCTTGATGTACAATTTACAAACTTAAAATTCTGGGATTAAAAGAGCTATGTGAATGACCAGAGTAACTGTAAATGGAAACACTAACAAGGAAAAGCCGAGTTATGGCTCTGCAGATAAAAAGCTTGGATTTCAAAATCTTGCATTGGCTTTTCAGGTTATGACAAAGAGTATCTTTCTCTGATTTCTTACCAACCACCCACCCACACAGCCACAATGGATCCCACACAGTTTTAGATATGCATCCACTACTTGTAGGAACTGTTGTGTTTGGTATTTGCTATGTAAGTGAAGTTATCTTTATATAAAAGCTAGTACTTGGCTTGAACTGCTGGGTAATGAGTATTACTTAGATGTCCTTCTTGCTTTTGTTTCTTTGAGATATAGTTTATTCTTATTATTACACAACCCTTTCCAACCCCTTGAGTCATGCAAGCCAAAAGTACTTGGCCCTTGATAAAGTTTAGATTTCCCATTAACCACTGAAGTTCACACTGCAATGTATAGAATCATTGATTTTCAAGGAAGTAAGCTCTGTCATTGATAAATATTCAATGGGCACTGATAAAATATACTTCCAGGGAAGAGATGCTTGATAAAGAGAATGTAAGTCTACTCTCCAGCTCCATTCAGTACAGATAAAGATAAACCACTGGTCTGTGTTTCTGGCAGCCTATACTGAGTTTGGATTGATGGCCTGTATGCAAAATACTTGATTTCAGTACTGACTGTCTGAACCTCAAAAGTTTTTCACTGCCATCCTTTCACTGTGACATGACAGAAAAATACTGGTTACATGCAGGCATGTAGGAGTAAACATGCAAAACTGAACCCTTCGTGTTACAGAATTTGTAGTGATAAAGAAGTAAAGGCTTTCTTGGGAGCAAGAGCCAGCATCTGGCTTTGAAGGAGAATCTATGATTCCCAAGTTCTAGGAGTGGTTTGGTTTCATGTTGGAGGCCTCTGCTTGCAGTGCACTTTGAGAAAGACAAGTTAAGTGTAGTAGCACATTCACTAAATCTGCAGAAAGTAGCAAGTCTAATTTGTGACTTTCAAGAATGGGAGAGCTGGCAGGAGAGAGCAGGGGAGGGATAAGATCTTGGCAATGCTGCAAGTTTTCATAAACTTGTTTTGTTTAATTCCATGGTTTTGAACATACGGTCTATCAACTCCTCTCTCACTGAAATTGCATTTCCTAGTGACATTGAGGGGTCGGTTGTTAGTGCAGGGTGGTGGGAGGTGTGCTCACAAACCCATTTATCAGATAATGGGATTAACAGGCATACCTCCCGAGTGCTGCTTTAAAAAACTTACTTCTAAATCTACATATTCAGCGACTACAGCAGCCACATTACAGCACAACAAATGAAAGTGCTGGACAAGCATTTTGAAGTCCTTCTCTCACAGTTCCAATAATATGCCTGTGGCATGAAAGGCAGGGCAAGCTCTCTTATTACTGAGCTTGTTGGAGGATGCAAGCTTCTGAACTACCGACGAAGTGAAACAAAGGCAGTGGAGGTCGCAGCTGCATTTGAAGCAGCAAAGAGCAGCACCTAAACACTGAGGGGACACTGTCTTGGCTGTACCAGCATCTCCTGTGCTTCTTATTTCAGCAATAGACAGAATGGGCTTAGGCAGACAAGAGGAAAGATACAGATGATTTAAAGATATGGTCAGATCTAAACTTCACAGTTAACTTCTGCTGTGTCCTACACACATCTGGCCATGCCACAGCCTATATCTGTTTGCATGCAGCCATCAGTGTGTGTTGTACAGCACAGTGGTGTACTATGGGGTTTTTTTGGTGGGTTTATTTCTTATCCCAGCCAAATTCTACATTTGTTTTCCATATTCTGTACTCTTTATAGTCAACTGCTTTCCTAAACGTATAAAATGTGTTTTGATGTCTTCCATTTTCAGGAAGTCTCATCTCTAGAACCATTCCTTTGAGTTTAGAATGTGATCAGCCACCACATTTTTATTGTTCCAAGCATTTTACTTTTACTGTAAAATGAAAGTATAGGAAAATGCATCACAGAGAGGTTCTCTATGCCACTTAGCAGAATAGCATTCTGTTTCTACAAGGTCATGTATATTACTTAGCACAAACTTCTGTTTTGTATGTGGCCAACCACAAAGCTTACAAAGAATATGTTTTTCATAAGCAAATACAGTTTAATTCAAACTCTTAAAAAAAGTCCTTGAAAAGGAAATAAGTAAGGGGTATTTTTATCTGTGCCAGTAGAGATATGAACAAAACCACAAGCCAACAATGCTGAACTTCTAAGTGTTGTATATGCCACCTGTGGCTTTGTTACACCAGCCTTTATAGTTCTCTTCCTTTCATTTTTGCAAAGCAAGAGACAAAGGACCAGTTTCAACACACAAAGAACACCTCACAACATGTAGAACGAGCTGGTTTCTAAGAGGTCCTGCTTTCTGCGTCAGTAACACCTTGGCTTTGGCAGAAAAGCCCCGCTAAAAAGTCCCCTTCCCTACACAACCTGTTGCATCTTCTTTCTCCCCATGATGCTGAGAGTGCAGGTGGGGTAGGCATGGGTGAAGGAGATGCATCTTACCCAGACTTTGCTGCTGAAGCCAACATATCCAGCATACTTGAAGCACAATGCTCTCACGGTGCATGTGTTAACGTCCACCTACTGAAGAGCATGCAAAAATGTAAAGATTAGCAATAACACAGCAAAGTATATTGTGAGATAGGATATGGAGTTTTATGGAGGGAAAGGATTAGCAGATATTGCAAAAAGCCACTGCATTAAAAGAAGTGCTGAGATTTTAATAATCTAGGGTATTAAGGTTTTATCTGCCTTTTTTCTAAACCTCTGTGCCAAGGGGTTTTTTTTGGCCATAGAGAAGATTTACACCTATATTTTATCTATTAATGGAATCTGGAAGCCATGCAGAAACTCTGGATAGGCCCAAACTTAGTGGCTCTTCTCCTTATACAAGTGTGGCAGACAGGCTGGGCCATGCCCCTGTTAGAAGGCATAGTTCTGGTTTGGCTCCTAACCTTCAAACATCAAGGTAGACTGGATCTGTGTGAGTCTAGCACATGCATTTCTCACTTTTGACCAAATAGAACATAGAAAAGCAGAGAGAGTTTACTCTTCCTTTGTTGCTGCAAGGTCAAAATTGGAAAAAAAATCAGCCTGACATCAGTATAGTACCCAGAAGATGTTTTTATCTCAAAAACTCACCTTAGCTGTGGCACTTGCAGTGTGTGACTCTTTGCTCTCCGTAACTCTTCAGGGATCACTACCTTTAAAAAAAACCCAAACCTCTGGCAATAAAAAGCACTAAAAAGGTATAACTACCAGAGTACACTGAGCTGCTGCTCTCCATGTTCATGGCAAGGCTTCCCCTGCTGACTTGTCCTCAGGAAAAAAAATGCCGGCAAAGTGAGAGAGATGTGTTAAAAGACTCTAGTTGCATGACCCAGTGTTGAAGACAGCTGCTCTGACTTCAGGAGTTCAAGATGTGTAGTACAAGCCCTACGAGGAGAGGGTGAGGGAGCTGGGATTGGTTAGCCTGGAGAAGAGGAGGCTCAGGGGTGACCTCATTGCTGTCTACAACTACCTGAGGGGTGGTTGTGGCCAGGAGGAGGTTGCTCTCTTCTCTCAGGTGGCCAGCACCAGAACGAGAGGACACAGCCTCAGGCTACGCCAGGGGAGATTTAGGCTCGAGGTGAGGAGAAAGTTCTTCCCTGAGAGAGTCATTGGACACTGGAATGGGCTGCCCGGGGAGGTGGTGGAGTCGCCGTCCCTGGAGCTGTTCAAGGCAAGATTGGACGTGGCACTTGGTGCCATGGTCTAGCCTTGAGCTCTGTGCCATGGTCTAGCCTTGAGCTCATGATCTGTGAGGTCTCTTTCAATCCTAATAATACTGTGAATACTTTTATGAAGCTCAAAAACAATATCCTACAGATTAATCTTGTATTAATCATTGGCTTATAGCCTGGTCTAGAGGCGTTCTCTGACCAAAGGAACCAATGAGGAAAATCTGTGGGGAAAAATCCTTGTTTGGTTAGATTTTTCTTTAGAAGGCTTTTTGAAGTATGACATGTAATTGAGGCTCTTAGCTGAGTGTCTGAGCCCAGCAAGATAAACAACACAGCAGTAAGTAAAGGTGGCAGCAGATGAATAAACAGGGATGGGAATATTGGCTGTGACTGTGCTGTCTTGGCTCTCTGCATCCCTCCAGTACAGCATAGAGGGGTGCTCATAATACCATCTGCTAGCAGCCTCAGAGATCTCCATCTAAGACTTCTCTGCTGTGCCAGCCAAGCAAGATGCTAGCTGCCATCATGACTGCTGGAAAACGCAGCCCTCACTTACAGACCTTCGTATCAGCCTCAGCAAAGGAGGACTGCTCCATTGATGTCCTTTCTGGCAGAATGCTGGCTGTAAAGGGCCCCCTGTTCTGTTGGACCCTGCATGTGTCAGGAGAGCCAGCAGTGCAGGAACTGACACTGCATGTGAAAAGGGTGGTTTACCACTCAGTTCTGCTAAGGCAGCATGGAGCAGAAGAATGAAAAGCTTTTCCTTAAAGCCTCTTGGTCCTGCCTGCATGGGCAGCTTGTGCCAGCCGGCACATGGCCTCTGAAGGGCGAGGACCACAAACAGCAGTGAACGCACATGAGAAGCTCAAGGGTGAATATGGCAGCGTCCTGGCAGGGCATAAATCCTGCCCGAGCAATGGAAAGTAATCCATATGTGCAGTGCGTTTAAATCACAGCAAGCAGCCACCTTTTCCCTTTATTTCCTGTCCCAGGTTGTTTTCTCAGTACCGTTCCCACCCTGCCTCCCTCCCAGAGAGAAAAGAGAGCCTTTACTCCCAGGGTTAAATGAAGCTCACGGCCGGGTTCGTTCGGCTTTTCGCTTAGCACAGACCAACCCGCGGGTCTGTCTGCCTTAGGTATTTTGTTCCACTAGATGGTGCTGGAACATCTCCTCACCGCACCGCTTCAGCCGCAGCTTTGCCCTCTGCCAGCCCCCCTGCCCGGGGAGCTCAGCGCCGGGCTTTGGAAGCAGAAGCATCCAGCAGTGCGGCTTTGGCTCTCGGCCTGCACCCTTGGCATGGTGCTTGCCATGCCGTATCATTAATAATACATTTCTTTTCCTCTTTGAAACGGCAGTGACAACAAAATACTGCTTAGCAGAACGCCAGAGACCCTGTCAGCTACTCCCTTGGGAGAGGATTCCTGAAGTCACGCACTTGTTTGCAGGGCACCACAATGTCATCTCTATAATGAAGCAATTTGCAGGTCTTTGAGTGCTTTTATTTCGGATGTTTGCAGTGTAGCTGTGTTGCAGCATAAAATTTGGCCTGAATGGTTTGAAAAACTAACTTCCAAAATATGGCTGGACTCCATTCTGATCCAATGGCATTTGACAGCAGGTTGTCTGAATCCACAGACCTCTAGCAGTGGTAGCAATGGGAGATGAAGCTATGCCTGCTGCTCAGGCTGTGGTGCATGTTAGCTCTGAAGCTCAGTCACAAGATAGTTCCTATCAGTGTTAAAAGTCATTGCAACTTGATTTAGACATATATGAAAACTGCTCTGTGAAGATCAAGCACAGAGTCATTGCTATCATGCTGGAGCCTGAAGGGAATGAGAAATTTAAATGTGTTTCACAAAATGAAAAAAAAAATCAGCAATAAACCTTCTGGGTATTTTTCTGAGTTTTTCATCCTGTATATGCACCCTTTTCAACCTTGGCATATGCTAATTTCAGCTGGGTTTAGGCTGTGTATTTGGACTTTCATGAGTGAAATCTTACATCTTTCTGAAAGGGAAAGGAATTTCTATTAGCAGGGAAGGAGGAAATTACCATCTGCAGAAGGAATTCAGTGCTCAGGGAAGCTTAAAGCTCCTAATTTCTCCAGACTTGGGCCTCTCTACATTGCTGAGGGAAACAAGTTCACACAGGTGAAAAAATGTGACTGCTTCCTTCCTATATAGGAAAAAGCTGAGAATTTGCTTATTTAACTGAACTGATTCTCTCCTAAGTATTGTTTCTCCTGCATAGTTAGGGGAAACTGTGTTGTTTGTGTGTATTAAATCTGGAACAGAATACTAAAGGGAAATGAATCTTCTGTATTTTTCCACGATTCCAACTATAGGATTGAACACCCACAGCAAGACTGATCCCACCTGGGTGGCTCCTGTGAGTCAGTACAGCATCTAGCTCAGCCTGAAGAGACTGAAACATCTTGTTAATCACAGTAATGTCAGTGAGAGGTGTACATATCTGGGGGATATACTGACCAAGCAGCATTCCTTAGGTAAATACCAGGCAGTAGATATTATTTACAAACTAGTCTAAGGTGAAGCTTTAGCTGCTAAAAAATATATCAGCTTAAAAATTCAAGCTGAAATGTACTGACCATCATTAAAACTCTGTAGAAGAGGTGTTTTACCTTTTCCTGAACTCGCTCTAGACATAGCGGTCATTCTGCTGCAAGCGAAGATTTCTGCCAAGCTGCATCAGATATCCCTGAAATCCCTGGCACATCTGTGAGATTGACAAGCTGCTCACCTCTTGAGCCTTCCACTGGTACTTGCATAGCTTGATGTGGGTGTCACTTGTCTGACTCCACTGACAAAGTGCTTAACTGTGATTGAGCCTAGAAATAATCAGCCCATTGTGCGCTGTCCTCCCCAGCGAAGGATGTCGTCGTGAATGCCTCCTGCTACATTAGCTCCCCAAAACACTGATTGAAGGCATAAATAATGTGTGCTGAGGGCTCATCCAAAGTGATGGCTGAGCTTTTTTAGAGCCTGCCTCTGCTGCAGGTTTCAGTCACAAAAGGCATTGCTTTTTTTATCCTCTTGTTCTTTGGTTATTGTGAAAGCCTGTTTGGTTTCCGAAGCTAATGGTTGGCATTATTTGCTTGCCAGTCAGCTGATTGGCCATTGTTCTTTCAAACCACAGGGATTTAAACTAATTCTCTTTAACTCTTCTGGAAAAAAACGTAACTTTACAACTGAACTCCAATAGATAACGGCAGTGAGAAATGCCACTCAGTGTTGCAGGGGAGGTGTTTTTAAATGGTCTGTGGCTGCAGCAGGAAAAAAAAAAGTTGACTGGCAGCTGGCACCAATATAACCCACCTGATGTTTTGATTTGTGCTGCTATGGCTGGTTTACCAGGGGCACCTGAAGAGTCAGCTAGTGCACTGGAAAAGCAAGGGAAAAGTTATCCCATGAATGCTCACCAACAAACATACCACCTTTTCAGAGTCATTGTTTCTGAAGGGGAAAGTACTTGGGTAATATTACTCAGCTTTGGTGTTTCCAAAGGCATTTCAGTGGTTTCCATGCCGGATCAACAAGACTGAGGCTGGCCATGGGTCAAGCATCTACAAGTCCTGTTTGAAATTTGGGGGAGATAAGTACCTTTAGGACTGAAGTCAGAAAAAGTCCAAGATTTGTTCAAAGGGAGATAAGAAGTCTATCACATACTCAGAACACATCCTCTCCTCAAAGCACAAGAGCTGTCAGGCAGGCATCTCCAATCTATTTAAAGCATTCTCCCAACCCTGTGCTTTTTTTCCTATTTGTATGCATTGAGAGGGACAGAGAAGGATGCTTCTGTTTTCAAATGAGGCTGGAGCAAGAGAGTAGAAGAGCATGTCTACTGCTCCCAAACCCTTTTTATCTTCCACCTTTCTATCTGCCTACCCGCAGTAATGATAACGCCCAAAGGGTTTTGCACATCTCAGCTGGAGCAGCAGAAGACTTCCAAGCATGGGGAGTGAGAGGGAGGAAAATCATTTCAGGAAATACCATACATGCAACTGCCAGGCTTAGGAAAGAACAGGCCTGTTGCTTTAAAGAGTTACAAAGTGGGGAGCAATTTGCTTTTGGGGACAGGGGTCCAGCTACAGGGCAACAGCAGCGCTAAGGATGAATGTGGAGGTCAGAAAAAGTCGGTGCAAAGCTCACAGCCAAAGCTATGGGGACTGGGCTGTGTTTCTTCAAAGACTGCCATTTCCTCTGAGGGAAGTGTGTTTTGTCATCTGCCTTCACACCCTGCCCTTCCACACTCAGCAGTGACTTTCTGAACCCTCTGGTGCTCCTGTTCTCAAGTGTATTTCCTTATTACTTTCCCCAGAGATGAATTTCTCTTGTCACTTCACTTTAGGCTATGCCATAAGTTGTTTTTTTGCCCTGGTGTTCTCTGTAAGTGCTGGTGTGTAAGTGTCACAAGAACAAATCAGCAAAATAATTGTCTCTGACGGGTTATACTCTTCATGTTACATCCAGTGGCTGGCACAGGTATTTAATCTAGCCAAAAAAATGTTCTGAACTACAGAAAAGATTTGATTTTTGAGTGTGTTGTATGTCTTAGTGTTGCCTCCCCATCTTGGCTTGCCCTCAAGGTCCCACTCCTACCTCCAGGTTTGGAGGCAGCCTTTGCATTGCCACTGTGCCCAGCCTGGAATAGCAATTGAATCTGTGGAAATGGAGAAGAAATCATGACAACTGTCTCAAAATAAACCTACCTCAGCTCTCTACCCATAGCCTTGCTTTATGGCTCCAATTCAGCTCCAGATGTGGAGTTAAGGATCTGATTTAGAGGTAGGATTGGCTTAGTCCACAACAGCTGGTGGGGTTACCAACTGTGTACTTGCCTGCCTGTCCATGTTGTTTGGAAGCTGGGATGGGTTGTGGGTGAGCACCAGTCCAGCTGAACCTTCAGTTCAGGATTGCAAAGCTAGGCAGAACTGGTTAATATGGGGAAGACAGGAGAAAATGCACTTCTCGCATGGACATCTTATTAAGGCACACCAAATTAGGCTCTCTGATTACATGCTGGCTTGTAATTTGTCCTGTTCTTCCCTTCACTTTGATCTTAGAAGGAATAAAGGCTAAACTTTATGAAGTGTATTCAAGTATTTAGCTATGCAATTAGAAAATGTAATTTGAAAGTCCCACTAATTGCCTGTCTGCACCATTAGCCATTTAAATAGTTTCAAAATCTATTGCCCCCCCCAGTACTTCACCCTGTTTCATAAAGCAACTTCCTTCCACTTGGGCACCCAGCCAGTACTCTGGGTGTGAAGGCAAGTGAATAACATAGTGCAGGGGATTCTGCCCTGGAGCCATGGGTTTTATTTCTTCTCCCATTTCATCTGCAGCCACTGCATCTTCACTCTTCCTATTGCAGACAGTCTGACTCCAGCCATGAGCAAAGGAAATACACAGCAGTAACACAGGGAGTATATCTGTCCTGGAAGGGATGGCTACAAAACAGAAAGATTCCTTCTATGCCCACCTAGCCAAGATGAGTTTCAAAAACAGTGCCCAGCAGAATACCCAAGATTGACAACAGCTACAGTGTCCAAATAAACTAACTAAAATTGCCACCAGATTACAAGGAGGTCTTCCTGATCTTAGTCTCCTTCTCTAATCTGCTGCTGACTATTTTGGAAGACTGACTCAGGCCAGCTGTTCATATGTCTGTATTTACATACATATTTTCATATGCAATTGCTTTATGGATATCCTTGATAGAGTCAAGAAAGTCATCAACCTCAGACAAGGTTTAATTAGGGTTTAAAATAAGCAATTTTGTTTAGATAGCATAATTGTTGTTAATAGTATATATACTGATGAGAATTGTATGTATATATTAATATATAAAGGCATGTAATTTTGGAGTAGCTCAAAAGTTATGGTTAATATATAGAGAAGTAAAGATTTGTGATGTTCCTAGGATTTAGTACTAGAAAACTGCAAAGCTACTAGCTAATTGTCACTCTTCTTAAACGTCTGTCTTAGTGCAGACTACAGCTTATGAGCTTTAAAGCTTACACTAAGATCAATTACTGATGTAGGTCACTTATAGCTCAGCTGATACATAGCTGCTCCTCATTGATGTTACTACTTCATATTTATATTGATGAAGTAAAAAGTTATAGTTCTACAGTGTGAAGTAAGGGAATAATTATGTTTTGAGTACTAAGAAGTCAGTCACCAGTCTCATTTGCACAAAGACTCATGCAGATGAAAGAACAAGAAACTAAATGATACCTCATCTGAATTGTATTATGTACTGAAAAAAAGTAGCTTCCATGGAGAAGTCTTAGTTGCCATCATATTGTTACTTTAACCACAATTATTGTTTCATACTGCAGAATTACTTAGAGGCATATAGTCACTGGGCTGTGAGCTATTTAGAGGGAATCTTTCTAAACCTCTCTTTTGTTTATGGAATGAAGAGATGGTCTGACACTTTTAGGCAACAAGGATCTGAACACACATCTCAAGTGAGTGCCCTTCCCACCAGGTGATGTAAACCAACCTCTCTTTCTGTCCTAGTGATGATGTTTTTCATTCACTGAAGAACTGTTTCAGTAGGCAGGCTGCATCCCACAGGACACTGTTGCTTGATAGTCAGAGCTTTCTCCTCGAACAGAAGTGATGAGTTTCACTCCTGACTCAAGTTCTTCTCTTCCACTTAGAAGAGAGACCTTGGATTAAGGCATGGGAATGGCTAAGAAATTGGAGTATGTCAAGCAACTTTAAAGTAACTCAGTGTCTTTCTGTGAGCTACTGAGCTATTTTCTACTTGAGCTACTGAGCTATTTTCTACTCATATTTGTTCCCAGTGAATACAACTGTTTTATTTTTGTGCATTCTTCTTATTATGAAGACTGTTGCCTTAGTGTTTACAAATATTCATCCATGCTAACCATCATTAGCAGTTGATATTTACACTTTGGTTGCCCTTTCACTTGCGTTGATGTAACTGAAGAGTGGGTTGGTGAAAGCAGATCCAGAGTGGATGTAGATCAGTGCAGCACCACTGATTTATAGCAGTAGTTCATAGTTACTGCAGCAGCTCCCTACTAGAGTTTTATTAAAGCATTACAATGTGCTTCTTGCCATAGCTGACATCTAAATGCTTTAAAATGGGGGCAAGTGCTCCATAGCTGTGAGGCCTAAGGCTACTTAACACCAGTATGGAAGGGGACTATTGCAGGAAGAGCACAAAAGGATTTAGAGTTTATTAAAGCTCGGGAAGTCATTCACACTCTTTCCTTGCATTACTTGGACATAGATTTTACTACTCTCTCATTTCCAGTTTAATATTAAAGTTATGAACCAAAGCAGAAAAAGCAAGAAAGTTCACAGAAAATGTTGACATTGTCCTTAACTTGCCCTCAGCTGGAAAGATGCCTTCATGACACAGCAGAGTAGTCTAAGGACACAGCAGCAAACTTAACTCACGTTTTGCCTCTGGCAGTGTGCAGCACAAGTGTAAAATAACTTAACTTGGTTTTGCTTGAGAAGCAAGAGCAGTGAGCAAATGTCTGAAAGGACCTGCTAGAGACAGATCCAATTTCTGATCTTGGAGGTGCTCTCCTGGATCTGCACTTATCTACTATTTTGGCCAGGGTTAGAGAGTCATGCAAACGGTTGGTCTGCCATTCCTTCTGCTTACCAGTGATGGTTTTCCATGGAGTGCAGTGAGTACTGGGTTAGACCCAAAACTAATTAATTTTCCAATAGCTTGTTCTAGAAGTTATTTTTAGTTTATCCTGACCTAGCTGCATTGTGATTTTGTTAAAAGCACTTTGATAAAGTAATTCAATAGGATGTACAACTACACAGCAGAATCTATAAAGCAACATCTTGTGTAACAGAAGAGGCATAACAAGAGTTATCAAGTAGAACAACAGAGTTATCAGGTAGGAGCTAGCATTTCTATCTGCAGTATTCAGCTCACCATATGAAAATCTGGGTAGCATCAAATGATCAATGTGAAATTCAGCACTCACCAAGACTGCCATTCTGACTTTTAGCTGTGGCTGGTATTAAGGGTTCATTTCTGTTTTGGAGAACCATTTTCCAAGACTCTGCACCATGAGGTTTGCAAAGCTGTGGCTGTCTGAAGTTCTCACCATGTGACAAATAGCCTTTTCTTTCTCCAAGCTCCCTTCCTGGGACTGGTGCAGTTTAAAGGTAGCCCATTTTTTTCCCATTGAACTTGCCCTGTTTCTGGTCCAAATATGAACAGTCACAGCACAAGATTGCAAGTGGAGAACTTGGCCTTACTCCTTTTAACAATTTCTTTAGACCACAATTTTCAAATCAGACTGCCCAGAAGTAGCTTTCTAGCATGTGCTTTGAATCCATCTGCAATGATTTAAGAAGCAATTGCCTATGTGTTGATGTGGCCTTTCAGACAGAAGATACCACACACATCAAGTAGGGCATGAGGCTCTCATTCCAAGGCTCCAGCTCATGCTGCAGTACACATGTAGGCAATCCAAATGGGTGCTTTCTGTTGGATCAGCAGTGGGAATAACAGAGCTTGAAGTTAAGCATCTACTTGAAGCCATGCATGATACCAAATTGGCACCTTAAATCTGCACTGAGGCCTCTTAACATAAAGCTGAGTGTCTTGGCAAGCTTATGACCACATTAACAATAAATCCTAATGACACAACCCCTTTAAGAAAAGCAGTAAGAGCTGATGCCTCCTTAGTGGGAGCAATCTGCTTTGGTTTATTTCGGTGCAAGCAGAATACTTAGGAAATCTTTCTGGTTTATTCTGTGTTATTTATTCTGTTTTATTCTCATGCTCAGAGTTTTTAGAAACAGTATGGTTCAGTCAGTGTTCTTTTAACTAGCTTGGTACTTTATCTCATTAGTCATTTTAAGAGCTATCCACTCGCCCTGGAAAGTCTGTGGGTTTGACTGTATTTTTATTCTGAATGACTGCAGTCACCTGGTTGTTTATGTGAGTGATTCAAGTCTTTAAAAGCCCTGATGGATTTTTTTTTCACTCCCTCATTCCCATTACCTTCCAGACTTTGGCAAACGCAGACAAATATAAGTCACTTTGTTAAAACAGAGCCTATTAATAAACAGTAAGTAAACTAAGTTCAACTGGACTTCTCTTGCAATGGCAGACTAATGAGCCAAGTAATGGGAGATAGAAATAAGGAATGGTCAGAAAGCAAGGGAGACTGTAAAAGAGCCCATTGTAATAAGAGACTGATTTTACTGAAGCCTTTTAGCAGGACATTTATTTTATAAAAGAGCCTTATAAGCAAAGGTCTTGCTCTTGAGCCTTCTCATGCCTCTGTATTGCTCCTAATAGAAGAACCCTCTAAGTTTTAGTGGAATCTGGCTCTCTTGAGTTCCAGTAGAACCAGAGGGGAATCTGGTCTCATGGCTGATGTCATTCATTAGTGGTGCCTTTTGACCTACAGTGAAAAAAAAAAACATTTCATGTGAAAGAACCACTTACATTAAGTTCTCCAGCTCAGGCATGGGCCTGGCAGGGAAGGTAGCATGGGAAAGGGCCCCCCAGCCTGAGGCTGCGCAGCAGGACAGAAGCGTTATGTGCACGGGAGAGGGTAGCACAGGAAGCAGGAGATGTGGCTTGAAGAGGGAGCCTTAGTGGAAAGTCCATATTAAACTACTTTGTCTCTAAGATGATGAAATATGACACATTTATGACATATAAACATACATCTTTTTTTGGTAAAGTGATGTGTGCCTATCAGTTTTACAGAGCTTGCCAACCGATTTTGGAGCATCAGAGTATAGGAAATAAATGGGCATAGGCACTGGAAGTGACACTGAGGGTATAGTAATAGATGAGCAGGACTCTTCAGGGACTATCACCTATTACTTGAAGAAATGAGTAGATCTTGTAACACAGTGCCCATGCCCTTTAAAAGATATTCCCAGACAGACAAGTGTTTCTATTACATTGACTTTCACGACCAGCAGCTAGAACTGGTTTAGATATCTTCACATCAGAGGTTTCCTTGCAGAATAGTGTGAGATGCAGGACCAGACCAGGAAAAAGAAATCCTGCCATAGTGTAGATATGCCCAGGATTTCTGTTTGTATAGGCTGAAGATGTACTGATAGAGTAGGTCTTGCTGTCCCTGCATGAGCTTTTCCTTTGCTGATGTTAAATACTTCCTCCAGTGTATTTGTTGCCAAAAAGCAGCACTGGATATTATAACTAATTTTCACTGATCATAGAATCATAGAATCAACCAGGTTGGAAGAGACCTCCAAGATCATCCAGTCCAACCTATCACCCAGCCCTAACCAATCAACTAGACCATGGCACTAAGTGCCTCATCCAGGCTTTTCTTGAAGACCCCCAGGGACGGTGCCTCCACCACCTCCCTGGGCAGCCCATTCCAATGGGAAATCACTCTCTCTGTGAAGAACTTCTTCCTAATATCCAGCCTATACCTACCCTGGCACAACTTGAGACTGTGTGATGCTTCACACTTTACTGACAGTATTTTTGACTATCCTTACTTGCGTCGGGGTTGAAAAAATATGGTGCAAATCAGCAAGTTTTGGCTGCTCTGTTGTCCAGTTCTGTATTTGAACCTTATACCTATAAAAGTGTCCTGTGTCCAACATCTGCATGTTTGGCTCCCAAGCTACATACCAACACTTAACATTTATAGATATTCTGTGGCTTACAGATTCTTTGTGGAGAGTTTTCAGGAACTGTGTTCTCCATAGGCTTTGAGACCAAGACTGTGTTTGAGTGGAAATGGTTGCTCAGGGACCAGAAAGAAAAAACAGGCAGAGTAAAAGCAGTTTCTTGTGACCATAATGGCTGAATGAGTCTCCTGAATTGTTTCAGGCACTGCAGAGAAAATTATTATGCCCCACTTGTATTGTTACGATGTGGTAAGAACACAGATTCATCACTTGAGTCCTGAGGTGTCCTTAGGCAGGCTGATGCCATTAAGATTCATACTCACTTTTCTGTGTGCCACTGCGTGCCATGAATCACATGGTGCTAGTGAGAATGGTCCACAGAGAAAGACCAGTGACTGTCAAACTTAGAGCCAGTGTCTCTGTGAGTTTCACCTTCCTGCAAAGACAGATATTGCATCATCCTGTTTAGATGCTGAATGCCACCAAGCAACGGTCTCTGCTGCACAGAGGCAGTGGTTTGTCCTCCCATGATGTTTCTCAGTTCACAGAAATGACCTGGGGGCTCTTGGGACCTTGCTGGGGCAAACAAATAGAAATCAAAGCTTTCACAAAAATACATAGGACTGGCTATTTGCTTGACTTGTTTTCCCCTCCTGATTCTTGACTGTGTTTTAAACTGAAGGGAAAAAAAATCTTGTAATATGCTTCAGATATTTGTAGGATGTATCTGAAAATGTAACTTAAGAAACAGCTATAATTATTTTTAGTCCATCTTATAGTACAGAAATGTTTGAGCTTTACAAATTCTGGCCACTGTTCTCTGGAACAGTTCCCCTTGCTTTGGTTTTATTTTCCAACCACACTCAATTTTACCCCGTAGTAGGTGCAGATGTGTACAAGAACTGAAGTGGAGCTCCCGTTTCTTGGGGAAATGGCAAGGGACTGCCTCGCTTACCCAGTGGTGTATTTCCACGTCTAATTATCGCTAATTCAGAAGTCAGCGCAAATTGCATGACAGCTCTGTGCAAGATGGGCGTAGAGATAAAAGGTGAATACAACCTGTACCTCATAAACTGACAAATGAGGTGTAAAGCACTATTGTTTGTTTACTGACTGCCTAAGCATGTGATGAACGATTACCTCTGCCTCAAGAGGTAGCCCAAGGTTTCCAGAGGCATCAGTCTTCCCGCCGGTGGTTCATTTGTGCCAACAGTGGAAAGCTGAGCATGTAACCATGAAAGCAACTACCCGATTACTTCTCTGCCCCTTAGAAACAGTGTTGCTTATCAATTCCCTTTCGAAACTCTGGGCTGCACTGGAACAAGCCTGAGTGCATGAGCCTCCCTCCAGCCTGACCATGCTGGAGCAGATCCAGGGTACCAGCCGTGCCCATAAACCTCTCCACACTGAGTTGCTGCTTCCTGCCAGCGGTGTTTTTCTAATAAGCTCACAGCCAGTGGGAAGGAGAAGCCAAATTCACCGCTGTGCATCGAGGGCTGCTGAGCCTGCGCTTCTCTCCGCGTCAGGGGACTGCTGGAAGGGATTTGCTGTAGGGTGTGACAGCCTTTTCCTCCTTCTGTAAGACAGCTGCAGGGGGTGAGGTTTTGCCCCAGCACAGCTACACCTCTGAACAAAGTGAAGTTTCAGACCTGCTACAAGTTCTCAGTACTAGCCCAGCTAATGGCAAACTTCACGGAAAACTGGTCTGGGCATTAGTAAGAGTCAGGTATGGTCCTAATAAGTGTCTGAGTCCTCACTGGGTGTAAGTTGTGAGCAGAGCAGCAGCGGGTCAGGGCAGCTCCTTCCATCTTAACTCAGGTGCAAAAGCACCGCATTGCCTTCATCCCCAGGGGTTCAGCTCACAGTACCTCAGCTAGGCAGTCTGGGAGGAGCCTCTCTTCCTATACCATCTAGCACCCCAAAGAGTATTTCACCTCTCAAGTGTTGTGGTGTGAAATCTTTGCAAAACCTGTCACCAGCACACACCACAGAGGAGCTGGGTCTTGGCAAGGTGAAATCCCTGGTTTTGCCAGAACGCATCAGGCAGCAGTGCCATTGTCTCACACCAAGCAATTATGCTCAAGCATTGTTTTCCCTTTGCCTCTTTCTTCCTGCTTTTGATCTGTAATATTTTATTCATTCTGCTTCTGGCCATCTGATTTCTCACGAAGCGCTGCCTGTCTGCAAACCAAGCTGGAGGAGTAAACTGAGCTCTGGAAAATGAAACAGTGCTCCCATTGAAAATCATGGAAAGCTTAATCCGTTTAGTGGATTAACACAAAGGTGAAGTGGTGACTAGACAGCACTTTGTAAATATTTACATAAAAGATATCCAATAGCATTGGACTTGCTGCACTTCAAAGTAAAAGGGACTAACTTAAATTAGACTCAAGGTAAAGTCTTGCCTCTTGTTTTTAACAGAGGTGACTGGACACTGCAACAGCTTCACGAGGGAGGGCTGGGCTCTTTCTCATTTCAAGCCGTTAAGTGAATAATCAATCCTTTCTTTCTATTAAGGATTAAAAGTGCCTAGTTTCACCAGAAGTAAGGTCTGTGCATTGGGAGGTATTGAGTGAAAATGCCTGGCCTGTGGGAGGAGAAAGTTCAGACTAGAAGCCTGGCTGGCCTGTGAATCTACACTATCATTAACTACTGAAAAAATGCTTTCAAATGAACTTAGCAATTTCCCAACAGCTCTTGAAGACAGTGTTAAAAACTGTGGAAGTATAATGAAAACAGTGCTATGGTAAGACACAAAGCTCTAATCTCCCAACTCTCCAAGCTGTTGAGGACCTCAAGGGGTGGAATGGAACAGATCACTTTCCTACAACCTGCCAAATCAGTCACTTCTTTGTGTATGAAAAGTACCTCATAAAAAAAAGCATCTCTGTGGGGCAGATCTGCTCAATGGAGCAGATAAAACCCAATGATTTAAACATATACTCAACGTGGTGCATGTCAAATGGCACTAATTTTTGTCAGAACCAGAGAAACCAGATTTCTCTTGCCACTGGAACAAAAGGGAAAGCTTTAAGGGAAGAGATGACACTAAAATAACATTGTGAAGCCAGGTTGTGACATTCAGAGGAACACTGTGCCTTTCCTTTAATTGCAGCGTTGGAAGGATGAGGACTAGCTGTCCTTCAGGGAATGTGCTGTTGGTGCAGCCAGCTCACAGCCTTAAGGACTAAATATGTACCAAAACTGCAAAACAAATACAAATTACTATTTGACCATACTAGCTGTCTTCTGGATCTCACTTTCCATCTTAAAATAACATGCACTCCATTCACTTTGGTCTTGAATGCTCTTGGTTTGCCCAGCTCTTGCTTGTGTAGCCAAATGTCTACAGAATCATAACTGGTGCCCAAGGATGATACAAAGTAGTTCATTTCTGTGAACCTGATCTCCCAGGAGATTGACTCTTTCCAGACATGCCTTATTTCCTTCCTTTTCCCTCCCCAGTTCAAATGATGCTGTTTAGGCTTTATTAAAACTGAAAACTAGTTTCCAGGAAATGGGGGTCTCTTATCTTATATGATCTGGACCAGGGGATTGACTGCAGCATCAGTAAGTTTGCAGATGACACCAAGCTAGGAGCAGGTGTCAATCTGATGGGGGATGGGAGAGCCCTGCACAAGGATGTTGACAGGCTGGATGGGTGGACAGAGGCCAATGGGATGAGATTTAACAAGACTGAGTGCAGAGTTCTACACTTTGGCCACAACAACCCCAAGCAGTGCTACAGGCTGGGGACAGAGTGGCTGGAGAGCAGCCAGGCAGAAAGGGATCTGGGGGTACTGGTAGATAGTAGCTGAACATGAGCCAGCAGTGTGCCCAGGTGGCCAGGAGAGCCAATGGCATCCTGGCCTGCATCAGGAACAGTATATACAGCAGGACAAGGGAGGTTATTCTTCCCCTGTACTCAGCACTGGTCAGGCCACACCTTGAGTGCTGTGTGCAGTTCTGGGCTCCTCAATTCAAGAGAGATGTTGAGATACTGGAATGTGTCCAGAGAAGGGCAAGGAAGCTGGTGAGGGGCCTGGAACACAGCCCTGTGAGGAGAGGCTGAGGTAGATGGGGGTGTGCAGCCTGGAGGAGGCTCAAGGGTGACCTCATTGCTGTCTACAACTACCTGAAGGGAGGTTGTAGCCAGGTGGGGGTTGGGTTCTTCTCCCAGGCAACCAGCAACCGAATAAGGGGACACAGTCTCAAGTTGTTCTGGAGGAGGTCTAGGCTGGATGTTAGGAGGAAGTTCTTGCCAGAGAGAGTGATTGGCATTGGAATGGGCTGCCCCGGGAGGTGGTGGAGTTGCCGTCCCTGGAAGTGTTAAAGAAAAGACTGGATGAGACACTTAGTACCGTGGTCAGGTTGACTGGATGACCTTGGAGGTCTCTGCCAACCTGCTTGGTTCTATGATTCTATATATTAGTTGTAACCTACTGGCATCACTACCTTGCTACCAGAGTGTAAATATATACAGCGCAGGCTGCAGCCTTAGCTATCTGATCTTACAAAACACAATCTATCCATGTACCAATTTGTAACACGTCCAAAGCCTTGCAAAAGCAGCCCCACGTGTAGCATTACATTTGTGTCATATTTATTTAATGATAGATTTGCTAATACAGCACCTGCTAACCAGAACTGCAGGCTATGCTGAAATCAATCACCATATGCAAACTGCTTCTAGCAAATGGGATAGGATATCTGCCCAGCTTGTGCTTAGTCAGACAGCTGAGTACAGTTTTAGCTAAGCATATCTGTGTGTCTTTAGCCATCTTTTTTAACACAGCTAACAATCTTGACTGTAAGACTTTTTGGACACATGTTAAATGTTTTTTCTGTTTTCTACTGTGTTTAGCTAAGTGAAAATTGGTGCCCTTTCTGGACCTGGAACCAAGCTGCTGAGATATCAGTGGGTCAGCAGTCAGGGCTGCTACCTAATCAGGGAAAAAATTAAGTGTCAAGATAGAGCTCTAGCTGAAGTTGAAGTTTCTTCTAAGTCTCTCTGTGCATGTCCTTGGAGATGGATTTAGAGAAGTTAGAGCTGAAATGGCCATGCTGGGGTTACCACTTTTTGTCAATGGCTTTCTGGGATGTAAAAAAGTATCACAGGCTGTAATCTACTGCCAGAAGGGCGCATTCTGCTCACCCTCTGCATCTGACATGCCTTTGGGCATATGCTCAGGAGAGGGAAAATCTCTTTCCTCAGTGGTATGTTGATGCTGGGGGAGAGAAGCATGTTTGGGAAGGGAACACAAGTGTCTCATTCTCATCTCACATCCCCGTTGTTAACTCTCTTGGCTTATCTAGTCTTCCACCTGATGACTACCACTCCTAAATACCTCCAAAATACATAAACATTTGTCTCCATTAACTTCTGTAGTTTTCTTGCTTTGGAAAAATGGTTTATTTAATTTTTGTATTTAATACTCACTTGGAAGCTGGAAGTACTTGAGCTTTGAAAGGAATTTTGGGCACTTGATGCAGCTGACTTGATTTCTCTCATGAAAAATATATTAATCACCAGTTGCAGCAGCATGTCTCAGTGTTTCTGATTAAAGTGCCTCCCTAAAAGTTGTTCTAAAAGTGAGGTAACTAGAATAAATCTATGGGTTTTTTTTTTCAGGTACTGGCATGAATTGTAACATAAATAGCGTTATATTAAATAAAAATAGCATTAGTGATAGTTAACTGATTATTAATTATTGATCCAGTAAACAAATTGATGGCTCCATATAGTATTAGATGCTGGCATGGGGTTAAATCACTGGAGGGAGAGCCAGAATCCTCCCCTGATTAGTATTAATCTCTTCTTCATGGTGCTGGATAAAAGATAAAGTGGGTATAAAAACTGAAAGTGTTTTTTTAGCTTTAGATGTAACTTCAATATTGGTGCTACAGGCCCTTGCCATCATAAATCAAATAAGATGGTACATCAGTTCCTTTCTGTATACCCTTATTGCTTTTTGGTTAAAAGACTATTTTTCAAACCTGCCAAGACAGAAAGCTTTAGCTGCTCAAATATTGGAGAGCTTTTCTATAACAAAGAATACCAACAGAAAAACTGTTGCTCGGCAGTATGCCTTCATTGTCACTATAAAGGCCACTGGCAACAGAAAAATATCTGACAAATTGACAGCTTGACAAGGACACGAGATGGTGAATTAATCTACCTTGGCAGAAGGCTGTTGGTGAATATTTAAATAGGTTAATAGTCAACATTAGAACCCTGAAACGGAATACAGGCTGGCAGCAGAAGAGATCACGTAAATCTGATATCTAAATTACACTGTTAATGATGTGCTTCAATCTCAGCATGAAAATCACATTCTCAAATCTGAAATAAAAGAGTTAACAGTCTTTCCTTACAGATTCTTTTCTGAGCAATAGCCTTTCTATCAAAGAAGGATTTTTTCCTTAATTTATGTGTGCCTTCACATAGGCAAATCCCTAGCTCCTTATTCAGCTCAAAGGTACTTGAATTCAAATAAGACAGGCAAGTTCAAGAAAGAAAAGTATATTAAGAATAAACAATCCTTATTTGAGCTGATTTTTTTATATATAAATTTTGAACATATCCATAAATCCTTGAATTTCTCTGGTTGTCTCCCAAAACATTATGAGAAATGCCTGCTGGTCTGACCGTGTACAAAAGCACATCTCATTGGGTTGTCTTTCATGGTGATTTTACAGCCAGGATTTGGATTCCCAAGGGCAGCATCAATCCAATGCCAGTGCTGGAAAGGCAAGAAAAAGAGGAGTGAGAAAGGAACTTAAGGAAGCTTAGTGATTGTGCAGATGATCTAACCTCAGCTGCTAACTGCTGTACTTTCTGGGTCACCTGCAGTATCTTTCTGGCAATGTGCAGAAGGGCTAACTCAGCTGGCACTGCAGATATTCACCTTCCAGAATATCATTAAAAATGTACAAGTTGGCCAATGCACTTTTGTCTAGATCACTTTCAGGTGGCATTTCTCCAAAGGTCTAACACAGTTCAATAACAATTGTTTAGCCATCTGTGTGCTCTGTAATGAATTCTTTGACTAACCCAGAATCTTGTTTGTCTCAAGAAAGGCTCCAGGGTAGCCATGCAAATTGAATACATTGGAAACTGTTGTCTTCCTAAGGCTAACTCACATCCAGGTTAATAATAAGAGCTCATGCTGATCAAATCCATTTTCATTGTGAAAATGGAAGGGTGATTGCTGTGGAAATCTGTCCTGAGTCCAATGCTAATCAGCATTTTTGTTGAGCATTTAGACTAGAGAATACTCTGTTGTTACATTCATAGATGATATCAAGCTGGGAGGCACTTGGAAGGAGAGCAATCACATGTAAAATAATCTTGGTAAACTAAATAGATACTAAAGATGGTGATAAAAAAATCAATTAAAAATAGAGATTACTTATTAATAACAAATTGCAGGAATAATATATATGAAGTGACTGGCTTGGCCTGAAGGAAAAAAAGCTCCAAATGTTGTAGTGAAGCATACAGTGACCGGTAGTCAAGAGAGTAATAGCTATGGGAGAAAGAACACCGTAGCTTCTTATAGGTCATACAAATATATGCATGATAACTGAAATTATTTTTCCACTCTGTAGCTCAGATAAGGCCCTGTTTGGTACTTGTCAATTTGGAAAAGAGTTGGCAATTAAAGTCCAGATGAAAGCAACAAAATTAATCATAGATTCGATGGGCAAAACTTGAGTAAACTGGGTGTTCTTCAGAACCACTCAATTCACAGAATTAACCAGGTTGGAAAAGACCTCTAGGATTATCCATTCCAACCTATCACCTAACCCTTCTAATTAACTAAACCATAGCATGAAGTGCCTCATCCAGCCTATTCTTGAACACCTCCAGGGATGGTGACTCTGCCACCTTCTCAGGCAGCCCGTTCCAATGGGCAACCACTCTTTCCATGTAGAACTTCTTCCTAACATCCAGCCTAAACCTGCACTGCCACAGTCTGAGACTGTGTTCTCTTGTTCCGTCCCTGGGTGCCTGGGAGAAGAGACCAATCTACAACCTCCTTTCAGGTAGTTGTAGAGAGCAATGCGGTCTGCCCTGAGCCTTCTCTTCTCCAGGCTGAACAACCCCAACTCCCTTAGCTGCTCCTCACAGGGCTGTGCTCCAGCCCCCTGGAGCAGCAGCAAGTCCTGTCTTGGACAGGAGTATGGGGCTGGAAAATCACTGCCCATTTGAGTTTCTAGAAAGCAGTTGCTTAACTCACAACTAGTGTCAGTGATATTTAAGTATTTCAATATGTTTTTGTGGAATGAGCAAAACTGAGGATATGCAAAGCAGAAGGAAATTACTTCCACGTGAATCACTGTTGGTTTGTTCGCTATTGCTTGTCATCTAACCACATATGCTTGAGTATTATCTACTGAGGTCAAAGAATTGTATTTTAGCACAGGACTGTGATACTTGCCATGAAATCTGTAAAGTGTCAAGTGGCTAGTAAATTCATCATTCAAGAAGCTATACTGTTAAGTATAATCTCAGATTTGAAGTCTTCATATATGAAACCCAAGCGATCATGTCACCATCAATACCACTATGATGTTACAGTCCTAGTTGTGTAAGAAGCCTGTGGAAGTGCAATAGAAATAACTAAATCAATCGATACAACTAGAGAAAAAAGACACCTGAGCTATTTTTTCCATTGACAGGCACTAATTTTTTGACTGCATGTGTTCTTTTTAGCCTCTGATCAGATAACGCTATCTATCACATCACCAAAGGTTAGTTATGCAAGGCAAACCTTAATCTGCTTGGATTCCACAGAAATAATTACTGTAAATATGTTTCAATTTGTAAATATGTTTACAGTGATTGTGTTGGTTTTCTTCCATATATATTGTAGCAAGCAGGCAGGGTGTTAAAAAAGAAAAAATAAAAGGAGTCATCAATTTGTAAATATTGATATTCTCTGCTTAAGAACTATTTGCTTCTTTCAGCAAGCAAGAAATAGGAGGAATACTATGCCAAATGTGAAACAGCTCATCCTTTCAGTACTCTTAAATAAGAGTATCTGTGGTAACATTTGCAGAGTAGGGATAAACTTCCAGTGGCCTAGCATTGTTCTCAGTCAAATCAATGACAGACCTGCTATTTATTTCAGCTGGATGATCACAGCTATTTTAGCAATTTGGATCATGTCATAAGTTAGTTACATAAAATGATGAGGAGTCTGTAGGAAAACACAAAGAAATTAACTTAACTGGATAGATTATATACCGTGATCATTCAGCTATAATACTTAGCTTTTGTTATTGTGAACCCTTATAAATATTCCCAATAAAATATATAGGGGGCTTTTTCATAAAAAAATAACAATAGTCATAAAATTGTTTCATTGATATATAGGTTATTTTATAAAGGATTTGAAAATCATATGAAGCTGATAAATTCCAGAACATCTCCTGGAAATAGATCACAAAATACACTGGTGCTGTCTCTCTTCTTCTGAGCTCAGCAGTTATATCTTCACAAGATCCTGTCCCTCCTGGCCTTTTTTCATTGAGCCAGTGAAATAATTATTATACAAGTGGCACAAATCCTAGGGTAAAATCAGAAATTTGGATGTTGTTGCCCACAGAGAATTTAGTAGAACTGATTTATTAGCAACTAGTTTGTTTATGGCCATGTTTGGTATCTTCTGGAGACTTCGAATTAAGCGTTGTTGACATACCCTCAGCCAGCCTCTCCTGAAATTAATAAAACATTGACAACAACAGATATTCAACTAAGGACAGAGTAAAAATTGTTTAAAGACGTCTAGATTTGTTCCAATAGGTGCTTCAACAGGGTGATGCTTCACATTTTATGGGATTTGGCACCAGTATAGCAACAGCATCAGAAAAGTACCTTTGCTGTGATCAGACATACAGTACAATAAGGTAGAAAGCTAAAACCCAGACCTCTCCTTGCATTTGAACCATTATCAACTGAAAATGTATGCTTTGGGGAAAAGACAGGAGATTGTGAAATAAAAGTATATCAGGAAATCACAAAATATGGGAGATTTATAGATTTACAGCTGCAGCAGGCCTAGATGGAGAAAGTGAGACAGCAGAAAAGGGATTAGGATTAGGATTGCTTATACACTTATATAACGTGTGCTCCAAATTTGATTACAGTACTCAGCAAAATGAGAACTCAGTATTTGTCGTGCATAGCAAAATAATTCACATGTCAGCAGCACCATTTGCATTTGCAAAAATAATTAGGAATCATTTGTAAAATGCTTTAATTATGTTAATCAGCCAATGTTTTGCAACACTTTGAAGACATAAAGCATTGTAGGAACTTCAGATGGAGCAGCCATATGCTTCTTTGTCTGATACGGCTGCAGCAACATCATCTGTCATGTTCACAGCTATTTTTTCATCTGCAGAAACTCTAGACATTCCTGCATGACAGACTACTGCACTTTGCTTCTAGAATACAGGACCACAAATGGATTTTTTAAAGTAAAATACATAAATACATATATAAACAAATAAGTATACATACTCAAATTTTGAGTATCTAGTCTTAGATCTATAAAGCTTGAGTTTAAATGCAGTATGGAAGGAGGGTCCAGGCAAAGCTACTGAGGTCCACAAACATCCATTAGCATCATCAGGGCCCTGACAGGGTGAAGGGGGTGAGCAGCTGTTTGGAAAGAGCCTGGCATTGCTGGTGGACACACCTGCACTTCTCTGGCAATGTGCCTGCAGTTACAGGGTGTGTTACTAGCACGCTTCAGCATTTGGTTCAGGTAGGAAGGACAGTGGTGTGTCAGACTGAAGATACTCATTCTGAGATGCTGATAGGTCCCATAGCAAATATCAGCTGGAGATGTGATTAATTTGCAACTTCTGAAGTGCCAAACACGTTACTGTAAACACTGCATTAGAAGGAAGAAGCTTTTGCCAGCTTGTTCTGTTTGGCAAATAGTTTTACTAAACTATTTTGCTATATAAAATGCACCTCTGTTAGGAAAATATTGCTTTTACAGCTGTACTAATGAACAGCCTCCACGGTGTTAAGTACAAGCTAATAATTTTGTCTAGGTCTAAGAACTTCTTGCACCCACTGATATATCTGAAACCTGTGTTCGTGGCCAGCATTGGCAAAGTTCTGTTTTGTCCTCTCTAGTCCAAGGTGACTGTATCAGTTTTAGATGAGACACTGAAATTTACTTTACCTCTCCAAGGTAAAGTGTCTGTCTTGCCTCTCCAAGCTGTCTCTGTCTTGTTTGCTGAGGCATTTGCCTAACTCAGACACAGTGGAGCCCTGTGCTTTGTCACGGCCATACCTGGGCAAGGGAGTGACCGTTACTCTTTAAGATGCCTTTAGCAGGGGTGCTGCAAAGCAAGTAGAGAGCTAAGGCACAGCCCACCAGTTTAATCTCTCACACTCTCGGGAGAGAGATGAAATCACTGATACTGGGTAATAGCCTGCCAGTTACCACTGATGCAGATGGTGAAATGGTGGGGAGTTGATGGACTGCACTGAATTAAGGCACTCTTAAATTGTTTTGCTTTTATCCTTGGATGACCCAAGAGAAGAACCTTGAAGAGAAGCCTCTGTAGTAACAGCTCATTGCTGCTAGGAGTGGTAAGATCCACAGGCATGCAAGTTAGGTTTTCAGCATTCAAGTTGTCTACAACCCAACCAATAGCACGATGGGCAATACCTTAAGGAATATCTACTTTGTAATATGAGTCCATTATAGGGACATCTAAGGTAACTTTATATGAGCTAGCTCAGATAGTATAAAAGTTGAGCCCTGGAAATATATGTAATATAGAAATATAGTGGCTTAGGTTGGAAGGGACTTTAGAGACACTAACCTCCCTGTCGTGGGCAGGGATGTCTCGACTCCACTGCTCAAGGCTTTGTTCAACTCTGGCCTTGAACAGCCCCAGGGAGGAAGCATCCACAACCTCCCTGGGCAGCCTATTCGAGAGTCCCACAACTCTCATACTGAAGAACTTCTTCCTAAGATCCAGCCTAAACCTACTCTCTCTCAGCTTCAAAACATTTGCTCTTGTCCTGTCGCTAGCCACTCTTAGGAAAAGTCCCTCTCCAGACTTCCTGAAGGATCCCTTCAGGTATAGGTTATGACAACCTTACCTCCTGTCTAAATCCCATGGCAATTTAGAAACAAAAGCTTTTTCCTGCTTAGATGACTTGTAAGTTCTGAACCAGAAGGTGCTCTCAGAAAACTTCTATCAAGTTCAGTAATTTGTCCTCCAAGTTACGGGGAACACATGATCTATGTGACAGTGTTTGAAATCCTACCTCCCACAACCTGGAGAAGGTACCTATGGTAGGAGTTATGCTATTTTGAAATAAGCTCTTAAACCAAGAGGGAGTGTGTACAGCCATAAATACATTTACTATCTTCCTTTCCCACAAAGATCTCTTTCTTTCCAAAGAAGCATACCTAGACGTGTGTTTGTATTATAGTTGTCATAGCAGTGCCCTAAGAGACTACTGTCAAGAGATCTAGGTACTATTTATTCCCCGTGTTTATTCTTCAGAATGCAATCTGTCAGTATGCACTCAGTGGTCTTAATTGAGATGCTACAGAACAAAAAAAATCTCACTGTAGAATATCTCATGAGATTGTTATTTAAAAGAGAAATCTCAATATCCAAATGCTTCTCTGCCTGGCATTTCTTTTTACAAGGGCTAGCCATGAGGTGACGTGTGAATGTGCCAAATAATCACTTGAGTGTGTAAATTTAAAAAGCAAATTTTTCTAACCAGGTGTGCATTAGAAAGAAAGAGTGTAGGAGTGTATTTTTAGAAATCATGTGATGGTTTGGGGGTTACCCCGCCCCCCCACACTTTTGAATTTGCCCCAGCTAACTCAGACGGACCTCTGGGAATATAGATGAAGCAATTTATTTACAGCTAGCAGAATTTACAAGCAGCTATTTACAATATATACAGTTATATACAGTTATATACAGAAATATACAAAGGATAAACAATATGAAAGCACAACTCCCCTCCCAGAAACCTGAGTCCCCAGGAGGGGCTCTCAAACCACCCCAACACCTCCCCCCGGCCCTCTCAACCTTACCCCAGTTCTCAGGAAGAAGAGAGGTGCAGCCAAGAGGTTAGGGAGTTGTAGCGCTCAATCTTCCCTGAAGCTGGTGCATAGTAGGGTATGTGATAGATCCATTCAATACCATGCTCTTTGGCCCAGTTTTTCACAAGATTATTCTTGAAATGAGTACCATTGTCTGACTCAATTCTCTCTGGAGTTCCATGTCTCCACAAGATTTGTCTCTCCAAACCAACAATGGTGTTACGTGCAGTAGCATGTGGAACTGGATAGGTTTCCAGCCATCCAGTGCTGGCTTCTACCATTGTCAACACATACTGCTTGCCAGAACGAGATCAAGGTAAAGTGATGTAGTCAATCTGCCAGGCTTCTCCATACTTGTACTTTGACCATCTCTCACCATACCATAAGGGCTTAATTCGCTTAGCCTGCTTAATAGCAGCACAAATGTCACAGTCATAGATGACTTGGGTGATAGCGTCCATGGACAAGTCAATTGACCTATCGCGAGCCCATCGGTATGTTCCATCTCTGCCTTGATGTCCAGATGAGTCATGGGCCCACCGAGCTAAGAACAGCTCACCTCGGTGTTTCCAATCAAAGTCAATGTCAAGTTCAGAGTTGGTGTCAACTTGAGCAATCTTAGCAGCTTGGTCTGCCTTCTGGTTATGTTGATGTTCCTCAGTGGTTCTGCTCTTGGGCATGTGTGCATCTACGTGCCGCACCTTCACTGGAATTTTCTCCAGCCGTGCTTCAATGTCCTGCCATAGATCAGCACACCAAATAGGCTTTCCTTTCCTCTGCCAACCATTCTTCTTCCAGTCCTTCAGCCAACCCCATAGAGCATTGGCTACCATCCACGAGTCGGTGTAGAGGTAAAGGATAGGCCAATTTTCACGTTCAGCCACATCAAGAGCAAGTTGAACAGCTTTTACCTCAGCGAACTGACTGGATTCTCCTTCTCCATCTTTCGTTTCGGTAACTCTCCTGGTTGGACTCCAAACTGCTGACTTCCATAGTCGCTTGTTCCCAACAAGACGACAGGAACCATCTGTGAACAAAGCATAGTTCTTTTCCTCATCAGAGAGATCATCATAGGGAGGAGCTTCCTCAGCACGAGTTATTTTCTCCTCTGGAGGTTTGGTACAGTCTGTGCCTTCCGGCCAGTTGGTGATCACCTCCACTAGACCAGGTCGGTCAAGATTACCCATTCGTGCTCGTTGGGTTATCAAAGCCATCCATTTAGACCAGGTTGCATCTGTGGCATGATGTGGTGATGAACCTTTGCCTTTGAACATCCAGTTAAGAACTGGCAGTCTAGGAGCTAAAAGCAATTGTGACTCAGTTCCAATCACTTCAGAAGCTGCTTTCACTCCCTCATAGGCTGCTAGAATCTCTTTCTCAGTTGCAGTGTAATTTGTCTCTGAACCTCTGTAACAACGTCCCCAGAAACCAAGAGGACGACCACGTGTCTCATTTGGAGCTCTCTGCCAAAGACTCCAAGTTGGACCATTGTCACTGGCAGCTGTGTACAGAATGTTTTTAATGTCCGGACCAGATCTCACAGGTCCTAAGCCCACTGCATGGACTACTTCTCGTTTGATTTGATCAAAGGCTGCTTGTTGTTCAGGTCCCCACTCAAAATTGTTTCTCTTACGAGTCACATCATGCAGAGGTTTGACAATCTGACTGAAACCAGGAATGTGTAGTCTCCAAAATCCCACCACACCAAGGAAAGAAAGTGTGTCCTTCTTACTGGTGGGAACTGCCATGGTAGAGACTTTGTTGATCACATCCTGAGGAATGTAACGGCGACCATCTTGCCACCGCACTCCCAGAAACTGAATTTCTCTGGCAGGTCCTTTGACCTTGTCTCTCTTAATGGCAAAACCTGCTTGTAACAGAATGTCAATGATTTTGTTACCTTTCTCGAAGACTTCCTTAGCAGTTTGGCCCCACACAATGATGTCGTCGATGTACTGGATGTGCTCTGGAGCTTTACCTTTCTCCAGTGCATTGTGGATGACTGAGTGACAGATGGTTGAGCTGTGTTTCCACCCCTGAGGCAAACGATTGAACTGGTACTGGATTCCTCTCCAGGTGAATGCAAACTGAGGCCTGCACTCCTTTGCTATGGGAATAGAGAAGAAAGCATTAGCAATGTCTATGGTTGCATACCATTTAGCCTCCTTCGATTCCAGCTCGTACTGGAGTTCCAGCATGTCCGGCACAGCTGCACTCATGGGTGGCGTCACCTCGTTGAGGGCACGAAAGTCAACTGTGAGTCTCCAGTCGCCTGTAGGTTTGCGCACAGGCCAGATGGGACTGTTGAAAGGTGAATGAGCTTTCTCAATGACAGCCTGACTCTCCAATTGACGAATCAGCTGATGAATGGGCAACAAAGAGTCACGGTTAGTTCTGTACTGCCTATGATGAACAGTTTGAGTTGCAATTGGCACTTCCAGGTCCTCTATGTCATGATGTCCCACAACTGCAGATTCATCAGAAAGTTCTGGTCTAACAGACAATTTCAATTTATCATCCTCAATCTCTACAGATGCTATTCCAAAAGCCCATTTGTGACCCTTAGGATCTTTGAAACAACCTTGTCTCAAAAAGTCAATTCCCAAAATGCAAGGCGCATCAGGACCAGTTACAATAGTATGTGTCTTCCACTCTTTACCAGTTAAACTGATCTCAGCCTGTACCTTAGTTAACTCTTGAGATCCACCAGTGATTCCAAAGATAGAAATGGACTCTGTCCCTTTACAATTTGATGGCAATAAAGTACACTGAGCACCTGTGTCAACTAAAGCCCTGTATTTCCGAACTCTTGAACTGCCAGGCCACCTAATGAATACATTCCAATAGATTCGGTTCTCTCCACTATCCCTTTCCTCCTCCTGGCTGGAGGCAGGGCACCCCTAATGCTGAACATGGCATGTGGGGTGTACACAATGATTAGTGTTGTTGCGAGAGAAATTGCAACTGTTGGAACAATTGCAGTTGCCCTCGGGAGCTGAAGAAGTGACAGCTACTTTTCTGGCATTACTGCCTCTGTTTCTGCCACTCTGCAGATCCCTGACCCTCTTTGAAAGAGCTGAAGTAGGTTTACCATCCCATTTGTTCATGTTCTCACCATATGTGTCACGCAGAAGTATCCACAGTGACGCACGTGATTGCTGCTGTCTGGGTGGAATTTGTCTCCTCCTGGGCTGGAATTGCCTTGCAGGAGGTGGGCGTCTGTTCCTGACTGCAGAAACATGCACCCATTCAGATGATGCAGGAATGGTATCCTTTACCAGATTGGAAATTGAGGTTGTAAGGTCCTCCTTCAGTTCTTTCATGCTCTCCTTGATGCCATCTCTTATCTCTGTACCTAGAGTTTTTATGGCAGAGACTAGGCCAGAATGTGACAAGCTGTCCTCTATCTGCCTGAGCTGGTCAGTGAATTCACCAACAGTGAAAGATCTTCCATTATCACTCCTTGCTAGAAACTTACTGGCCAAGATGTTAGCATAGGATGAAGGAGCAAGCTTAATCAGCTTCTTCATGAGACCTGTTCCCAAAGGAATATCGTCAGGCTCATGAGTACCATGATCTCCATAAAGCACTTCCTTCATAGCAAACTCCTTCAGAAGCTTAATTCCCTGCTCAACGGTGTTCCACTTCTTGGCAGCCCATGGCAAATCATCTCGGGAAGGATATCTCATAGCCACAGCCAACAGAAGGCGTGTCCACAAGCTAACCCTACCAAGAGGACTTGCTAGGTGTTTGTCCACTCCACTCTCCTTAGTGAGTGGTCCCAGCTGCTTGGCAGACTTGTCTCCTACCTGCAGGGCATTAGCACCAATGCCACGGCATCTCACTAGCCAGCTTAGGATTGGCTCACCTGATTCTCTTGTGTATTCCTTCCTAACTTCCCTGACCTCTCTGAGTGGATCCTTGGAGCCTTGGATGTCATCTTCCTCCTCTTCCTCCTGTTGTTCTGGTGGTGCCGGGCCTAACACAATCTTCCTCATAGCATTCCTAAACTCATGGGAACCATCCTCTCTCCTGGCAGCTAACCTCACAGCACTCCTCTCACTTGAGTATTGTTGTCTCAGCACATCTACAAGGTCTCGTAGACTAACTGCCTCCTCTTCCTCCTCTTGCTGCTGATCACCAGAGGTCCCATCTCTTACATCCTCCTGCGAACCACTCTTTGTCTTAGCTTTTGCCTTAGCAGGTGCCAGAAGGGCCTGAGCAGCAACAGACTTGGATGTGTCTGCTGGAGGATTTGAATCTTTAGGAGTCTGACTTGGAGGGTTTGAATCCTTAGGGGTCTGACCTGGAGCATTTGAATTATTGGAGGTCTGACTTGGAGCATTTGAGTTCAGATCTGCCTTGCTTTTAACAGAAGGATTTTGGTTCTGGTCTACTGGCTGGGGGTTCGAATTGGCTGAACTGGTGTCATTAGGATTTGGACTGACTGGGCTAGTGTTACCAGCATTAGCATTAGCATTAGTGGGATAATTTGCCTGTCCTGCTGGGATGCCTGCCAACCCCGATGTGTTTTCATTTTTGCTAGGAACATTCTGATTTTGGGTACCTGCCTGTGCTCCTGAGGCTCCTGCCGAACTCTGCCCGTTATCATTGTTTACATTAGTGGCGGGAACATTGGCTGTGTTCCCAGCACTTGGAGAAGGAGGGGCAGAGGCTGGCAAGGGGGAAGCCGATAACTGTGTTCCCTTGTTTTGCTGTGAAAGAGACTGCTTCTGAGACACAGAATTTTTCCTAGCTCTTACAGAAGCTGGTTTTGAATTTTTCACCAATAATGCCAAAATTAATATGAATATCAAAATCATGAGGCAAATATTAAAAACTGTGAGAAGAAAAACAGTTTTACACGAGCATGTGCCTATGCAAACAGTTGGAATTCCTGTCTTAGGCTGAATAACTCTCATTAGAGCCATATTCAAAGCAGAATTTCCATTGATTGTCACATTATTGACCAGAGCTCCTGTGATATCCTTGGTAATATTCTCAGAGATATTAAAACCAGCATAACCAAGAATAAAATCACCCCAGCTCCAGAACATATCTGAAACCTTAGCTTTAGCCTTATTATAAGCCAGATCAATAAAATAAGCAACAATTTGAGCTTTTATCCAATTAAATGCCAAGTAAACAAAACCAGACCAGAGCAATGCACCAACCAAATACAATAGCTGCTTGATCAGCTTCATCTTAATTCCCAGAGCTAATTTCCACTCACTGAAATATCTAGCCCCACGTTGGGAAAGCCAATAAAAAATGTGATGGTTTGGGGGTTACCCCGCCCCCCCCACACTTTTGAATTTGCCCCAGCTAACTCAGACGGACCTCTGGGAATATAGATGAAGCAATTTATTTACAGCTAGCAGAATTTACAAGCAGCTATTTACAATATATACAGTTATATACAGTTATATACAGAAATATACAAAGGATAAACAATATGAAAGCACAACTCCCCTCCCAGAAACCTGAGTCCCCAGGAGGGGCTCTCAAACCACCCCAACACCTCCCCCCGGCCCTCTCAACCTTACCCCAGTTCTCAGGAAGAAGAGAGGTGCAGCCAAGAGGTTAGGGAGCAAGGTTAGTAGGAGCAGGGTTAATGAGATGTGACCAGGTCTAAGGCAAAAGCAAGAGAGCGAACAAAATGGAGAAAAAGTCTTTCTTCTTCCCAGAGTTCTCAGCATGACTGTGAGAGAAGTAGACACAATTGTTTTTCATTTCACTGCCCGTTATCTAGTTCTGTTACCAAAACATTCCAGCTTGCTTCAAACTAGCACAAATCATTAAAGAGAGTCTGGAGAAAAAAAATTGCATTTTAGAGGGAGATCCATATTTATAACATAAAATAGCAAAATGATGTCACTGTCCAGGATATCATAGCAATACCTCACTAATGTTAACACATTTCCTCTTAACCCCCTATTTTGCAAGATAATTAGTCCTCCAGTTTCCTTAAGACAAAACCAGTGGAGATGTTCCAGAACTTAGAATTCTGGTTTCAAAATTTAGCTCTCCCTTAAAAAAAAAACCCAAACAAACAAATGAAGTCATGAACAACTAGTTTTATTCTTCGTCCTGGTCATACTCAGCTTGCTCAGTTTTGTGGAGATAAGGGATGGCTTTTCAATATTTCCTGTTTCCTTTAATCTTGGACAGCTTCCCTAGGGAAAAAAATGCCCAAACAACCACTTCTAGAGAAAGCCATAAGGCAAACATTGTGGCTTACAGGAAACACATAATTAAAAAGGTAACAGTGAAGCTGAAAGGGAAGATGAACCATAATGTTTTCCACAGCTCACTGTTATCCTGGGGCCTTGCAAACTGCTGAGCCCTGACCCTAAACTCTTTGACTTGCGATTTTCTGGCCAGGCTATTCCACACAACCAGAAGGTGACATAAATGCAGAGCATCATTTTGTGCAGTATGCTGCAAAGTCCTCTGTGTATGTGCAGGGAACCTTACAGTTTTGACCTCTGCATGCCATATGGAGCCTCTAACCTGGGACTCTGGGATCCAGCTTTGTTGACTTGAACATGTTGGCCAGAAGTTGAAGCTCTTATTGCAAACAAAGCTTTCAAGTGAAAAGAAAAAACATAATAATAGCAAGGCAAAGTTTTAAGTCAGGATTCACGTTTTAGCAGTTGAGAGAATGGGTCAAAAGAAGAAATAGCAAAATAATGCACCTTTGCATAGATCCAGTAAGTGTCTTGGACATGTTGCCATGTGTATCCTGTAATTGAATCTGATCTTATTTCTTTCTGGGCACAAAAAAGGAATAACAAACCACACACAAGGCTTTCCTTTAAAAATCTCAGTTCATTTTCTGTCTCTTGCTTTTTCCCCGAGGACTGGTTGCTCTAGGCAAGAATCCACATGTGTACTTAGATGAAGGGCCTTGTGACTGAAAATCAACCACTGATTATCTATATATAATTGGTGCTTCAGTCAGTAATTGAATGCCTGTGGGATAAAGACGCTTGAAGAAATCCTGTGTCTCTCCAGCAGCTCTTTCCCTCTGTGGATTAGGAACAAAATGAGCATTTTTATAGATAGTGTACATTTTTAATTAGCATCATAGTTACCTAAGTAAATAATGCATAGACTAAAACACTTGCTTAAAGAAATTACAAAATATTTAATTAAAAACAAAATAATGAATGAGAGGAATTCTCCACCAAGAAAACAGTGTACCACAAGGTGCTAGTCCTTTGCTTATACAAGCGTACATCCCTGCTCCACTCTGCTTAGGCTTTGTGGCCCCAAAGGACAGAGGTGCTCATTAGCTGCAGCACAAGACCCGGGCTACCCTGCTACCAAAGCACCAGAGTGCACCAGCCCCTTTGCTATCACATGCCTTGTTTGCCATGCAGCAGCAGCCTGGCATGTGGCTTGTGTGCCCAGGGATGTGGCAGGTGCGAGGGTTCAGCTCCCAAGCATTTCAAAGCTTTCAATAGCAGGACTGCTAGAGACAGCACATCCTCAGGCATCAGTGCTGCACTTACATCTCATCTTGCCATATACCAGAAGTGGCCACAGCCATATAGCATCCAACACCAGCTCCCACTGAAGAATGGCCCCAAAACACCAGTCAGGAATACTGGAAATGCATGAATGTCTTGCACAAGAACAAGCTCAGGGAGTAACATCAGCAGCCACAGTGTTTGTTTGGTGGCTGCATGTTCAGGCAATGATTCTGTGGTTGTCAATGTTTAATTTCATAAACCTAAAAGTAGTAGTATTGATTACACAAGAATTACTCATGCATATATAATTAATAGCTTGCTGGACCTAACACTTGTGTGGTTTTATGTTTGTGTGCACATTTTTATATCAGACAACATTTGTGTCCTCGTCTTGCTAAATGAGTGTCTAAAATTATTGCTTTCATAGATACTTAACTGGAAAGCTTGGAGTCTCATCAAGAAAGCCTAGGTGATGGGTTCAATCCAATCTTCATACCAGTAGGTGACATTTTTTTCTTCAGCAGTTGCATTTTGTTCTGTATAAGACAGCTGTGCTTCAAGGCAAAATATTGAAGTGTGATCTCTGCTATGGGAATCTTCTTTCTTAATACAATTGACCTTTGATTTCAGAAGTGCTGCAGTGTTATTGGCTAATCAATATCTGACTTGGCTGCTCTGCTCTACTTCAGTTTTTCTCTTCTGAAAACGATTTACCTCTCAAGGGTGAGATCAAACTTCATAAATGTCTAGTGTGGGGTTTTGAGCAGTTTTAAAAGTTCAAAGTTTTACTAGCCTGGACACAAGGCAAGGATGTTAGGTAGAATTTTGCTGCACATTGGAAAAGGAATGGAGTCAGAGCCTTCTGTTGTCAGAGTGGTCAGAGCATTCTGAAAGTAATTTCATCCTGTCAGTATACTTTCATCCACCAAAACACATACTTTGAAAATGGAAAACACAAACAGCAGGATCCAAGTCACTTGTAAACTGCTCCCAAGTTTTATCTGGTGACATAGAATCATTACAGCTATGTGGAACAGGAAGCATAAAGTAGCTTTATGTAATAACTGCAAGCCATGGAAATAAAGGCTCTTGCAAGAAAGTGCAACTCATACTTGGATTTGGCAAGGGCACAGTGACCAAATACCCTTACACTTCAGAGAAATGGCATAGGATTTTTAGCACGGAGTGGTCAGGATCCTGTTCTACATCTGAGGATAAAGGAGGCGCATAAGAATATTGAATGTATTAGTTAAGCTTCTGGCTTAAGGCCACTATCCAGGCAACGAGCCATAGCTATGAAATCACTCTGTTATTTTAGACTGCACATTAGATGAATAGGGTAGTGCAAGCTGTTTGAAACTCAGCTTTGATGTATTTAAATGTTTTGAAATAATGCCTAGCATTTAATACAGAGTTTTGCTAACATTAGCTTTCCTAAGTGCCTGATAAATGCAGTATTATTCCCCACTCTTTCAAGGTTATTTTTCTAATTAAATGCAGATGCCCAAAGCATCAGCCTTTACCACAGGATTCAGTTGCTCAGGCATGATATCATCTATCTTAAATCTTGAGTTTTGTTCTAAATTTCTAACTGAACACTGAACACTACACTAACTCTACAGCAGGCTTAATTTGTTGCCATGTATCAGAACTACCTGGGAACAAATGGGAATGGCAAGAACAGTACTCTGATCTTCACATGCAAAAAGACTTCTTTTTAAGTCACCGTCAAAGTTGTCATTGACTTCACTGACAACGCTATTTGATCACAAATACCTAGGACTTGACTGCTTAAAATAATCTCCTTTAGTTCTTAGCCACGCAGGCTCAGAAGCTGCAGACTTGTACCAGTGTGTTGCTTGAAGCCGAACAAGGGTTTTGGGGTTCAGAAGTAGCAGCTGTTTTCAGAGCAAAACAGAAGGTTTCAAAGGTATCACTACCTGACACTGCCACATTTCAATACCCGGGTTTAAGCGAACAGCAGTTCAGCACAATACTGCCAGCAGCAGGTGAAGGAAAGGTGCGAGATCCTCCCAGCAGTGCACTTTGGGACACCTACAAACTGCACTTGCGTTTTCGGTTTCTTTCCAACATCTTTATTCCAACACGTGCAAGTGTGCATTTATTTTTTTACTTGAAAATAGATTAAAACAATAGAGTTACGAAGTCACTTCACCAGACAAGTGGAGTCTCAGCGAGGCCGAGCACCTGGCAGGCCGTGGGCCGGAGCTCCTGTGTGGGGCGGGTAAGGCTTTTTCCAGGCCACCCCTGCCCAGTTGCCTGTTGGAGCCTGCTTGGGCTCAAGCCACTCGGGCCTACGCGTGGCCGTGATGATCCAGAAACAGCACTTCGGGCCCGTGAAGGAATCCGGGAGAGGGGTTTAACCCTCGCAGACAGGGCTGGGGTGCACCAAGCACCTAATGCCCCCATCTCGACACCCCTGCTTCCCTCCACCCCACCCGACGCCTTCTCCCACCTCCCCTCGCCATCGCACGTCACTTCCAGGGGGCGGACCGCAGTGCTGAGAGCCGCGGGGTGTCAGCGGCGGCCCTGTGATGGCGGCGGCGGCGGGGCGCCGGCAGCCGCGGAGGCTGGGAGCGCCGAGGGGGCTGTGCCGCTCCTAACTCGGCCTCGGGCCCCTACGCCATGGGGAAGAACCGCGGCGGGCGCCTGGCCTGAGGCGGTGGTGTCAGCGGAGGGCGCGGCACAGCCGAGGGGGCCCCGCCGCGGGGTCCGCCACCCGCGCCGCCGGGGATGTTGCGGTGGGTCCGGCAGCAGCTGGTAGGTGCTTCCCGTCGTTGCGGATCGGGGAGGGCGCGGTGCCGGGCCGGGGACTTCCCCTTGCACCCCATCCTGCCGCCTCTACCCTGGGTCCCCGGAGGAAGAGGGGTGTGCGGGCAAGCGGGTAAACAGGGCCAGAGCGAGGGAGGGGAGCCCTGTCCCGCCCGGGGAGCGGCGAGGTGCAGGGTCTGGGGAAACCTGCAGGCTTCCCTGGGATCGTTATTTTCGTTTTCTTAAATTGTGTTTTTGAGGTGAGCCGGAGGGTTTGGAGTGTTTGGGGTTTTGCGGGGGGGAGTTGGCTCGTTCGGTTGCTTCTTTTTCTGTTCTTGAAACCGGGTTGGCACAGGGCAGCACGCTCCCCTACCTGTGCCCCGCTTTGGGAAGGGGTCCCCAAACTTCTTTTCACGGGGGAATGACGATGCCTTTTCAGAGGACCGGCACTTCAGACCTTCGCTGGCCTCTCTTCCTCCTTCGCGTTGCGAAATCTTCGAGGGCTCTTTCGCCCGGTGTGCGTCTCGCTCGTTGATTGCCCTGTGCTTTAGAGCTTTGCAGCCCTTGTTGCTTTAGGCAGTGCAGTGAGGAGAAATGGAAGAAATAGATCCGTGAAAGGCTTTTCTTACGGCAAACCACGTGAAAAAGACTGTAGTTAGAGCTTGTCTGTCTCTAAATAGGTGCTGCTGGGCTGCGCTTCTACTGCAGCCTTCGAGGGAAGTAAGGTGGCTGTGACTGTAATGTCTGTGATGCTGTAGCAGGGAAGTACATTGTCTGGCTACTTTGAAGGGGTCTTACTGCCTCCTCCAGCGTTATTTCTCTTGCAGTTTCTGAAAGGGAGAAATTCCTTCTAGACTGTGTATTTATAAACTTTTCCCATTCTTAGGCATTACCTTGCATTGCACATGTTGCCCAGATTAGTAGAAGAACTTCAATTAGTTAGGCTTTATATTCTAATGGTTAAATCTCCTGTCTCACTAATGATTTGTTTAATTTCTTACAGCACTTTTTTGAAAGGGAAAAAAAAATTAGCTTTGGTTGGTTGGTTTTTTGGTTGGGTTTTTTTTTTCCTTACTTCCTTTCCTGTGGCCCATAGATTTTCCCAGATCTGTGTCTGAAGCACGGATCTTGTGATGCTCTCAATGCCAGCTTGACAGTGCTCACTAGTTTGGGCTGACACCAAGAGTTATTGACCTGGAAATTAATTGCCGTGTCTGAGCTCTGACTGCGCTCTTCTGTTCCATTACAGCCATACCCATGCTTTTTAGAATGAATCCCGTTTGATGTAACACAGCTAGCATTTTTTTCTTCCTGAAGACAGATTGAGGTTTGTGGTGGTTTTTGAAGCAGTGTTACGTTGTCTTCTGTGGAGTTTAGATTAGGGTTTTATCAGTGCTAGGGATTGGTGTGTCAAATGCGGTTGCTTTTCTCCCTGGGAGTGCACTGACCAGCTTTCCAGAAATACATTAGTCTTTAATAGAAAGTGAAAGTTTAGTCCAACAAGATGAGCAATAAACCCAGCAATAGGAGACTTTTGTTCTTCTTCTTCTTCTTGTTCTTGTTTTGATGGGAAAATGACTGCGAAACTTGTACTAGTTTTGACAGGGAAGAAACAGTATAGTAGGTGAACAGGACTATGAAAAGTCAGGATGAGTAAGGAAACAAAATTATTGCAATGATACACATTTAGTGTTTTTGTTTGTTTGTTTGTTGGTTTGTTTTCTGTAGACCCTGCTGTTTGACATTAATTACTTGGTTGTTTCAGAGGTCATAAAGATGAAAAAAGCCTAACACAGGTATCACGCTGCAGTTTCTTCTGAGGAGCACTTGGACAACTCAATCTGTGTGTAGTCTTTGGGTTTACATAGCTTCCAGCATATGTTTATTCCTTCATACATGTGTGATGCTTAGGCTTTGAAAGAATGTCAGAGGGCTGAGAACCTGGGAAAAGATGATGAGAAAACAATCAGAGTGAGTGGGAAGAGTGGGGTGGCAGAAATACTTGAACAAAGGATGGCAAAACCTGTGTCTGATTTATTTCTGATAGAAGAGAAGAATGTGTGGGTTTGGATGCCTTTAGAGCATGCATTTGTACCTGTGCTTGAGGTGGCAATAGGCTTTGAAAAAAGTGTTCTCTTCCATTCAAAGGGGTTGGAACCAGGAAAATACGTGGGAGTGATTTAAGTGAGATGTTGTAGTAGTACAAAAGAAAAATGTTGGTGTGCAGAAATGATGGAAAGTAGTAAAGAGTTGGGGAAAGGAGGAGGGACTAGTACTTTGCTGAAGGTGCTTTTAGGTAGTTATTAAGTACTCTCTGTACAAAAGCAGTGAATGTTTTGCAACTTGTTTAAAGGACAGTGTTTCCTATACTAATTAATGAGATCATTCTGAGTGTGTACAGTCTTGAGAGCTTGTGCTCTCAAGAGTCATAAAAGAGGCAGGGGAAATGAAGTGGTTGGTCTTAGAAGTGGTGACTTCACTGTGATTTAGTCTGTGAAAATCTGTGTATGCCTATATAGCTTCATAAAAGGATGACTGCTCCACTGAGAACGGGAGACAGGCTGAGAATATAAGACGTTCTTCATCTTTACTGTGGTCTTACAAGTGCAAACCCAGTTTTCTAACTGTGTTGTTACTTGTCTTTTCAGACATTTGTTACGTAGCAGATTGGTGGCAGGAATACTGTTGCTCAGTCTTCAGTGTCTGTGTGGAACTGTTACAAATCATCCATTTGGTTTGGCATCTTGGCCTTCAGTCCTGCTTTGTTTGCTCAGAAACAGTTCACACCACCATTACCAGTTTTTCTCAAGTTAATGCTCTCCCACACTAAATAAACTGCATAGTAAGTGTGCAACTTTGTAGTTAGTATAATTACAGTATTATCTAGTTAGTAGTTAGAAGTACCTTAAGTTTTACTAATAAAAAATGTAGAGACAAACTGAGTTACAATTCACTGCTTTGGGTAAAATGCCCTGATGAATTTCAAAGACAAGCTTTGAGCAGGAAAGATGCTTGAGTTCCAGCTCTGTTACCTTGAGATCTCAGAAAGACAGTAGGCATGTGGATTTGCTGAGGGTTGCATAACACCACAGGCACAGCCAACTCTGCTTGAAAAAAGCAACTGTGTCAACAACAGTTGATAGGAAGCTAATATGGTAAGGAAAATGTATATTCAGGAATAGCAGTACATTTTGTTTGCATTTCCAAGTGTAGTGGGTTAGACTACAGAGCTAATATGTATACAGCAGGGCGCTGTTGTGGCTCTGCTGGCCAAGACTGTGCAGTACCAACACCGAACAAGAGCACAGTGGCACTTGTAATGCTTGGTGATTTTCTGTACCACTTCCAGTTTGATAGATCTATGACAGCGTTTGGACTGTGCTGACGTCCTGATGATCTGTAGAAGCTGTTGCAGTGGTATCAACAGAAAGTAATGACAACTTCAGTTGTCTGTCAAGGAGGTCACCAGAAATTGTGGCAGAATACCCTTATATGTATGATCTTAGATGCATAATTTTGAACTGTTAGTCCTACCAAGTGAAGAAGAGTGTCTGGTTTTCCTTTCTAGTTGTTATTATGGGGTATTTGAGCCTTTCAAACTGTTGCACTGTTATTCAAATGATACTGCATGAGAAAATCCAAGAGCTACCTGCCTGGTCCTTCCCTGACACATAATAGATGGAGAGAAGCAGAATTATTCTTCCTACAGTTTAAGAACCTGGATGATGTTGTGCACTGACAACAACTGTTACAGCATGCACAACAAAGCATTCAGGTGAATGCATCTTTGATGCTTATCTGTAAGTCAAAGACAAAAATGTATAGATTAATTCCTTGTATCAGTGTATTAAGGAAAATGCCCTCTATTAGGTTAGCACTAGAGGACTGCATGTGTGGTATATTCTTCCCTTTCCTTCCAGGTGCTGGTATCTCTTAAGTTGTTCTCAGAAGACAGATGGTGTTCTGTGAGGACTTGTGGTTATTTGCATTCAGAACAAGGTGGCCAGCATTTGATCTCATTGTTTGCATTGACATGTGTATTATTTTCACTTAATCATTGCACAGAATCGGTCCAATGCAATTACTTCTCTCTCTCTTTCTCTCATTCTCCCTCTCCTTCTCCTTCTCCTTCTTCTCTTTCTTCCCCCCCACCAAGAGTTCTCTGCGTTGTTTGAATGCAGACGGTCCTTTGAACTTATCCTAGCTTCTGAAATCTCATTGCTTTTCTGGGGCACAATTACACTCTCTTTTCTTAGTTGTCATTGAAGCCTCTTCTCCTTTTTGGCTAAAATTAAATGGGTGTTTGTTATTGTATATTAGCAAAATAAATGTGTATTTGCTTGAAAGAGTTGCTCTGTTCAGAATGCCCAGCTAATACTTTCTGGGTTGCCACTGTGCACAGAGGATCAGTTAGAGTAGTTTCAGACCTGGGGTTTAGTGACTCCCCTCCTGTATCTTAACACCGAAGTAAATGCAGCCCTGTTTTTTATTGTCAGAGGTCTTCTATGGTCAGCTGGAATAACCCTTCCGTTGTGTTTGGGTCTTTTAACCTTACTTTCTTTTTATATTCTGCAACTGCTGAGGGCTAATACATTTGCAGCACAGTGTGTTCCAAAGTGTGCAGAAGCTGGCCCTGCCTGCAGACAGCTGTCTGTTCCAAACAGAGACATCCCTTGTGTTCTGGGTAGAGTTTTTAAATCTTATCTCACAGAAACGAAACTCTAAAAATTACCTACCCAACCCTAATCAAGACAGGCTTGACACTATTTTTCTTCAATGACAGTTTTAAACGTTGAAAGATCAGGGGTTGTCTGATAACAGAATCGCAGAATTAGCAGAATTCATCTGGAAAAGACTTCTAGGATCATCGAGTCCAACCTATCACCTTCTAATTAACTAAACCATGACACTAAGTGCATCATCCAGCCTTCTCTTAAACACCTCCAGGGATGGTGACTCCACCACCTTCTCAGGCAGCCCATTCCAGTGCCAGTCACTCTTTCCATGAAGAATTTCTTCCTAATGTCCAGGCTAAACCTGCCCTTGCACAGTTTCAGACTGTTCTCTTTTTCTATCGCTGTGTGCCTGGGAGAAAAGACCTACCCCTGCCTGGTTACAACCTCCTTTCAGGTAGTTGTGGAGAGCAATGCGGTCTGCCCTGAGCCTCCTCTTCTCCAGGCTGAACAGCCCCAGCTCCTTCAGCTGCTCTTCACAAGGCTGTGCCTTGGTGCCTGTCTCTGGACATGTCCAAGCACCTCAACATCTTTCTTAAATTGAGAGGCCCAGAACTGGACACAGTACTCAAGGTGTGGCCTAACCAGTGCTGAGTACAGGAGCAGAATGACCTCCCCGCTCCTGCTGGCCACGCTCATGTACTGCTTTGCTGTGAGACTTAGAGCTGTATCTTGTCTCATCCCTTTTGTTTTCTTTTCTAGCCATGAGCCTTTTAAGCAGCAGATTTTTAGTGTGGCAAATTTCCACTTGTCTCACAGTAATATGACTGTTTAATTGACTGTATGATCACAGAATGCATCGCGTTGTAAGGGACCTCTGGAGGTCATCTTGTGCAACCCACCTCTCCTGTGGGCACAGATCCACAGAAAGACACAATAACAGGGTCCTGCTCCATTAATAGCTACTGTCTATTTATGTTTTATGTGACTGAGAAATGAAGGTTAGTTTGTTGACAAAGAGCAAAAGCTTTGTGCCTTCTGGTCAGTAGATGGTATCTGGTGGGGTGGGGGAGTGCTGAGACTGGATGCCGCTGTTTATTGCTAGGACATTGCCTCTGAGCTTGTATCAGAAGGTAAAATCCATAAACTAAGGCAAGTAAATGCACTGAATTTAATGTGTTTTGAATATCATTGGTGTTTATTTTTCTAGTTTGGATTGAATTGGCTGAATTAATTAGAAGTTTCTTGTTTGTTTTTCTGGGGTGGAGTTACAAGAGGAAAACAAGAGAATGTGTTTAAATTTCATTAAATACATCATGACTATCTGCCATGGTTTTCTTTCCTATCTTATGGTGTACTCAGTAGTTATTTCTGGGTTTGTAACTGGAGAAAGTATCTCTACTGTACCTCTGGCAAGATCCTTAATTTCTAGTGCAAAGTCTGTTTGTATGCCAGCAGATAAGAAATGCAGCAAAATAGATCTGACAAAGTCTATAAATGCAAGGTCATATCTTCCAGCAAAACACAGGTGACATATTTGCAGCCAAACTTTTTTTTTCCCAACAACTGCTGTTAAAAAAAAACCCAAACACTTAGTAATAGTACAGGCCATGGCAGAAAAGATAGAAAGTAAGACCAACAGCTATACTGTGATTTAAAATACAAAACCCTGCAATTCCTTGCCCTCCCACATGCTGTGGCTTAAAGGGTTTGAGTTCTTTTCTTGTTTACTTTGAGTAAAAATGAGCCTGGGAGAGGGCAATTTTCTTGTAAATGGGAAGGAGAGATACTGATGTAGACAAGAGGCAAGCTGTTTGTTTTTGTCCTGAAATACTTTGTTAGGGAAAGATGTTTTATGTAGTTTACACCAAAAAGTGTATTTTGTTAAATGTTATCACATTTTATTAGTCCCTTTCCACTTTTTTTTTTGTTTTGCTAGTTTTATGGCTGAGTGTGGTAATTTCTGCAGATATTTACAGCTGTGTTTGGAAAAAAAAATTACCATGAAATAGAAAGGAAGCTTAAGATTTAGCAAGCTTTAAGGATAAACTAGTTCGTAAACGTGTCTGAAGGCAGGACATTAAACTGATACTTAGGTCATAAATCATATTTGAAATGTAATTAAAACTTAAATTGATGTTCAGTGAATGGAATAGACTCAAAACTCCTAACGTTAACTTTAACAGATCAAGCTTTGTCTAGGATTATTAGCAGAAAGAGCTAGACAGTTCCAGCTATGAACTAAATTCTCTTCCTCTGAGGTTCCTTGAGCAACAACTGTCAAAGCAATTGTCAGTATAATTTGGGCACAGATTTCCCCAAAGCCTTAAGATATATTATCTAGGGGTGGTTCTTGGGGAAGGGTTTTTAAAAGTGGTGGAGATTTTTCATACTGAATTGATCTTGCAGTGCAGGAGCTGACTGATGTAGTAGCTGTTGCCTACTAGAAGCAATCAAAATATTGGAAGTAGTTGCTTTCAGTATTTATGTGGGATAATGTTCATGAGAATGGCTCAGAAGAGGAGCCTTCATGCTCTTGTGAAGTAGTTTTATGAATAACTCTTCAAAGCAGCAGGCAAAAAGCATTTGATTTTAAGATAATAGTGCACATAGTATGAAGTATGTGCACAAATGTTTGATTCTTCTGTATTTGGCCTGTTATGGACTTGATAAATTGTTTTATCTGGTGGAATTGCTAGCTACAAAACTGGAACTGCTTTCTAATTCTAGATGGAAGTTCAGAACCTGTCGCAGGTTTGAATGCCTTGATACTGGAAACCAAGGAAAAGTATTTCTACTATAAAATGACTTAAAAGCAGGGACTGTGCAGAAAGCATGCAATTAGATTTTGTTTGTTTATTGGAGATCCTGTAGTTAATTAGAATGTGTGAAGGATTTGTATGCATGTGTAGCATTTATGTACTGGTTCTGTATTTCTTAGTGTGACTTTATTTAGTGTCTGCCCTTTCTGTATGATTGATTATTGCAAAATGTTAGCACTTTCCATCTTCAGAGTACTTTATTTTGAGCAGTGTTTTTAAAAGTGGCTATTGATTTAATTTTTTTTGAGATATTAATTCTTATTTTATAAAATATTATGCCTTATAGTTGCCTTCTGGTGGGTGCCTAAAGCCACGCTTCAACTTTGAAAATCTTGCCTACTTAGCTGTCTGAGAGGGAGAATATCTTGCAGATCAGAGCAACTGGCTGCTGGAAAAGTGTTAGTTCTGGGATTAAAACTGCATAGTTTGAACTTCAGAGGCATCCAAATAGAACAAGGGGACACAGTCTCAAGCTGTGCTGGGGGATTTATAGGCTAGATGTTAGGAGGAAGTTCTTCACAGAGAGAGTGATTTGCTATTGGAATGGGCTGCCCAGGGAGGTGGTGGAGTCACCATCCCTGGAGGTGTTCAAGAAAAGCCTGGCTGAGGCACTCAGTGCCATGGTCTAGTTGACTGGCTAGGGCTGGGTGCTAGCTTTGACTGGATGATCTTGGAGGTCTCTTCCAGCCTGGTTGCTTCTATGATTTTATGATTCTGTGATCCTCATTCCCACTTCTTTAGAGCAGAGGCCTGCTTTTGGGAATCATGGCAAAAGACCAAACATTTTGGACTACTGTCAAGCCTCAACTTCCATTGTATCTCTTGAATTTTATCATAATGCCTTTTTTAAAAGGGAAGAAAACTTAAGAGATTACTGAATGGCCTCCCAAAAGTAGTTTGGAAGCCACTGGCCATTTCCTTTAGATAGGGGCTTTCTTCTTAGAATATGAATGTTAACTGAATTGCTTGCTTTGTTAGGGTTGAAGACAAATTTACTGTAAAGTCTGTTCTCTGCTTGAAATAGTATGATCAAAAAGTATCATGTGTTCAGTATTCATCATTTTCATGATCTGTGTGTCTGAGTATGAAACAGAACACCCTAAAGCAATGAACGAGGAATGCATTACAGGCATTTGGTTAAATACTTTGAATCCAAGAGGATAAGAATTATGATTATCCTTTGGGAAAAAAACCCAACATTTGGAATTCTGTTGAAGAGTATCTGTTACAAAGTGTTAAGTTTATTCTATCATAGGAAGCCCAAAACAGGCTATGCTTTGTAAACACTATGATTTGGATTGTTGGAGAGGGTAAGAAAGCCAGTTCCTTAATTGATGCAGTGTACCTAAATTTCTGTTGAAATTCTTTGCTACTAACATAAGCTGGACACATCATAGCAGTCTTGGAGAACACTAGGTTAGAAAGTCTAGCCTGCCTACTCAGTTTGCTTTTTTGATTTTACTGATGTTACAAGACCAGTATGTTTGGCATCAGTCACCTGAGCAGAGGAACTGGCTCAGAGAAGTATGTTTGCAGTGAATGAGCCTGCTTTAGCTTGCTTTTTATTTTTGAAGATAAATAAAAATAAGATAGATAACTTTTTAAATTCTAAGGAGGGACTTTTCCAAGCTATTTTTGCAGCCATTTGGACAAAATAAAGTACAATAAGAGCAGCTTGAGCTATATGTAACCAGGACTTTGTTTCCAGCACTGATATAACTTTTCTAAGTACAGCACTAGGCTTGTTTAAACTTTGTGAAAGGAAAGGTTAATGCTGCTTGATTTCTCAGGCCTTGTTTCCTACAGTGTTTTCACAAAGAAGTGTAGTCTGGTTATAGGCCATTTAGTAGGTTACAACATGATTTGTTATCAGATATTTTGAACAGCTGCAGATATAGTAAGCAGGAAGAGGAAGCTGCATGAAGAGTGTATGACTTTTAATACTGTTTTATTTCTTTACTGCAGTGATATTTAAAAGAGGAGGAACAAATAACATGGCACTATGTAAACCCCAGGGTGCTTCAGTTGATTCATTACTTGAGATGTTAGAGCAGTGTTTAAAATTGCTGCGAGAGAGGCTGTTTCTTTCTTCATGCTAACCTTTGATATGGCAAATTCAGTTTGAGTACTGCCCAGTTATATGACTGAAAGAATTATTGGCTGACTGCTTTGAGTACAGATTTACACAGCCTTCTGAAAATGTGCATGGAGTGTGAATGGATCATCTCCTCTGACAAGGAGAAAAGTATTCCTTCTATGTGCAGGGGGGAGAAAAAAATCTAAAGTGAGAAAATCCATTTCCTCAAAACACCTTTAATCAAAATGTCTTGGCAGCAGGCTTTGGGCTGTCTGCCAGCAAATGTGCTGTTGTTTCTGCAGCATGATTAGTCAGTCACCTCCCTGAGAAAAAAGCTTTCTGATACTGAGTTTTGTTTTGTTTCTTAGGGTTTAACTAATACTTGATGTCTAAAAGAGCTTATGGGGGAACTACTACTTCATTTAGCAGTTTTCAGTGTGGTTTTTGAAAGGAGGAGGCTTTAATGGATACTTCCTTCTTTCAAACCCCTTTCATTAAAAATTGGTCACATAGCAAAAGTTCTTTTAGCAATATACTTTTGGCTTTGTTTCCTGTAAAAGCTGTGAATTGTCAGTACTGGAACCAGTTCTGTTCAATATATTCATCAAGGACCTGTATGAGGGCCCAGAGTGCACTGTCAGCAAGTTTGCTGATGACACCAAACTGGGTGGAGTGGCTGCCACACCAGAAGGCTGTGCTGCCACTCAGCTAGACTAGGACAGGCTGGAGGGTTGGGCAGGAAGAAATGTAATGAAATTCAACAAGGGCAAGTGTAGAGTCTTGCACCTGGGAAAGAACAACCCCAGGGATCAGTATGAGTTGGGGACTGACCTGTTGGAAGGCAGCAAAAGGGAAAAGGATCTGGGAGTCCTAGCTGATAGGAGGTTGACCATGAACCAGCAATGTGCTCTTGTGGCCAAGAGGGCCAATGCCATTCTGGGGTGTATTAGCTGGCAGGTCGAGGACAGTTTTCCTGCTCCTCTGCCCTGGTGTGGCCACATCTGGAGTACTGTGTGCATTTCTGGGCCCCCAGTGTAAGAGGGACATAGAACTGCTTGAGAATCCATTGCAGAGCCATGAAGATGATTAAGGAAATGGAACATCTCTGTTATGAGGAGAGCCTGAGGGAGCTGGGGGTTGGAGGAGTCTGAGAGGTGACCTCATCAATGTTTGTAAATACGTAGAGAGTGAGTGCCAGGAGGCTGGAGCCAGGCTCTGCTCGGTGATGCCCAGTGACAGGACAAAAGGCAATGAGTGGAAGCTGAAGCATAGGAAGTGTCATTTAAGCATGAGGAGGATTTTTTGCACTGTGAAGATGACAGAACACTGGAACAGGCTGCCCAGGGGGGCTGTGAAGATACTCAAAACCTGCCTGGATGTGTTCCTGTGTGATCTGGTATAGGTGATCCTGCTCTTACAGGGGAGTTGGACTGGCTGAGCTTTTCAGGTTCCTTCCAATCTCTTACATTCTGTACTTATGAGTAAGAAATGCTAGATGGTCATCTTTAAGTGTACTAGTTTTATGCAGATCACAAGCAGAAACTACTTGTCGGATGGTTTGTAGTTACCAGCTTATGTACTGCAAAGCTTGAAACAGCAATTGATTTGTTGTGTGCTGGTCTTGTGTTGCTAATCCTAGCTGAAAGATCTGTGGATTTCTGCTGTCTCACTTAACAGTGCTGTAGCTTGTGTGGGAAGGGTGTAGTGTATACTGCTATCAATTAATAGCCTGTTTTCCCAAAGAAACTTGTCAGGTTTATCTGGATGCAGAATTTCTATTGGGAAAGTGTGTATCAAGGAATAAATACGAGACCTGCATTGCAAGGGTAGATAATGCCTGGTTTATGTTTGTAAATCAGATGAAGGGTTGAAATGTAGCCATTTTATTTATTTATTTGTTTTAGTCACTTAATCTTATGGTCAAATGTTACTGTGTTTAGAGTTCATTCATGTAATATCACCTGATTAGGAAGCCTTAAATACCAAATTTTGTAATAAACTTGGTCTATGATCTGTGCAGTTACCTAGAAAACACTTCACTGGATAACTGCAGAAGAACTAACTTTTCTTGAAAGATGCTGATGACAATTGAATCTTTTTGCAAGACTCAAAATGTAATTTAGGGATTCTCTGCTGATGCTCTTTAGCTACAGAAATCCTTTTGACAGGGGCATGTTACCATAGTTTTGCAGCTGAGTTTGATAATGACATTAGAGAACTGTCTATTAAGTGGAATTAGGGAACAATGTCCTTTCTGCACCTCTTTGCTGGCTTGCATATAGATACAATGCAAAATCCCTTTGCTGGGCAGAAATTTAGACTGCAGATCAGTTTTGTTTCAGGAGCAGGATCTGTGACCAGCCCCATAGTTACAGGAAAGTTAAAGGCATTTCAGTTCTTGAACATTTAAGTGCAGAATTTTCCTTGGAGAGGTGTGTAATTACAATTTCTCTGGAAGATCTGTCTGGTTGTGGTCTCATCAGCTAATTATGTGATGACAGGGTTGTTGGGTAACTTCAAATGATCTTTCACAGTTATAGACATGAAACTTGAGAAATTTCAGTCCTGTTTCCAGCTTCAACACTTCCTGTGGTGACTGCAGTAAGTTCACTAGGGTTGTCAAGGATGTGTCCTTTTCAACCATAGCTCTGACGGCAGAAGAGGTTCTTCTCCCCAGCCTGCCTTACTGGTGCATAGATCTGCTGACTGTGCAGCTTCTGCACTTTGTCTGTGGTTAAATGTCAACAAAACAGAGCTCTCTGTGTGTAGACTGCAATATTAAGCTGTTTTAGCTGCACCTGTACACTTGTTTGGCCTGAGATTCTGATTTGGATGACAAATTCCTCACTTTCAATCAGCCAAAACTGCATCGGTGGTGGTCTGTTCTGGGGGAAGTGCTTGCGGAGTTAGGCTTGAGTTGTATGGAAGTCTTTGCTTTTCATAGTGAAAACAGCTTAATTTTTGGGTGCTCAGGTGATGGTCTAAAAAGGGCTTACAGATATTTTTTGGAAAAAAAATAGAGATAGTCTAATATCTCTGAATTTTTTCCTGTATCATTCTATAGCTTTCAGCAAGTGGCCTGGAGATTAGCATTTGTCACCATCGGAGGGTTGCCATTTGCTTTCCTTGCATGCTTGTTGCTTTTTTTTTTCCCCTGCTTTGCATCTGTTTGGTTTAGAGTGGAATGTTTTCAGGCTGTAGAATATCACTTTTCGAAGTGAGGATGTCTGACATTTTCTGAGTGCCAGACATTTTCTGAGATAGAGAAGAACTGTGTACTTCGTCTTACTAATTAAGCACTTTTTTTTTCTTTTCTTGCTTGCAAAACACTTCTCAATGTGGCATCTTCTGGATTGTTTTACAAATAGTATGTCACTAATGTCAGATACCCAAAATGCTTCTCCTGCTACAAACATTGTCCTCCTTTTAAATTTTCTGCCAGAATTTAATAGGTATGTTTTTTCATCTTCCTTTCATATCTATATTTCATTTTATAAAGTTGTGAACAGTTAATTTCTTTTTGCTTTTGGCATCCTATATGTCTTTTCCCTGTCCTTTCTTTCCCCTAACTACTTTTTGTCTCACTGCTCCACCCTTATCTTTAAACAAGCTTTTACACTGGAGCATGTGACTGGAGCAGCCTTCCACTTCTTGTCATCTAAAGTTTATTCTCCTTCAGATGTCTTTGAAAAATCCCCCTTCCTTCCTGGACTAGTTTGTTTGTTTTCTCCTTCCTCTCCTTCCTCTCCTTCCTCTCCTTCCTCTCCTTCCTCTCCTTCCTCTCCTTCCTCTCCTTCCTCTCCTTCCTCTCCTTCCTCTCCTTCCTCTCCTTCCTCTCCTTCCTCTCCTTCCTCTCCTTCCTCTCCTTCCTCTCCTTCCTCTCCTTCCTCTCCTTCCTCTCCTTCCTCTCCTTCCTCTCCTTCCTCTCCTTCCTCTCCTTCCTCTCCTTCCTCTCCTTCCTCTCCTTCCTCTCCTTCCTCTCCTTCCTCTCCTTCCTCTCCTTCCTCTCCTTCCTCTCCTTCCTCTCCTTCCTCTCCTTCCTCTCCTTCCTCTCCTTCCTCTCCTTCCTCTCCTTCCTCTCCTTCCTCTCCTTCCTCTCCTTCCTCTCCTTCCTCTCCTTCCTCTCCTTCCTCTCCTTCCTCTCCTTCCTCTCCCTCCTCTCCTTCCTCTCCTTCCTCTCCTTCCTCTCCTTCCTCTCCTTCCTCTCCTTCCTCTCCTTCCTCTCCTTCCTCTCCTGTTTGTTTCTTTCTGTCTTTCTTTCTGGACTAGTTTGTTTCTGAAGCAGAATGTTTCAGTAGCAATGGTGAGAAATACAAATATTTGTCTGAGAGGACTTTTAAATTATTCCTTCGCTTTAAAATGTGGACATACCCAATGCCTAATGTGGACATACCTAATGCCTCATGTTGAAGATAGTAATAGATTAAATTTTGGTTTGGTTGGTTATACCAACCATTTTTAATGCAGCTGTCAGGCTCACTGTTCATCACCCCCTGTAGTTAAATGACAGAGAAGTGTCTTCTGTTGGTCTTCTTTGAAATGTCAGTTTTTGACACAAGTCAAGGTCTGAGCATGGTTTCACAAGTGATGCAACACACCAGCAAAGGGAGTTTCTGCACCTCCAGAAATGGAATTGATAATGCTCTTTCTACCTGCTTAATCAGTTGTCCTTTCACTTGGCATCAAAGAACAAGGAGACTGTACACCATGTAAAGTGGGTTCTGAGATTAGGGATGTGTGATGCTGAAATTCACCACTTCCCAAACAATCATCGATTCTGTATTGATTGACTTGACAGTTTCAGTTTAATTTCATTAGGTTGTTTTGTGTCTTAAAGCTTTTGTTTGCTTTATTTTGGTAGTTTTCTTGGCCTGTTAGCCAATTTACTACTGGTTTACAGTCTTGTTTCCTGTCCTTTGCCATCACCTGCTTCTGCAGGTCAGAACCTTATAGCTAGGAAGGTTTCTGGTGAGTCATGTAGCCCCAGGAAAGGCTCAATTAAAGATAGACTTGAATGACCTAGTTATAAGCCCTTGTGTTACAGAGATATTGCAACCTTCCCATGTGACTTATTTAAAAATTAATATTATTTATTTATCTTAAAATATTTTTGTTTGTTTTTCCAATATCCAAACTATGTTTTACTAGCTGAAATGTAAGCTGCTTTCTTTTTGTCCTTCAGCTTACCCCTTTCCCCAGTGGAATAATTTTCTGTGTGTTGGAAGATGTACTAGTCTATCACAAGCTTCCTCTCCTCTAGGCTCATTTACTCTAATTTATTTGCTTTTTTTCTCTTTGGATTGTTCAGCCTTGAATATTATGTCATGTTCTCAGGATCTCGGGTGGTTCACGTTCCACTTCTCTGGATGTTGTCCAGTTGGTTCATAGTGCTTCAGCTGTGGCTCCCACTCCTCCTCCAGTCTGCTTAGCACTGAAGGCCTCTTTCTCAATGGGGTAATATTATTGACCCACATTCAGCCTGTGGTCAGCCACAGCCTTTTGATCCTTGTCTACAGCTCTCCTACAACAGGTTTTTTATTTACTTTTTGTTGATGCCATTAATTGTGTCTTAACTGCTTTATCTTTCAATATTATGTGTATAGGGTTGGTTGGTTAAGATGTTTCACAGTTTTTCTTGTCAGTTGGTGTTCTTGCACTCCTGGGGTGTTCTTGTCTGCATATTCAACACCTCCACATCCCCTTTCCTGTAGCAGTGGCAGTTGCTGAAAGTATTGACCATTAGACCTGAGTGAATTGGTGATAATGGCAGGGAGTCTAAACAGGGTAGGCAAAAGGTTAGTTCTTGGAGATAGAACTTGTTCAGAAAAATAGTGTTCTTTAGTTAGATGCATATGCTCTTCTCTTCAAGCTCTTTTCAAAGCCTGCTTTTCACAGCATATTAGCATGCCTTGTTTGCTTAGACCTTTCATTTTTGTCAATCTGCTGAGAGGCCTGGAACACAGCCCTGTGAGGAGAGGCTGAGGGAGCTGGGGTGGTTTAGCCTGGAGAAGAGGAGCATCAGGGGTCACCCTATTGCCGTCTACAACCACCTGAAGGGAGGTTGTAGCCAGATGGGGATTGGTCTCTTCAGGCAACCAGCAGCAGAACAAGGGGACACAGTCTCAAGTTGTGCTGGAGGAGGTCTAGGCTGGATGTTAGGAGGAAGTTGTTCCCAGAGGGAGTGATTGGCATTGGAATGGGCTGCCCAGGGAGGTAGTGGAGTAGTCATCCCTGGAGGTGTTCAAGAAAAGCCTGGCTGAGGCATAGTGCCATGGTCTAGTTGTCTGGCTAGGGCTGGGTGCTAGGTTGGACTGGATGATCTTGGAGGTCTCTTCCAACCAGGTTGATTCTGTGAGTCTATGATCTTGAGTGTGGCTCCAGGTTTTGGAATTTACATATGTTTTATCTCTTTTTCTTTTTTTTAAGTTTCATAGGACTTTGGGCTGGCATTCTCTATCTTTTTTGAGACTTTACATTTTTTCTTTCATTTTCCAGAGTGAGTCCAAGATTGAAGATTTTTTCCCATTTTTTTAAAATGCTCAGGACAGAGCAGACTTTAATTTACACATTAATTTTGTTTCCCATTCAGGTGCTCCCTTTCTGAAACTGCTGCCTGGTATCTGGATATCACTTTTCAGCACACAGCAACAATTTTGCAAAACTACTGTGGGAAAAAAACAGTCTTTATTGATAATCTTTATTTTGTGTTTTAGGGTTTTGACCCACCGCATCAAAGCGATACAAGAACTATTTATATAGCAAACCGTTTCCCCCAGCATGGCCATTATGTTCCTCAGAAGTTTGCAGACAACAGAATCATATCATCCAAGGTAAGGAATACTGTGTTCAGTTTTGGGCTCCCCAGTTTAAGAGGGACAGGGATTTGCTGGAGAGGGTCTAGCGGAGGGCTACGTGGATGGTTAGGGGCCTGGAGTGCATGGCTTATGAGAGGCTTAGAGACTTGGGACTTTTTAGTCTGGAGAAGTGAAGACTTAGAGAGGGTTTGATAAATGTTTATAAGTATCTGAAAGCTGGCTAGGATGGGGAGGACAGGCTCTTCTCACTTTCTCCCTGTGACAGGACAGGGAGCAATGGGTGTAAATTTCAGCAGAAGAGGTTCCACCTCAACACAAGGGGGAATTTCTTTCTTGTAAAGGTCACAGAGCACTGGAATAGGCTCCCCAGAGAGGTTGTGGAGTCTCCTTCTCTGGAGACTTTCAAGACCTGTCTGGATGTGTTCCTCTGTGATCTGTGTTAGATAGTATTGTCCTATGGCAGAGGGGTTGGACTCGATGATCTCCTTGGGTCCCTTCCAACCCCTAACATCCTGTGATCAATTTGTCATGGGAAAACCATTTGACATGTTACTTAAATAGTTGTGTAGCCAATATGCACATGTTAATTATGTCTAATGATGCATATATAATATTGAAATGAAACAAATTCACAGCTTTTTAGAGGAAAAAGATAGGTTGCTTCCTTCTATGTAATTTTATCCTACTCATCTGATTTTCTCCAGACCCTAAGCACAGAATAATTAAGCCTGTTGGTCAGAATTTCTGCAGAAAAGTAGGTTTTAAACCAATGTTTCCTGTGTCTGGATGTGATGCACAGAACCACTTCAGAGGAAAGATGAAGCTGGGAGTGAGGATTTATAAAATGGCCAGGTTGTGGCTAGTGCTCTGCATAAAATAAATCAGCAACAAAGTGCAATTTCAGATGCCTTTCTGGTATGACCTTGGATGGGAATAAATAGAACTGGTGGTGGGGATGTGTCTTGTTGCTGTAGCGTGGGAGAGAAAGTTACAGGTGCAGGAATTTAATTTCTTCTCTGCTACCTAGGATGTGAGCAGCCAAATGACTCCAGCTGCTCCTATCCCAGTTGACAGGAAAACATTTAAAAAGAATATTTGAAACTTTTGACTTTAGAGGCAGTTAAGTTTTTACCTCTGATTGTCTACTAGCTGTACTTAAAAAAACCCAAAAAAACAAGAACACACAATAAAGAAACCAAACAATAAAACTAACAAAAAAACTTCAAACAAAAGCCCAGCAAATTGAATGCAGCAGTTCTAGGTGGAAGTAGGACAACACCAGAAGAAGGTTTGGAGGAAGGGAGATGGAAAATGAAAAGATTTGGGTTAAGAGAGTTTAATGGGAGTGGAACTAAATTTCACTGAAAAATTCTTCAGTATGTCATAACTGTTCTCTCTCTGTCTCTCTTTTATCTCTTCAGTATACAGTGTGGAATTTTGTTCCAAAAAACCTTTTTGAGCAGTTCAGAAGAGTAGCCAACTTTTATTTTCTGATTATTTTTTTGGTTCAGGTAAGTTGAATCATATTCAGGAGATTACAATTTATGTTGTAAGCTCTGCCACTGCTTTTTTGTTCTATGAACTTCTTTGTTTATGTATTCTATCTAGAAAAGCCAGCACAATTCAGTTTATTTGGGAAAATAACATAACCTTTAAAAGTAGTGTGTCCAGTTTTTAGGGTTTTCTTCTCTTTATGACTGCCCATTTCACTGCCAGCACAGGGACTCGGTTGTCTATTTCGGAATACAATCCTGAACCTATTCGATTAGTAATGAAATTCCAAAAGTACTTTTTTTTCTGGAAATCAATGTCAATAAACTAAGAGTTTTACCCTGTGAGTTTTGAAGTGCTTCTTGGCCACTAGTGTGCCAAAATGCAGATGTTGAAGTTGAATGTATCAGACTGGGCAATATGCTTGCTCTTGAGCTGAGAACAGATTAGCGTATGTTCTCATTGTAGGTTGAATCTGGCTTATCACAGTATCACCAAGGTCAGAAGAGACCTCACAGATCATCAAGTCCAACCCTTTACCACAGAGATCAAGGCTAGACCATGGCACCAAGTGCCACGTCCAATCCTGCCTTGAACAGCTCCAGGGACGGCGACTCCACCACCTCCCCGGGCAGCCCATTCCAGTGTCCAATGACTCTCTCAGTGAAGAACTTTCTCCTCACCTCCAGCCTAAATCTCCCCTGGCGTAGCTTGAGGCTGTGTCCTCTTGTTCTGGTGCTGGCCACTTGAGAGAAGAGAGCAACCTCCTCCTGGACACAACCTCCCCTCAGGTAGTTGTAGACAGCAATAAGGTCTCCCCTGAGCCTCTTCTTCTCCAGGCTAAACAATCCCAGCTCCCTCAGCCTCTCCTCGTAGGGCTGTGCTCAAGGCCTCTCCCCAGCCTCGTCACCCTTCTCTGGGCCTTTCTAAGTCAACAAACTGTTGTCACACAGTTCTAAGATCCTCACATTCAATTTTCCAGGTAAAATGCACACATGAAAAATTCAGAGCTAGGACTGACATTTTATCAGCTTTGAAGACATCACTTAGTTTTGGTTTTGATACACTGTAGGTCAGAAATATTCCTGGGGCTTTTGTAGCGCAGTATATTCTAATTAGGAACATTCACAAGTATATTATGACAATCTACATTTCCTGTGATCTTTGCATCTCCAGTTCTAATTCTACTTGAATTATGTAGATGAAGTGGGAGAAAGATTGTCAGGAGAGATACTGTATTTTGAAATATCTATTAATATCTGAGACAAAGACAGTATTTTGGGGTATACAGGCTTTTCTTTTGTTGTAAAATAGGATGCTTTGAACACGTACAGCTCTCCACAGGGATTAACTAACCTTTACAGTATACATCCAAAACAGATGGTCCCTCATTTGTCAAAAACAGCAACAGTGAAGAATTCATAAGATTTGCTTGCAAGATGTCTATAGCAGAGCCAGTTCTGCAGTTTTTAATCCATGGCCTCCTGTGTGTTCTTTCAAGTTTGGAAAGAGTGAACATTCTAATAGGCTGGAAATTCCTGTGTTGAGAGATACTGACATCATATAGGTCTAATGTGGACTCACAATGTGTTGCATATCCTGTCTTCCTAGCAAAAAATGCTGGCTTTGTTATTCCTGTTATGATGTTTCATGTTATTTCATATATTGTAGCACGAGGAAGATGAGGATATGTTGCAGATGGAACATAAATGTTAATTAAAGTAAACCATTCTACTACATTTTTACAGCTTTTGAGTTTTTGCAATGCAAACTTACCTCTTCAGTTAAATTTTGAGTCACATTCCTTCCTAACTGCTAGACCTCAGTTAGATCTAAATGTGAAGTCCATGAACAAATACAGATCTAAAGACAGAACTTCTGTTCAGAGTGTAACTCTGTTCTTTTCTCACTTTGTGACTCAAGAAAGTGTCCCAGTTTGTCTGGAAAATATCTTGTCTACGTGTGTATATTCTTGGAAACTGAACAGAACAAAAGCTGCAGACATTTTGGTTTATTTGTTAGAGCAGAGTCTGGTTTTATTCAAATGCCTTTTGGAAATCCATTAATATATTACTTCTTTTTTTCTTTTTTATAAGGCAAAGGTGCCTTTTAAAATTGATCACCATGGTACCTTCTTTGTCATGTGAATCTCATGTGACCAAGATGCAGTGTCTATCATTACCACCTTACTCCACTGGGGATGACAGAGCTGGGGCAAGTTGTCATTGTGTGGTTTAAACATGCAGCACAATCCAGTCCACATTGTTCACTGCACATCTGCATGCCAGCAACGTGGTGACAGACCGCATTTCATTCGCATGAGACTCCACAACAGCTGTGTGAAGGACACGTGTCCAGCTGTGTGACAGGCAAAGAGCCATGGTGTTCTGGTCAAAGAGGCAAAAGGAGCAGGCTGCCATGATAATTCCACCAGTACAAAACAGTTGCTTCCTTTTCACCTCTCTTAAGATAGAAGGAAAGAATGTACATGGCAGAAATGTCATGGTTAACCCTATCCAGACAAAAGTCAGATACTTTTGGCATGGCTTTTCTTGAACACCGTGCTGAAGGTGCGATGCTGCAGTTGAAGAACAGTCAATACTGCAGGCTAGATTTGATCTTTGTGTTCTGTGTTTCAGTGGGTCAAAAAAAGAGCTCATGCACGTGTTGTAAGGTGGCATCATTGGTTTTCTCTGTAAGGCTCTCAACAACATAATCTTCATCTATGATTACTTTTGTTTTCTTTTTTAATGGTTCCCAAAGCAATGCCATAAGTCTCAGGTAAAGTGGATTGAATCGATATCTGTGGAGTTGAATAGTTCCTGTGTATATTTTCTTTACAGCACTTGACTGTGTTGTTTTTTCCCTGCAGCAAAGGAGAACCACAAATGTACCCCCCCACACATACAGACTTTTGGTGTATACACTGCACTTTTGGCATGCCAGTAACAACAGCACAAACTGTGAAATCTGCACGTTAACTTGGGGGAGATGGAAAGGAGCAATCTAAGAAAGGAGTGTACTCTAATACCTAAATGATCAGGAATTATGATTTTTATCTCTATTTCCCCTTCTAAAGTGGGGGGTGTTGTATTCTACATTGCTGTTAAGCAGTGGATTGTATAGAGTACTGAAACAGCTTCACAAAATGTAAACTTCCTAACTTTGAATTGGGCTTGTAGAATCATATTTCTATGATGAAAACATATTTATATTCCTTTTACTAAGGACTCTTTTTAAATTAGCACACTCATTATAATTGTGGTTAAGTCTGTTCTATGCCCTAGAACCTTTACTTGCATCACTGATCATATGTATTATCCAGGTGTCAGGATTATTTTTTAGGCTCCAGAAATACCACAGTAAATATAACTTATAATGGGCAGCTTGGACAGTAGGTGTCATCTTGCTTCATGGATTGTTTTTTTCCTTTGAAAATACAATTGTGAAAGTAAAATTTGGGCTAATGTTCATATTTTCTTCTCTTTTAGCTCATGATAGACACCCCTACCAGTCCTATTACCAGTGGATTGCCATTATTTTTTGTCATAACTGTGACAGCCATAAAACAGGTAAAGGAGAGAAAAATCTTATAGCATGAAGTCTTTCTAAGGTAAAGTTACTTAAAGTGTGACCAATATAATCTTTAGATGCTAACAATATATCTTTTTAGAAAGGGTTTTGTATTTCATGTTTTTTATTAGATAGATGCTTGGACTTGAGCTTTTTGGTTAGTTGTTAAGTGCTCAGTGAGTCACTGTGGTACCCTTAAATGGACAGTGAGTGACTGTCAGACAGCATTTTTGTCTAAACACTGCATGTCACTTGTTATAAGAGCTTTTCTGAAAGCTTCTCACTTATTCCTTTGGCACACCTCGCTGCATATTAAAACCAATCCTCCCACATGACACACTGAGAAAGGAGCTTGGGTAGATGAAGCAATGGTGCAATCCATGTTTGTCAGTAGTTAAAAGGCAAACTTTGCCCCAAGGAGGATGTTTCATGCTGTAAAATATATATTAACTGTAATCCTGTACCAGGTAAAAGGTCCAGTTTGGAAGGCTTCTGGTTTCTTTTTCCTTTGGTTGCATAAAACATTTAGAAGTGCTTTACAGCACTTGAAATAAGAAGAATCTTCTGAGTTTGATAAGAATCTTGTTCAAGCACCATACTACAACCTGCTAAGACCTAGAGCTCCTGGAAGGAGAACATTAAAAAGAAAGGAGAAAAAGGAAAAAAAGAGAGAAATAAAGAAGAAACAATCTTCTGTTGTCTTTAAACCCTGCAAGCAAGAGGAGTGCAAACCAAACACATAAATAAAGAGCCAGTGTGGATAGAAACAGTAATCTCTTCTGCAGGGATGTAATTTTCAGGAACTATCCCCTTCAGAGGGTTTCACAGTGCTGTCTGGGAAAGAGATGCAGTCATAGCAACTGAAAAGTAAGCAGGAGACTGTTACAGAGCTGCAGCTGGAATTTCAGTTTGCCTTCTGTGCCAGTAAGACCCATAGCCGCCCAGAAGCAGGGCAAAGGTAAAAATACCTCTAGCTTCCAAGTGGGTAGAATGGTGTTTGGGGCAGAAGGGGTTTAAATAATGAACTAATATCCAGACTAATATATCATTTTGTTGCTGTGCAGTTTGTACCTGTAGAGTGCCTCAGTCCTTTCCATTACAGTAGTTGTCATCAATCCCCCAAAAATCATGTGTTCACAAGCTGTCAGTAAGCCATGGAAAATAGCCCTTAAAGCTGTGTGACCTGAAAGAGATCATGCAGCTTAGCTCTTAGCTGGTTTGGTTTGGGGATTTTTTTTTCCTGAAAGAAGTTGGACTTCATAAGTCTTAAGTGCAAAATAATCCATTGCAAACTTGTTTCCAGATGTCCAGTCTTACACTGGGAAATATAAGCAGCTTGCCACTAATTGCAAAGAACCGAGATCCTGGCATTCCTTCTGGAAATTTCAAATTGCTCATGATTTGCTGAGCATCAGGAGTTTTTCTCATTCTCTTAGTACCTCTGCAAAGACTATTGGAACCACCTAAACTGTTCTAAAGGGTTCTCTGTTTATCTTACTTGCTGCAAAGTAGGCAAACAGTGTTCACAAGCTGTTGTGTTGGAAAGATAATTCAGTGTGCTGCCTTTGGACAAGGAAGAGAGAGAAATCTTCTGTTGGAATGCAGAGGGGAAGATGCCCAGTGTGGTCTCAAAAGCAGCTCCCATTTTCTATCAAACCAGAAATGGAATAGGAAGCAAATTTTAGAGGAAGAGACCCCTTTTGAAAGCTGCAGGACAGTAGTTTATACAAAGTTACATCAGGATCAATGTCAAGCTGTAACTTAGTAGTCTTTAAAGTGATGAAGAGGAAACCAGTAACAGTATGTGGCTTTGAGAAGCTTGGCAGTGGGTGGATAAACTTCCCTGCTTCCAGAAGGCCAGTCAAGGTGGCACCTCTGGCAGACCTCAAACTCAGCTTTATTTTAATGTCAGCCAAGGAGACAGAACTTTTTCTTCTTAGAAGTGTAATTGCACCTAGGTCAGAAGAAGGACAAACAAGACTGCAAAGTGATGCAACTCATGCTGTGTCATTTTGTCTGTCTTCTTAGCCAGAGCACTTTGCTCCTTATGCCTGTGCAGATGCGGATGCAGTCCTTGAAGCAGTCCAAAACCAGAAAATAAATCCAAAAATTGAAAAAAAGACTTCAAACCAAAACACAACTAAATAAAGATACTTTCTGAGAAACTTAGTGCATTTCAGTAAGTTTATAGCTGTTTAGCAGACAGGCTGCTTGGACACATGTTTGCGTGACGGCCAGGTAGATTAGAAACAACTACTTTGCAGGTTTTAATTATGATCCTAAACTGAAAATTAACCAAAGAAAAAAATAACAGAACACACAAGCCTGTTTTAATTTTGTCCTTTCCTCAAGTTCACTGATGCAGTTATTTAAGCAGGGCTTGAGAGTATTTGAAAGATTTTCATCTTTATTTTCTCTGTATTCCTGTTACATCTTTTTACAGGTGTGTTTGCAAGTGAGGATAAGCAGCTTTCTCAAAACCACCACATTGGTTAGATTTGGGGGGAATTTAAACTGACCACAGTGAGTTGGCTCTTTAGAATTCCCTGGTGTGAGGTGCTGCCCTTGTGTTATAGGCACTAGGTGTCAGATGGAGAAAGCGCTGAAATCTGTGCTTTCTAAAGAAGGCAAATTTCAGTTCTTTGCCAAATGCCCATATTGCTCAGCTGTTCAGGTTTATGAGACAAATGCCCCAAGGTTACTGGGTGTTAGTTAAATCCTTGTGTTCTTCTGTCAGTCACCTTTAACAAGGATTTGTACTCATTGACTTTAGCGTTTTCCCTTTTCATAACGATTAGGATTCATAAAGACTCTTACTTAGGATTCTGGTTTCACATTATCTCTCTCTATGTGGCTACTATTACCACAGACTTCTCAATCATTCATTTTTAAGCAGTTGGCATATAAAGCTTCCAGCTTTGTTAAATCTAGGAAGTGCAGTCATGCTGGCTTTATGCTTTTGCACTAGTAACAGTGGAGATGCAGGAAGGTAGAACTGCAAAACTATACTTCTAAAATCCTAAAATCATCATAGCATTTTCCTCCAAAATTCAGTCCACTTCAGAATTCACCAAACTGCATTGCAATACTATTCTTTGTATCATGACATTCATCTAATGTTTACAGCATTCTAGGATGAATTGAGGTTATGTCTGCTGTCTTAGAGGGCCCTCTTCTTCAGTTTGCAAACTTCAAAGGAAGTAGTTTTAACCCTTACATATATTTTTTTATACCTACAGAAAAATAGTTTGGGGAATGTCTCTAGTATTTAAATCAGTTGTATGAAACTTGCCAGGATGTGAAAGGCAATCAAACTTCCTGCAAGAACTAATGCATTTTTACTGGGAGTGACCATTCCAAGTTTCATGGTATATTAATCCATATAGCTAAAAGATTGAATGAGTTCATCTTGTTTGCAGAAAATGTCACTGCCTCTTTAACAGAACACAGGACTATTAATTTTCTTCACCACTTCTGCTACTATTTTGTGTGAAGTGAATGAAAATTAGTTTCCCAAATTTCTGAGTAACAGATGCAGTAGAAACTCAGGAGAAGTTATTAACTGTATTCAGGCTATGCAGTGCTTAACTTGAAGTGCATTCGCTCAGAAGAGATGTGCTTTATGAGTTTTTTGCTTGAAAGGTAAGGTTGTGTGTATTTTCCACAGGGTTATGAAGACTGGCTACGACATAAAGCAGACAATGAAGTAAATGGTGCTCCAGTTTATGTTGTTCGAAGTGGTGGCCTTGTCAAAACCAGATCTAAAAACATCCGGGTATGAGCCGAAGGACGTGGAAAATCGTCCTGCTGTCCATTGCTAAAGCTCATTCTCATTACTGATCATTGTGGCCTGTTTCATCGTGGTTTGGTAGCAATGCTGAAATGATTTATTCTCCTTTAAAATTCTGTTTGTACACTTTCCCTTTGCCTTCGCTTCCTTAGGTGGGGGACATTGTCAGAGTAGCCAAAGATGAGACTTTTCCTGTTGATCTGGTTCTTCTGTCATCTGATCGAGTTGACGGTTCATGCCATGTCACTACCGCAAGTTTGGATGGAGAGACTAATCTTAAGGTCTGGCTTACTGCTATGAAATTAAGTGTTGTTGTTTTGCCATGCCTTTTTTTATTTCAGTCCACTGAAATACACCCCCACCCTCACCTCCCAGCAGCCCTGTCTAATGAACCTCATGGACACTGTTTTACAGACACACGTTGCGGTCCCAGAAACAGCAGTGTTACAGTCTGTTGCCAACCTGGACAAACTTGTGGCTGTTATAGAATGTCAGCAGCCAGAAGCAGATCTGTACAGGTATCACTTTATTAGTAACTATTTTAAAATTCAATTAGAATTAAGTGTTCAGTTTGTAGAGAACCTCAAGTTAAGGTACAGTTTCTGTAGGAGTTTATTTTCCCCTGTTTTTAGCTGGGTTCCTGTCAAATTTGCAAGCAAAAAGCAGAGTAAATGTGCTTTACTAAATGAGAAATTAAATCATAGAATGATGGAATCAACCAGGTTGGAAGAGACCTCCAACATCATCCAGTCCAACCAGTCCCCCAGCCCCATCCAGTCAACTAGACCATGGCACTAAGTGCCTCATCCAGTCTTTTCTTGAACACCTCCAGGGACGGTGCCTCCACCACCTCCCTGGGCAGCCCATTCCAATGGCAAATCTTCTTGTAGATCGTATACTGACTTTTATTTGTTGTGGAATTATTCCTTGCTGAAACACCAAGTCACAATCCATTTTGACTGAGTAAAAACATACAAGGCTTTGTGGTTTTGTTAGTGAACTCTAACAGGCTTTCTCAAGTGCTTCCTCTTTTTGAAGGATAAATATTCCTGTTGTAAAATCATTGCCTGTGTTTCCACAGTATTTTAGTTTGATAGTAAAAGTTGATTGTTTTATACTTTAAGCCATTAATGACTTTTTTCTTATAAATATAGACTTTTTTTTAAAATTAAAATTTTAAAGTATTTGGAGACATTTCTGACATGTGGTCACCTTTCACAGATTTGTTGGAAGAATAACTATAAGTCAACAAGCTGAAGAAATTGTACGGTGAGTAAAATTGTTCTATAGGATTGATATTTAGAGCTGATGGAAGTAGTTTAAATCATGACCATCACCAAAGTGTTGCTTTTAAATATACAAAAGGGAGAGGTATTTCTGCTGAAAGTGTCAGTTGTATATGCATAGTTCAGATGGAGATGAGGAAGAAAACTAATGGAAGAAAGTTCATCATACTCAATTTTCCAATTTTAATATGTTCTGTTCAATATCGATGATCTGGACCAGGAGATTGAGTCCAGCATCAGTAAGTTTGCAGATGACACCAAGCTAGGAGCAGGTGCCAATCAGGTGGAGGGTAGGAGAGCCCTGCAGAGGGACCTTGACAGGCTGGATACGTTGGCAGAGGCCAATGGGATAAGATTTAAAAAGGCTAAGTGCAGGGTTCTACACTTTGGCCACAACAACCCCAAGCAGTGCTACAGGCTGGGGACAGAGTGGCTGGAGAGCAACACGTTTTTCCAAGTGATATTTTTACTGAAATATTAAAGCAGTGTTATGTAATGTGTGTCTTCAGCCTGAAGAGCTTCAAGTCTTTAATCTGGGAGCCTCGAATGAGGCCGATAGATGTCTGTCAAGTTTAGGTAGGAGTAACATGGATGTCAGTGGTTTTGCAAGAACTATGGGAGTGTAGAGGGCCCTGAGTCCAATGCCTTAGCTGCTCCTACAATAAACCTCCTATTCAGCCTTCCCCAGAAACCCACTCATCTGTTTTCTAAGGTTGCTACTTTTAGCTTCTCAGAATTCATTACTGCCAAGCTTGACAAGTTCAATTTTGGGATGATCTATCAAAATAATTTAATTGACAACATACTGCAAAGCTGGTTCAAAAGGAACATGAGAAATAACTGTAAGTTCTGACTGCTGGTGAACCTGTGTCTTCTGACTGCCAAAGATAAACTTGTCCGGTCTGTGTTGCACTGATTCAGATTCTGTATTTTGGATATCTGCCAAATTCTGGTTTTGCACACTGCAAAACCCACTTAAATCTGGAGATATCCAATAGTTTTCTGAAAAGAAAAGGTTAAATGCTCATCCACTTAAGTCACTTTCAGTTCAGTTTTTCAGTTCAAGTTTGAAACCTAAGCTTTTAAACACACATATGTGTAATTTAAAGATCCTGTCGTCATCTGTGTGTATAATTGTTTCACCTGGTATTTGGGATGGTAACTGCCACATTTGGAGGAACATTTAAGTTAAATGTTTAACTGAGAAGTGGGGTGTGGGCTTGGGGATGGGTTTTTTGAGTAACTCCGAGTTATGCCTTCAAAGGAACTTTAATGTAAGAGCTTTGTTTATATAATAGTGAGCATGGAGTGCTTGTGGTTCAGCTAATGGAAAAATAAGATAAACCCAAGGGCTTGTACCTGAGTAGAACTTGGTATACGATCTTATATTCTCTTGCTTGCACCTGGTATGCCAACTAAGCCACTGCAGTTGTTCAGCCTTTGCTTTCATGTGAAACAGGGGCAGAAGTAGTGAATGCACCTTGTTTAGTTTGCTTTTAATTTTGTTTCAAAACAACCAACTCCGCTGGCAGTTTCTAAAGATGATGCAGCTGCTGGAGTGGAACATACTGCCCTAACCTTATCTGAACCTTGAGTCTAACTGAGCCCTTACTTTCACAGCACTGTTCACAGCTAACTTAGCCAGTGAAGGTGTGAGGGGAAAAAAGCTAAATTTTACTCTGGTGTTTGGAAGCAAATATTGCACATGGTGATATGTCCATGGAGTTATTTGATTATGTGGTATGAGTAGCTTTTCAACTTGCTAGATCACTTCAGTTTGGGAGTGGGATAGAAGTAAGATAGGTAAAATAGCCAAACCTAAACCAGCACTTCCCTTGCACTATGAGCTTGACAGGCTTTTTAGCCTGCTGGCTTCTCAAGTGACATGCTGGTCATTTTGCACCAGCCATTTGCTATGTTTAGCTCAGTCACTAATTAATGGGAAATTGAACAGCGGTGAGAGAGTGTGGAAGTGACCAAAGGAAATGGACGTGTGTGGGTGAGGTGTGGTAAAAGAGGTAAGAGGATTGAAGATCAACCTAGATGAGAGTGGGGTTGGAGTTGTGGTGGTGGGAATTGATAGGTGATGTAGGACAGGGTTGCATAGGAAACTGGATTTTACAAGTCCTACAGAATACAGGATTAATTTTTAAGTGCTGGTATGTCTGTTTCTTTTTAGACCTCTTGGGCCTGAAAGTCTCTTACTTCGTGGAGCAAGATTAAAAAACACTAAAGAAATATTTGGTTTGTAGACATCTGAATATTTAAAGAGCATTCTTAAACCATTCTGATGAACTGTGGTTTAATTCTACTTGCACTCAAGAAATTGTAATAATCGTGCTGGCTGTAACCTAAGGGGATATGATTATAGATGAAAGCAGTGATATTATGCTGAAGAATCTCTAAGGATATAAAGTTCTAGCTCTGTTCTGTGAAAATATTTAAAGTGGTTTCATAAAGGAATAAGTTAACTTCAATGGGTAAATGACTGTTTTTACTGTTACCCATTATTCAGGATTTTCTCCTGAGATTTACCAATCTGATTTCCATAAAATACATATTGAAGAGCAGTACAGTCATAATAATGAACAGCATTTTAGTAGGTGTTAAAATTACTTCAGTACTACTCTTTTACCATAGCAGAGTATTGAAAATACTTTCACCATTGTTCTGGAGTAAACACAGAAGTGATATCTCCTCTTGATTTTAGCCAGCGTCTCTTAAAATGAAAAATTCTACAAATGCAAAAAAATACAGTATAATTTTTTCCTCCCCCTCCCCTTCCTTCCCAGGTGTTGCAGTGTATACAGGTATGGAGACAAAGATGGCATTAAATTACAAGAGTAAATCTCAGAAACGGTCAGCAGTAGAAAAGTATGTTCATTTTCTACTATCTTTCTTATTTGTAGAGTTTTGACTTAGTTTTTCCTCTGACTTAAAAACCCTGATGGTCTCATCACTGGGTTGTAAGCAAGGGAAAATGTGTATTTGCTTTGCCTTCACTAAGAAGATATAAATATAAAATCTGTTTCTTGATATTTCATCTTTTATTGATTCTTTCAGTAGTGTGCAAAGCTGAAATACCCAAGCTTTAAAAGATGTAAAGCAGAAAAGCTTACTTTGGGAGGTTTGGTTTTGAGATGTGGAAATCATTTAATGACAAGTGAAATTCTGCTTGAGCCAGGTGCTCAGAGATAGTTTTCACAACAGTCCCAGCTTCTGCTGGTTTCTGCATCCTTTACTGTAAAACTGCATCATGTCTTTAAAGAGGATGGATTGAAATGGAATCATAAGCACTTAGAACTCTTTCTCCTGAATCATAATATTTGGTATAATGGAAAATAGCTTTGTTTTTATATAAAGGATATAGCTGATCCTGATAGGTTTTTTGCAGTGAATCTTGCTTCTAGCACATGTTGTAGGGGTACTTCTAAAAAATCTTTGCTTGTGGCTTACAGGATAGGTGCTATTGTGATAGAGATTTATATGTAGAAGCTCATGAATAGTTAGAAAAGTAGAAGTTGTTCTGATATGGTGCCTTTGTTCTAGTGACTAAAAACCTGAGACAGGCTCCTGGTGTTCTTTTGCAAACATAGGATTGGTTGTTCTATAGCCAGACAGACAAAGAATCCTAGAGTTAACAAGGAAAGTTCAGCCATCAAAGCAAGAAGGGCAAAGATGGTGTGGCTAGGATTACAAAACATAGAGACAAGTTTGACTATATCCTGGTATAGCATGGCCTGGATTAAACAATCATTGCACATTGTTGTGCCCTTCTAACCACAGAGAAAGATGCAGCCTTTTATTTCTTAGGGGGGGTTTGTGCTGCCTTCACAACCTTGGTAAATACATGGGGAAGAGAAGAATAGGTCGGTCCCCAGAATCTTGGACAGCAGATGTGGCACAAGCCAGATATCAGAGTATTCTTCACTTTAACCTAAGTCTTCATTTTGCTGTATGTAAAGTACCTATTAGTCAGATGTAGGATGTATTTGACTTCTGCTGCCTACTTGTCACATAGAAACTTTATACCCATAACACAGCATCCATTAAAAAAAAATCCAATAAGTATTTGAGTGATTAATTTAAGCCCAGTGTGCTAAAAGAGAGAATAGAGTTGCATTACTTTTTTTTCCCTTTTTGCTTCTGTAGGTCCATGAATTCCTTTTTGATTATTTATCTGATAATCCTCCTCTTTGAAGCCATTCTGAGCACTATTTTGAAGTATGCATGGCAAGCTGAAGAAAAATGGGATGAGCCTTGGTATAATGGAAAAACAGAGCATGAAAGAAACAGCAGTAAGGTAATATAGTTCTGCCTGGTTACCTGTCTGGGGAATCTTCAACTGCTATATGTTGAATGGGATATTTATCATGTCTCTAATCTTGGAAACAGGTGTAACTACCACACCAACCACTTGCAGATCTCTGTGCTCTTGTCTCAGAATTTTTGAGAGAGTTAGTCCTATGTAGCCTCGCCCTTGTGTAGAAACAACTTACCTCTGGTACTAGTTGGACTTTTTCCATCCTCTGTGCAAAGACCAAGCCTTTTGAAGATGTTTGGGGTTGTTAGGACATTTTTCTTACGTTCTGTGTTCTTACTGCAGTTCTTAGGCTTTTGGGTGTCTTTTGTCATCCCTTAAATGAAAGGAGGAGAAGGGGAGCTTGTTCTTCTGCACATTCCATTGCAGTGATTTCACAGTTCAGGCATTTTGGATGTTCTGTGATGCTGAGATTGTACAGACAATTTTGTAAGGCTGCAGTTTTGCTCAGGCTCCTCCTGTTTACCTTCTAGGTTTTCTGTAGAGGTTGGAGGGACACTCTGAATTGCTCCTGAAATCTGCAGTTCTGAGAAGTGTCCTTTTTCAATCATGTTGTGTTTGTCTTGTTGAATTTTTGATTTCTATACGAGTCTGCCTTCTACCAAAACAATTCAGGAGCTGACTGAAAGTGATGCTAAGAAGTAGAGAGGATTTTTGAAAAGACAGAGGAACTGGAAATCCAGTTTCCACATGTAGTGTCAGATGCTTAACACCCACGCCCTCCCCACCTCCCAGAGAGTTGAAAATTGAATACGCTCACTAGGTGCCATGTGTGCAGGAAGGTCCGAATCCAGGTCAGGAGAGTTCTGTTCTGCTTCACAAATAGAGTGAAATTTACACTTAGTACATGGAGATTTGGGAGTAAAACCAGAAGTAATTTGAGAATGTCTTCAGTTGAAGAGAATCAACAATTTACTGACTTACCAGTAGAATGTGCAGCTTTCTCAGAAGGTTGTCATACAAAGTGTTTTGTTGTGCTTTAACTGGAGAAAAAACATCTTTAACTCAAGTCTCTGTTTTGTTTAATAATATTAGTTGATGTTATCACTGCAGTTCAAAAACTTTTAGGCAAGATTATTTTAAAATGCACTGCAAAATGTCACTGTTTAAGAGCACTGAATTAATTTTAAAGTTTTCAAATTGTTTGGTGACTTAGCTTTAGTGTTTGCACCTACTTAATGCACTTTCCACTGTTTGACGTGGTCAGCTAAATAAATTCTTGGCTCCTCCTAATTTGAAGTAGCTGCTATGTAAGTTAGACCAGTCTATAGAGCCCTTTCAGTTCCAAATAGAACCAGGTTAAGTGTTTACTCAGTCTTTCCCTTCCTTGACCTTTGCCTTCAGGAGCATACAGAGCCATCTGTTTCTGCAGTGACGCTCTCTTTCTCTCGTGTCTTTACTTTTCTCCTTCCTTTGTTTACTTCCACAATCTGCTTTTGGGTTTCTCAGTATGCTGACATCCTTACTTGGAGTGCTTTCTCTGTGCATTAGTCTTATGTTGTGCAGAATGTTATTTAATAGGCAGTGCTTGAAGGAACTCACCTTAGTAATTGTCACTTCTTTGTATGTTTTCTTAGATGAATTGGATAGGGCTGGGTGATAGGTTGGACTGGATGATCTTGGAGGTCTCTTCCAACCTGATGGATTGATTCTCCGAATTACTTTTCTCAGTTTTCAACTGGCTTTTCTGAGTTTGTAAGATTTCTTGAGGCACTGAACTTCCTGAGTTTTTGTCAGACACCTCAATTATTGACACAGACTTTTAGTAAGTAATTACAGCAACTCTTCCTAATTGGGAAGAACAGGCATTATAGAGCTTTGCAAACTGTTGACTGATTTCATACACTTCATTCTTCAAAATATCCTTCTACACAGCTTCTGGTAGAGTTGGAAGAGATATCCCAGTTTTTCTCACCTCTGGTCTCCCTTGCTCAGTATTCAGGTGTTGGTAGAAGTCTTCCCAAAGTACAGTGTCGATACAGGGTTTGTTGTGCAAATGGAGACTTAGAAGATACTGTAACATGGCACTTCAGAGTTTGTCAAAACTGTCATACCTAATAAAGAGGATTTTCTATCCTCTCGAGTAGCTGCTTATCTGAAATGTATGTGCCAAATGGTGCCTCTGAAGCAGTCTGTGCCTTGAAATCCACGTGGTCTTTCTTGTCCTATAGTTTGGATCACTGACCTCACTGAGGAATGCTAGTAGATACGAAGCCTCTTGTCACTCTGTTGTCCTAAACCAGGACAAAGTACTTGCAGGTTGCTCTGACAACATGGAATGTCAGTTGTTTGCCTTCACCATTTGTGGTTCCTTAGAAACAGGTATGAATGGTGCTGCTTGATGAAGTGAGGAACAGGTTAGCTTTTTCCAACCTAACTTTTCCAAGAGACTAGTTTGAAACCAGAATCACTACAGCTTAATACCAATTGGCAGTTGAAAGGACAAAAATGAATGAACTTGAGAACTGAAACATCCAGCCATAGCTTAAGGTAGTGTTTTTGCATCACTCTGGAGGTGCATTAGTGGGGCACTTGGGAAATGCCTGCATTGCCACCTTTTGTGGTTTTTCTTTTGTATGGAGGTGGGACTTGGTCTCCCCTGGCTCTGTCAGTTTGTCCTTTTCCATGTCTATTGATTGAAACACCGAAGTAACTGTGTTCCACTGATCCCTGCACTAATCTTCACATTTTCTCTTCTTTTTTCTCTTGTAGATTCTGAGATTTATTTCAGATTTTCTTGCTTTTCTGGTACTTTACAATTTTATCATACCTATTTCACTTTATGTGACTGTTGAGATGCAGAAATTTCTTGGTTCTTTTTTTATTGGCTGGGATCTTGACCTCTATCACAAGGAAACAAACCAGAGAGCGCAAGTAAATACTTCAGACCTCAATGAGGAGCTGGGGCAGGTAGAGTAAAAGATATATACTTTGTTCTTCCACTGAGGTTTTTTTGGGGTTTTGTTTGGGGTTTTTTTTAATCTTTTCACTCTTTTATTTCATTTTCTAAGTTAAAATTCATTACTACAAGCTGCTTATTGATTGTGCTTTTATTTCTGAGTAATTCTAAAATAAAGTGTGTAAGTATCTGATGACACAAAATTGTTGCATGATCAAATAAAGATGTGTGATGGTTTGGGTGTTCCCCACCCCCCCACTCTTTAGACATCACCCAGACTAGACTCAGCCAGCTCTGGAAATATGAATGAAGCTTATATTTACAGCTAGCACAATATATAAGCAGATATTTACAGTATATACAGTTATAGACAGAAATATACAAGGTAAAAGGTAATACAGAAACACAACAGCCCTCCCAGAATCTGGAGTCCCCAGGAGGGGCTCCTCTCAACCGCCCCTTCACCTTCCCCCTGCCCCTCTAAACCTTGCCTCAGTCCCAAGGAAGAATAGAGGTTCAGCCAGAGGGTTATGAAGCAAAGTGGATTAGTCCAAAAATGGAGGGTGAGGTTTGAGAGTAAGATGCAGCCCAGCCAGCAGCCCGAATGAGAGTGATGCCAAGTGTGTTATCTGTGTTTTGACTTATGTTTTTATACATCTCAGCAAGCCTATGAGTGAAGTAGCCATCACCATTTTTTTGTTTCCACAGCCTGTAATCTAGTTCTTCTCACCAAAACATTCTAGCTAGCTTCAAACTAGCACAAGGTGTCTAAGAGTGTGTGTTTGTTGGTTGGTTGTTTTTTTCCTTCTGACAAATGCATGTAACTCCAAGCCTGTTTTTTTGCTTTGTTTTATGAAAGGTAGAGTATGTGTTTACAGACAAAACCGGTACATTGACTGAAAATGAGATGCAGTTTCGGGAGTGTTCCATTAATGGCATAAAGTACCAAGAGGTCAATGGTAAACTAACTCCAGAGGGTTTTTCTGAAGATTCTCCAGATGGAAATAGACATGGTTTGGTAAGACCTTTTTCCTTCCCCACCTGCCCTTAAGTATCTTAGATAGAAAATGTTTTACATCAGAGAAATAATCTTCTAGTATTAGTATTAAAGAAAAATTACAATCAGAATTTCTGAGTAGCTTGAAACTAATAAATGTTGTTTTTCAGTAGCACTTAATAAAGATGTTGAGATATGATTGATGTGGAGTGTTTGACAGATTTTTAAATCCTGTTTTTTTACTAAGTATGTTCAAACTTGGATTGAAATGCAAATGTCACAAATAAAGGTTTTTCTTTATTACAGATGAAAGAGGAAGAACTCTTCTTGAAAGCAGTTTGTCTTTGTCATACGGTGCAGATCAATGCAGATCAAACAGATGGTGCTGATGGCCCCTGGTATGCCAATGGAATAGCACCCCAGTTAGAATATTATGCTTCTTCTCCAGATGAGAAAGCTTTAGTTGAAGCTGCAAGCCGGTGAGTTGCACTGCCAAAACTGTCTAATGTAGACATTGCTTGCTAGGGCAGGCAACTTCCAGTAAAAGTAGTTTTAAGAATGACTCAGAAAGATGGTAAAGCTGAGGGCCTGGCACTGTCAGTTTGCTGTGAAAACTTCCTTCCCTCTCTCCCTCTTGCCTTCTCTCCCATCAACAGCATTATGTCTCAAGTGATTAAATCTGTGTTTTCTTTTCCTCCTAGGGTTGGAGTAGTATTTACTGGAATTAGTGGGGACAGTATGGAAGTAAAAAGTCTTGGAAAACCAGAGAGGTATTCATTCTTCCTTGTTTCTTTTGAAGGACAAAGCAGTAATGAAGATTGATACCAAGTAATCGTCTGTATTCATAAGCAAACCTTGCTTTTTACACAGCATACCCTTTTTAGTGCGTTTCTTTTAATGTCTTCAAGACAGCTTGAATCTTATTCCTTACTTACTGAAACTGAGATGCAACAATTGTGTGAGTTACTCTGTGCAGATGTGTATCATTTTGCATCATTGTCCATTCCTCAAAGAGTTGGGAAACTGGATTGCATATTCAGCTCTTAGAGTTTGTGCTCTCAGGTCTAGCAGCACCCACAATCCGTCTCATGTATGCATAATCTAATAATCCCAGAATGAACACAAATATTATCAATAAATGTATATCTGTGCTATGTCATAGCACCTCTTATACATTTGATCTATGTCATTTAGTTGGCAATACCTTAGAAAAGGTATCTCAAAAGATAGGCAGTTAGCAAGGAACATAATTCTTAGTTGTTTACAAATGTGAGAAATGAAATGTAGTTTTCAAAGTTCCACTTGAAGTAGTGATAGAAAGATAAAGGAATAGGTAGGAGCTGATTCTCATCTCCAAATGTAAACTTAACATTCAGGAAATGATTTCTACATATAGAGGAAACTTTCTGTTCTTACAAAATGGAATTAAATGCACACAAAGTTATGGAAAGCAATCCATTGCACAACCTCTGATAACAGTTATTGTTGCCTGAGAGTGGTAGCATTACTTTTAGAGTTTCTATATAAAAACCAACACTTTGAGGAAAGCTTTGTGGTGTAGGAGTAATTGTCTTTGGAAACTTATTTCTAGAAATGACTTCTCCTTTTTCCCTCTTCTGTTAAACTACAAAATGCAGGTATAAATTGCTTCATGTTTTGGAGTTTGATCCAAATCGCAGACGAATGAGTGTCATTGTAGAGAGTCCCTCAGGTAAGTGATGGAAGCTAACAAGCCGCAGCTGAGAGCTTCTGAAGTTGTATGCATTCTTAACTGCTGTTCTATTTGACTTTTTAGGGGAAAAGCTTTTGTTCACAAAGGGAGCAGAATCCTCCATTCTTCCTCGTAGTAACAGTGGAGAAATAGACAAAACAAGGATACATGTGGATGAATTTGCTTTGGTAAGCATATATGCTTAGAATCACAGAATAGAATCATAGAACCAACCAGGCTGGAAGGGACCTCCAAATCATCCAGTCCAACCTGTCACCCAGCCCTAGCCAATTAACTAGGCCATGTGCCTCATCCAGTCTTTTCTTGAACACCTCCAGAGACAGCAACTCCACCACCTCCCTGGGCAGCCAATTCATTGGAAGAAAATTGTTCTGGTACAAATTTTGTGATTAGAAGTGAACAAATTGCAGGTGACATCTTCTCGTGAGATTGGAATTATGTCTGCTCTGAATGTAGTCTTTTATTTTCTCACAGAAAGGACTGAGAACTTTGTGCATAGCCTACAGAAGATTCACACCTGAGGAGTATCAAGAAATTGGGAAACGTCTTCATGAGGCCAGGACTGCCTTACAGCAACGGGAGGAAAGATTAGCAGATGTATTCAACTTCATAGAAAGGGATCTGGAGTTGCTTGGGGCTACAGGAGTAGAAGACAAGTATGTGTGGAATTTCTGCTAACTACACTCAAAACCACAATGAGCTTAGAATTTATAACTGAAATATTATATGTGCCGTGGAAAAACTTCCTGCCACAGCCAGAAGTTCTGTCTTGTTCTTGTTCAGTATGTTTACCATTGTTTGGATTGAGGGGCATTCAAAACACAAGCTGTGCCAGCTAATTTTGGCTTAACAATGACACACATTGTGCTTCATCAGGAGAGATTTAATGTGAAATGGAATAATTGCAGTCACTACTTAGGGTAGTGGCTAACTCGTTGGGAAAACTAGCACACATTGCTGCTTTGCAAAGCATTGTTTGTGTGATGTCTGTTCTGTAAGTCAGAGAGTATTTTGCATGCTGGGGAGCACAGATGAACCATTTAGAAGCTTTACATGCACCACTGTAGATAGTAGTTGCTGTGAGCTGTTTTAAAGTTTCTCAAATGCATCAATGATGCCTAAATTAAATGCATATTACATTTTTTTGATCGCTTTAGCGGGATTGAAGTTCAGTTTTTTGTTTCATCAAGGCCATTGTTTTAATTGCTGGTAAAATAATGTCATCTGACAGACTGATTCTCTGAAAACACACATAACATTGGACATGGAGTCCTAAATTATCATGATGGTGGGGTTCACAGGATGATAGGGGTTGGAAGGGACCCAAGGAGATCATCAAGAACCTGCCAGCCAGAGCAGGACAATACTATCTAACACAGATCACAGAGGAACACATCCAGACAGGCCTTGAAAGTGTGATCTCTTTTTTGTAGTCTGTTTGGTTATTTAAGACCTTTTTTTGTTTCTAGACTGCAGGAAAAAGTCCAAGAAACTATAGAAGCACTCAGGTTGGCTGGTATCAAAGTGTGGGTACTCACCGGAGATAAGCACGAAACAGCTGTTAGCGTCAGTTTATCATGTGGACACTTTCACAGAACCATGAACATCCTTGAGCTTGTGCAACACAAGTCAGACAGCACATGTGCAGAACAACTGAGGCAGCTAGCCAAGAGGTAAAATACCTGAGACCTCATTATCTCAGGGGTGATCTTTCTTTTCTTTTCAAATGTCCTGCTGATCTTTTTGATCTGTGTGCCAAATTCATGAAGCTGCCTTGTAAAAAGCATTAATATAAGAGAGAGATAAAATACAAGAGACTTGCAGAAGCAGTCTGTCTATGAGGCTAACGTCTTCATTTATTGCATAGGCAAGTGTATAGTTCATCACTAAATGATGAATACAAAGCCAACTGTTCTATCCCTGAATAGAATCAAGGAAGACCACGTTATCCAGCATGGCTTGGTTGTGGATGGGACCAGCCTTTCTCTCGCACTCAGGGAACATGAAAAACTGTTCATGGAAGTTTGCAAAAACTGCTCTGCAGTGTTGTGCTGTCGCATGGCACCCCTTCAGAAAGCCAAGGTAAGTGAGAATATAACCAGCTTTGTCATTTGGTTTTGTCATGCTTTGAGGAGGCAAGGATTTCTGGGATTGCTTGCTTTGTTTGCCTGACCTCATGCTGACCTGTCAATCCTTGTTAAATTCAGTTGATCTGGAGTTGCTCAGAAGTTTCTACATGGGTTAGTAAAATTTTGCAAGTGTGTGGAGGAGAGAGTCAAAACACTGCCACTGTGCAAGAAAAAAAGCTAATTTTTATTCAGCCTCTTGGGTGTTCTGTAAGGAGCTCTCCTGGTCACCTGCATGCTTTTTTCAGTGTCTGTACATCACTTCTCCAAACCATCACTTCTGAAAACCATTTTTTTAACTCCAGGGGAAATAAAAATGTGCATCTCTAAAGATTTTAACAATGGTCTGGTTTTACACCTAGTCAAAAAGAGAAGGAAATAAACCCATCTTTTGAACTTCCAAGTGCTGGAAAACCCTTATGTGAAGTACTAAGTGTGCAAAAGAGGGCAGGCTGTTTTGCTTTGCATGAGTGACTTGTGATGTCACTCTTCATGCTTGTAGCCAGACTTTCACCTTGCTATAAAACTGTTCACCTGTGAATAAAACTTGATACAGTATTAGTTTCAATAAAATGTTAAAAGAAGGTTGTTTCTAACTAATAGAGAAAAACAATTTTTTGGATGTGTCCACTTGATGTACAGTTTTAACTGAAATTTTTTGCCATCCCCTCTCTTTAAAATGTACCTATTTTATTTAATTTGATTTATGATGTGCTTTTTGTACTGCCAAATTTGGCAGATAGCAGCCAGTAATGCTTTGCTTAATTTGTATCCAGGCTAGTTGATAATCTCCTTTTATTTCCTGCATTTTCTCATGAAGAACAGCAAAGCCTAATTTTGATGGCAGTGACTCTTTAATTTGAAACACTGAAGTAAAGAAAAGCTTGAGCCAAGTGCCATTAACATGGGAGGGAAGGAAGTGTATGGCAGTTTAGTCTGGCCTTGCATTTGATTTTCTCCTCTAGGCATCCTTTCTGTGACACTTATTCCAAGGTTAACTGGTGTCATGCTATTTTCTGCCTCTTTGCTGTTAATTTTAATGCTTCTTAATATGTGTCTAGCAGTCTCACTGCTTCTTTTTGTGTATTTTATGTCTTGGGAGCCTTTTTTAAACATCTTTCATGTCAGCCATTCAGAGCTGCTGCTGACTTCTCTTGTTAAAATTTGCCAGAGGATTTGTCTTGACCTTTTCACATAGATGTTTGTCTGTCTAAGTTACCGCCGTCTTCATGAGGACTGATCTGGGTGATGTACTGCAGCCTTGTTTCCTCTTTAAGGCTTCTTGTTAAAATCTAATGCTAAATGTACTTGGAAGTAATTACCCTTTAGGAATGGGAAACCTCCAAACTTGAATGTGAACACCTGCAATTAGGGAATATATCCCCATAATCAGGTGAATTTCTCTGAACCATGGGCTGCATTTAATCACCGTTGTGTTTCTCGTGTGAATTACTGCTCGTATGAAGCAATGCACTGACACTGCCAGCTAGAACTCAGTTATTTGAATGCAGTAATTGTGTCAAATACTTAATGATGGATTTGCTTTATTCATGTGTCCACTTTGGGTTTTCTAGAACTTCAGGGAGGGAAATGCAATGTTTCTTCCTAAATAATTATATGTTGTTTTCAGAAAGCCTTTTGGATCTGCATTCACACCTTTACCTCTGCAGCTCAGAGCTTCTGCTTTTAGTTAGAGCTGTCTGAGAGGTTAATGAATTACTAATTCTCCTTAACCAAAAGTCTTGTCTAACCAATTCCTCTGTACTAGGATATTTTGAATGCTTAAAGATCTCTTTCCTATCTGTCAAGAGCTGGATATCACTGCTTTTTTGAGGATTTCAGAGCATTGTATCTAAACAAAATTTCCCCCTCTATCATATCTTCTTTTGTGACTTTTCCAACTGAGAATACCCCTTGGTGATAATGAAATTGCTTGAAAAAGAAACTGTTACCTTTAATAACAGCATATAGTGATCTCTGAGCTAATACATTGGTTTTTGGGATTGCTGTTTAATCATAGAATGGTTTAGGTTGGAAAGGATCTCAAAGATCATCTAGTTCTAACCCCCCGCCATTGGCAGGGACACCTTCCACTAGAACAGGTTGCCTGGGGCCTCATCCAGCCTGGCCTTGAACACCTCCAGAGAGAGAGCAGCCACAAGCTCCCTGGGCAACCTGTACCAATGTCTCACCACCCTCACTGTAAAGAACTTCTTCCTAATACCTTGTTTAAATCTCCCCTCTGCTAGTTTAAACCCATTACTCCTTGTCCTGTCACTATAAGACCTTGTAAATAGCCCCTCCCTAGCCCTCCTGTAGGCCCCATTCAGATACTGGAAGGCCACTATAAGGTCTTCTTGAAGCCTTCTCTTCTCCAGGCTGAAGAGCCCCAGCTCTCAAAGCCTATCCTTATAGCAGAGCTGCTCCAGCCCTCTGATCATCTTCATGGTCCTCCTCTGGACTCACTCCAACAGTTCCATGTCGTTCTTGTGCTGAGGGCTCCAGAACTGCACACAGAACTCCAGGTGGGGTCTGATGAGAGCAGAGTAAGGGGAGAGAATCCTTTGCCCTGCTGGCCACGCTGCTCTTGATGCAGCCCAGGACACAGCTGGCTGGCAGGGCTGTGCGCTCACACTGGCTAGTTCCAGCAATTGAAAACAGGAAGAATCTGCACATGCTTAGTAAAGGGCATTAAGTCTGCATTACTGCCCAAGTAAGTTTTTAGTTCTAATTTGCATTTGATTATTCTGTGTGGAAGGACCAATTTAGGAGTTGCAAAAGATCATCTAAATAAAACCAGGCAAATAAGCTCAAAGCAGGCATATTTAAAGGAGGCTTGTGGCCCAAAGCAAGCAGCTTTTCTAAAGGAACAATGAATTTGCTCATGTGGTATGCCAGAAATGTTTTTCACTTGAGCGTGCACATCCATAAAGCACACTAATTTACACTTGCAAGCAGGTAACTAAGATGCTTGGGACTCAGTGGCATGGTTTGTAGGCAGACTGTATGTCTAATCTGAACAGTATTACCTTTTTTTCCTTTTCAGGTAGTGCGACTGTTAAAAACATCTCCAGAGAAACCTATAACATTAGCAATTGGTGATGGTGCTAATGATGTGAGCATGATACAAGAAGCACACGTTGGCATAGGTAAATTTCTTTTCTCAGAAGAAATAAAGGCAAAGGAGATGCAGATTTTGCTAGAGGATTGAGCTCTGTGGTAAAGGGTTGGACTTGATGATCTGTGAGGTCTCTTCCAACCCTGATGATACTGTGATACTGTGATTAAATCATGAGTAGTACTGATAAACACCCGAACTTCTAAAAGTTTTGCACCTGTGTTGCATGTCTTTGTTGTGTTTTTTTTTTGGGGGGGTTGTTTTTTAAACATTATAAAAATTAAAGTTAAAACCTGCTTTCTGTTTTGTGTCCCAAATGTTACAGGAATCATGGGCAAGGAAGGAAGACAAGCTGTAAGGAACAGTGACTATGCAATAGCACGGTTTAAATTCCTCTCCAAGTTGCTTTTTGTTCATGGACACTTTTACTATATTAGAATAGCAACCCTTGTACAGTACTTTTTTTATAAGGTAAGTCTTCAAAGAGTGCCAGTGAAGTTCACATTAAAATAGGTAACTTCTTCCCAGCAAGAAATGCACTGCAGATCTTAGTTTCTTTGTTTGAAAGAAGTTAAATATCTTGATTCAAAACCTACTCCATTATGTTCTTTTTAATAGATATTAAAACCAAATGCAGCAGCTTAACTGTGAAATTTAGTCCAGAGAAGGGCAACAAAGCTGGTTAAAGGCCTGGAACACAAACCCTATAAGGAGAGGCTGAGGGAGCTGGGGTTGTTTAGCCTGCAGAAGAGGAGGCTCAGGGGTGACCTCATTGCCATCTACAACTACCTGAAGGGAGGCTGTAGCCAGGTGGGGATGGGTCTCTTCTCCCAGACAACCAGCAACAAGGGGACACAGTCTCAAGTTGTGCTGGAGGAGGTATAGGCTGGATGTTAGGAGGAAGTTCTTGCCAGAGAGAGTGATTGGCATTGGAATGGGCTGCCCAGGGAGGTGGTGGAGTCACTGTCCCTGGAGGCGTTCAAGAAAAGAGTGGATGAGGCACTTAGTGCCATGGTCTGGTTGACTGGACAGGGCTGGGTGCTAGGTTGGACTGGATGCTCTTGTAGGTCTCTTCCAACCTGGTTGATTCTATGGTTCTATGATTAGTACTTCCACTTAGAAATAGATGTTAAATGCCAAAATGAGTGTGCCTAGGCTGAGAGCAAACGTTTTTGCTCTCTGAACACAGTATTACTAGCACAAAGTTGAATCCATGTTGCAGCAAGTTGTAGAAGTATAACATTTTGTGTTTGTTATTTTTAATATGAGCCAAATTAATTCACCTTTTTCTTAAAAGAAAAATGGAGCATAGGAAATGGTTGAGGGAGGGAGGGGCCTGCAGAAAGAGTGTGAGGAGAGAGCATGTTCTTTACCAGCAGGCTGACCTTAAGAAAACAGTGTGTCAAGGATGAGAGCTGGGCCAGCCATTAAACAAGTGACGAAAGCTCCCCACCAACCCCTCTCTCTTCCTAAAGGGAGAGAGATTTGTGTAATGGAAATGAATTTCATTATTTTCATTAGATTTGGTTTTAAATACATACAAAACCAATATTGAACCTAACCTTTCTGGTAGCAGTTACTCACCGTCACCACTGATGCTGTAACAGAAGTTCCCAGGCAGGACTCAGGGGCAGATGGGAACTGAACTAGATTTTGGAACTCATGGATCAGGATCAAAGCCAGAACAGACAACTGAAGAGCTTAGCTCTCATAATTCCTCAGCTCACATACCAAATACGATGTAGATGGAATGGAATACCTTCTAGGTCAGTTTAGGGCCACCTATCCTGTCTACTTCTCCCTGCAGGTGTGGCCTTTTACATCCCTAAAGTGGCACACAAGTGTTGCAGTGACCTTGATCTGCAGACCAATCCTTGGTGCTAACTATGAACATTGAGCATTACCACTGCTAGGAGACACTGTCCATCAAAATAGGCCATTAACTTCGAGCAGTGCATCTGGTTAGAAGAGACTGAGCTCAAAAGTCAAATCCCTGAACGGAATTTGTTCTGTTCTAAGTCAAACCAGAATGCAGTTGCAGCCTCAATCTTGAGAATTCTGAGGTGAAATGCTGCAAGAAAAGTAAGCACCAGGGTCTGAGTTATATCTGGGCACTCATCAGGAAGCTATGGGAATGGAGCAGCAGCTAAGAGGAGTGGAAGCATGGGCCAGAGACCTCAATCCAAAGTTGGGTGTTAAATGCTAAAATGTCTGGGATTTGTATTGTTTTTTTCACTTGAGTGAATCAGAAGTCAATGTTCACTATAGCACTTGAAGCTTATCTGACGTCTAGCATTGGCCACCAAGACTTTTTTTGTCTTCTATTGTTTGCTTCCATTTAAAGATGCTCTTAGGTTTTACTTTTTGTCTGCTCCCATGCAGAAATCTGACAATAGCAGGTCACAGGCTTTCTTCAGTGAGAGGCAGGAACTCTTTTGCAAATAAAGTCCTGAAAAGAACCTGAGTGGAAAATGGATGGATTTCTCTCATTTAACACTCCAAGTACTTCTGTAATGAGATCTGTTCATCAGACACATTTAATGAGAATTTTCATGTCTGTCCCAAAGGACAAACAAAATACACTTTACCAAGTGCAGTGCTGAAATGCTTTGTGCTCTCTGTTTATTCTTACTACCTTGTCAGAGTCAGTAATTTCTTTGAGGGTTGTCAGTTGTGCTCTGAGGGTTAACTGTTTCCTTCACTTCTTTTTTTTTCAGAATGTGTGCTTTATTACACCACAGTTTTTATATCAGTTCTTCTGTTTGTTTTCACAACAAGTAAGTATTCGATGCCTTCCTAAATGCATATGAAACATTCAGGGTAAATAACTGACAAAAATGGTAAAGAACTCTGGGCTAAAGGCTCTGGAGACACTTAGAGTGGCCTTCCAGTACCTGAAGGGCCTACAATAAGGTCAGGAAGGGAGTTTTTACAAGGGCTTGTTATGATAGGACAAGAGGAATGGATTGCAGCTTCAGGAGGGCAGATTTAGACTAGATAGGAGAAAGAAACTCTTTATGGTATGGGTGGCAAGACACTGGAACAGGTTGCCCAGGGAGGTTGTGGATGCCACCTCCTTGGAGGTGTTCAAGAACACATTGGATGAGGCCTTGAGCAAGATAGTCTAGTGGAGGGCGTGCCTGCCCATGGCAGGGGCGTTGGAACCAGATGATCTAATTTGAGGTCCCTTCCAACCCAACGCATTCTATGGATCTATGAACTACCCAGGAGCAGTGCAGATGTTGCACTTGATACATGCCCTGCTTCATTTTCTGTATTGGATAGCTCCATGTTGCTAGCTGGGTATATGAGGAGGATAGCTCCTTAATAACTAGCAAATTCAAAATGCCTTTGCTGCTGCTATTGGCACACAAAGAAATTTATTTCTCTGCAAGACTCAAAATGCTTTTTGTTTCCATTTTCAGACGCTCTATGACAGTGTATACCTGACTTTGTACAATATTTGTTTCACTTCCTTGCCTGTCCTCATCTACAGTCTTTTTGAACAGCATGTGCATCCGCATGTACTGCAGAGCAAACCTGTGCTCTATCGGTATGTATCACTGACCTGCAGCCATGCTGCCATGTCCTTTGACACCTCTGGCACCTGCAGTAGCACCTTGCTACTGTACATTCCTGCAGTGTTTTTCTCTCTGCCATTTCTGCAGTTGGTAGTAACTCTTGATGAGAAGGAAGTGCAGCTCTCTAGTGTTGATCCTAGAAATAAATATGGGTATTTAAAGAGAAACAATGTCCCAGGTTGAGACAATAGGGTTATTTTTTTTTTCCGGGGACTAGAAGATTGTTATTCAATGCCATAATTCTGCTATCTTGTTATAAGCTCACAACAAGGTCAGTTCTCTCTCCTTTTCTTCTCCTCCGGCCCTGTGTGTGTGTGGGGGAGCCACTTTATTGGGAATAACGTGTAAGCAGTAGGCCTCTGTAGGTGGAGGCACTGGGGGGGGGGATTGGAACACTGGGGAGTGTAGATTCAGTTTTTGGGATGGGGAAAATGTCAGTGGGGTTTGCCATGGATGGGGAAATGGCTTTATAATGTCTAGCTCTGTATTTCTCTCTCTAAAAGTATAATCCTGTATTTTCTCTCCAATTCAGTTTGAGAGTTTAATTTCTGTCGGCTCTCTAAAAATGTCAGTCAGGTTAAGACTAGAAGAGGACTGAGCATGTGGTCAGCTTCCGTGGTTTGGGAGCTTTCTTTTCCGTTGCATGTAGGAGGTAAAAGTCACTCGTGCAAATGAAGAAATAGGGCACTGTGACTGGGGGAAGCATCATAAAAAATGCTTTACTAAGAAGGGAAGTGTTTTCCTCTAGTGTTAAATGTCTTGCACTGCAGACTGCTTATTTTATTAAAAACAAGGAAACATTTTTGTTCAAAAGAGATGTTTGTCTTAAAGGGCAACAAGGGACAAGTATCAAATCTGGCTTTTCCATCCTCTTGGAATTCCACCTCCAGGGATAAGATTTCTAGTTTGTGCTATTCCAAATTTGACTCATTAGAGACCCTTGCCATTGGTGATGCCTGTGTAAAGCAGAGGCAAATCATGAGGGTGCTCTCAGATGTTTTTTCCCTTTTTTTTCCATGATTTATGTTTATTGGGAGATATTTTTTATACATGTCAGCATTTGTTAAATGTATCTTGATGCAGTTGAAAGTTTTATTTAGTCAAAGCAGTAGCAGACATGTGAACAGCTGATGGCTTATGTAAAGACAATCCGAAATCCCAAATCTGTTTTATTTCTGCAGAGACATCAGTAAAAACGCCCATCTGGGCTATAAACCATTTCTTTACTGGACCATCTTGGGCTTTTTCCATGCATTTGTTTTCTTTTATGGCTCTTATCTTCTAATGGGAGAAGACACCTCTCTGCTGGGAAATGGCCAGGTACATCATAAGACTTATTCTGCCACTATAGTTTTTGTGGTTGGTTGGTTGGGGTTTTTTTTGGTGGGGTTTTTTGTTATTGTTTTTGTTTGTTTTAATCCTCTTGCAGAAGAAAAATCTTCAGATCTCTTATTTAATGAATCACATAATTACCAAAGATGCTTTGCCAATATTGCTGTGTGTGCTCAGAGTAACATTTCTTAGTCTGGAAACTGTAAGAGGTGTTGTGAGGAAGTGTATGTCCATAAAGAACATGTGTTTCAAGCCAGGACTTGTATTAGGATTGCTTAGATGTGGTTTTATTTTGGATACCATTTCTGTCAAAATCCTGTGTCACTACTTCAGTATAGGAGAATTTATTCATTCATTCAAAACTCATTATGAATGGGAATTAATTGCAGTGTCCAACAATGATTTCTCTTTATCATGAGTTACAAAATCAGGATTAAATCTGAAAGTTGCCAAAATTTTTAAAGCTTTTCCCTAAAATGTATTGTTTTGATTGCTTAGGATTTAAAAAACTTAAGTGGCATAAGATGCTTTTATTCAATAACTGCTGTTAAGACAATAATGAAATACTGATTTGACTGTTTTAGAGATCTCAAAACCATATACAGAAAAACTAATGCTTGGATAAAACCAGTGCAAGTTTTCTCCCTCATTTTCTCTGGTTCTGAGTTGGTCAGAGTGGTTTGGAGCAATTAGATACTGATTTTTCTCTTCTAGTACTGTTACATGTACCAGCTCAGAAATACATTTCCCTCTGTCATGCCATGCTTGTTGCTGACATGAAGTGGTTGCCAATTCTTGTGTAGTGCTTGTTGGAGTCGCAGGTTTTGGCACAAAGTGCCAACAGCATCATGCAGTATTCAGTGGTCAGCTGGTGATGGAGTGTAAGCATGAGCTCAGGAACTTTAGCCAGAGGAAGATTTTCCTTACAGTGATACACAGTGAGTAGAATTGTCTTGAGTGACTGAAATCAGAGCATGTGAGTGAGTGAGTGGTTAGCATTCCCACAGAGAGAAGAGCAATGGAGAGAACGGTGCAGCTAGGTGAGGTGCCTGTTTCACCATGACATCAAAACATGAAAGCCTCCAAATCGTTGTGTTTCTCTTACAACCAAGGTATGCTCTTACAACCAAGGTATGAGCTGTAAGAGTGTCCTCTGGTCATTTGTTGCATGCTCTGTGACTTTGGTGAAGGATCTTCAGTACTACTCTAAATGTAATTCCACACTGTGAAGCAGTGCATTTATGTGCATCTGTCTTACTTATCAAAGCTCCTCACTCAGTGAATGTCCACAAGGCAGAAACAGGCTTTTAAAAATACTTAGTGATGGATGTTTACTTTGAGGAAGGGATTGTATAGTACAAGTCTAGAACAGTATGGTAATGTAGACTTTGTGGAGGAGGTCCTTTCCATAGTTTCTTGTATAAACTAACCCCAAGGTTTTTTTACATATACTTAGTAAATGAGCATGCTGCAGATAAAGCTTTCAGGTTCCCTTTGGCTTCTCATGTTTTCTGTGATGTGACTTAAAAGGTCCTAGACATTATTAGGAATTACTCTTCATGTGTCTGTGTTCGCTAGATGATAATTATTGGAACTGATAGAATTGTGTGTTGCACTAAAATATCTGTGGTGCATAAAGTATGCTGCAAAGTTAGTATATGCCTGGAAAAGCTAAGGGTAAGAGCAATGTGTGTACTGCTGAAGTGCTTTTTTGTAATAAGTGCTCAACTGGGGTAGTGTTAGTGCAAGACCTCACATTTTAATTCCAATCTCTCAGTTTGGAGCAAGGCAGAATGGAAAGGATTGTAAATAACTTGTTAATGCTGGTGGTTTGTTAGGCTTACCTCAACACATTGTGCAACAACTTGACCTTTTAGTTCTTTTTTTCTCCCCCCCTTTTTCATGCTGTGCATGTCGTCAGATATTGAAACCTAACAGGCAAATGGTAAGAGTTTAGAAGAGGAGGAGATACAAAATATTGTATCTGTTACTTCACAGGATTAAAGGATGCAGCATCCATAGTGTCAATGTGTTCAAAAATAAAATGGTGGCAAGAACCTGTTCACGTTTTGCATTCTAACTCTGTGACCCTTGAGAGCAGTGCTAGCAAAGACACTTTCTTTCACAGGTCACTCAGGAGCAGTTAGTCTAATGTTATGGTAAGGTTATTACTGCAGCAGTTAACAGCAAGCATGTGGCTTGTTAAAGATGACTGTCAGTATGAAAAGTAAATAGAAGGCTTCAGAAGATGTCTTATAATGTACACTTATCATGGTCAGCAAATCCAGACTGATGGCTGCCTCAATTGTACACCTTGTGTGAAGATGAGAAACTCAGTAGTGAGGTCTATCACCAGGCCATTGGGATTTTCAATTATTTCCCTTTGTCAGAGCTCTGTAACAAGGACTACAACTGTGTGAACCCCGGTTCCATGCCTCTGCTCTACTAACAAATCAGCTCTAAAATGACTTTGCCTGTGTGCATGTGGTACCTTTCTCCTTGCTTGCTTAGTTTGCTACTGTTAAATACAGAGTGGAGGATTCCATCATCGTTCAGTGTCAGTGCCAAAAATAGCTACAAACCAGCAATTCCTTCAGTTTCAGCACCCAGGCTGCTTACAAGAGCAGAGCAGTTAGACCTGTTGTGGAGTGGCAGTGTGTGTTTGAGTAGCATGTGTGTAGATAGATTACAAACTCAGCAACTCTGCTTGGTTGTCAGAGCTGAGATTTTGTTGTTGTAGAACTTGTTCAGAGTTTTGATAGTGTAATTTACATAGCCAAGAGAATACAAAAGTGACCAGATAGAGCTTATTTGTAAATCTAAGCTTCGTTGTCTGTTTAGTAGCCTTGAAACAAAGTGTCTTTTCCTTTAGATTATTACTTGAACTATGCAATGGCACCATTATTTTTGAATTGTGAAATTGTGCTTGAGGTAAAAAGTGAACTTTCAGATGATGCTGCATGTTGAAAATTATCTGGAAATGTTTAAATTCAAAGTGTTTTTTGCACTTTTGTTAAAGTAAATACATTCTACTTGATATTTGCTTTCAATTGGATGCTTATACTTAATTGCTCAAATTGGTATCTTCATTTTCCTATCATTTTGTGTTCCTGTTCTGGGCTTTCTTCATGTTTCATGTAGGCTTTATAGCAATTTGTTTTAAATCAAGAAGAAAGATGACTTGTGGGTTGTGGATTTTGCTATTACATAAGCTGTATTTTTTTTTGTAGCAGTCTGTGTTGTATTCTTCTTGCTTCTTGACAATGATTAATTGTCACAAGCTTATGTCCACAGACTCGTTTCATTAGTGTAGCTGACTTGGGAAGGATCTAGCGTACTGTAAATGCTCTTAACAGATTTGCTTCTTTTTCTGCCATGATTTTTTGCCTTGCCATTGTCTTAGATGTTTGGGAACTGGACATTTGGTACTTTGGTCTTCACCGTTATGGTTATCACCGTTACAATGAAGGTATGGAACTATACTAATTAATCCTGTATTTGGACATGTAAGCAAGTACGAAAGAGAGTAATAATTTTAAATCAATCTTATACAGAAGTAGGATTCCAGATAAATGATTTTTATATTTAGTTCCAGTGGTGCTTGAAATGTTTATTTGCACTTCTGCAAGCTGCAATAACATTTAGTGTTTCAGCTGCAAGTTCCTAAGTATATTCAGACCAGTATTTGTAATTTTCTGTTGAAGCAGGAGTAAAAAAGAGGTTAATTGAAGTTATCTTTGTTTTAGATGGCACTAGAAACTCACTTCTGGACATGGATAAACCATTTTGTTACTTGGGGATCCATTGTATTTTATTTCATATTCTCCTTGTTTTATGGGGGAATTATCTGGTGAGTGATTGACTTTATTAACCTTTTCCCCCTCAATTCTTTCTATAGCACCTATGAAAAAAAAAAAGTAGAGTATTATTTCCTGCCATCTTGCTCTGAATTTTGTGACAGGCATCAGAAAATACTTTCTGAAACCTAAACTGGCCACTCACTTTTGGTGGTTCTTCTAGAACTTTGAGCAAAGCTGCTAAGCTGTCCTGTGCTGAAGGACAAATGTTGCTTGTCTCCAACAGCCTGTAACTGGAAAAGACAGTTCTGGTTTCAAGTAGGTGGGTGCTGGATAGGTAATTGTTTGCAACAGAAATGAAGATGCTGTGGTTTGAATCAGTAAAATGATGTTTAGCATATCTGGGGGTCTTGGAGGGATAGGATGGTGACTGATTTCCTGCAAGACAACTTGAAACTGAACCAGGATACTTCCCTCCAGAGTTTGGTAGCCTACTTTGCTAGAGTTTCTTTGCAGGTCAGGGCCTACAACTATGCCCTGAGAGATTTGCTGCTTGATGGAAGTAACATGCACTTGAACCTGCTCTATCTTTCTGTCTGGAAGATCCTTTTAATTATTGCCACTTCTTTTAAAATTTCAGGCCATTTTTACATACCCAGGACATGTACTTTGTATTTGTACAACTGTTGTCAAGTGGTTCTGCTTGGTTTGCCATCATCCTCATAGTAGTTGCTTGTTTGTTTATCGATGTTGTGAAGAAAGTGCTGTACAGACATCTACAACCAACAAGTACTGAAAAAGCTCAGGTAATGTTATGCTTTTGTACCCAACCTGATCAATAGTTAAAAGAACACATTTGTTAAAATACATCTTATAAACTAATAATTTTCCTGTGATTTTTAATTACCCTCTTCCTTTACTGTCATGTTTAATGCATTCAAGTGTTGCCATTTCAAAAGATAATTGTTCATTTGAATTACAAAAGACATTTTAGAAGGAAATAACATTTCTGTTTAATTTAGTTGACTGGTTAGGGCTGGGGGATGGGTTGGACTGGATGATCTTGGAGATCTCTTCCAACCTGGTTGATTCTATGATTCTATGAATTGATGTCAGCAATAGTAGCATTAATTATAAAGGGGCCACTTAGTCTTTTGCATCTTTTGCAACTGTGAGTGGGTCATACTATGTTCTTTTATCACTGTAAAGGTTCTATAAAGATTCTCATCTTTGTCTAGATACTAGAAGCTCTCTTTTCAACTGCAGTTGGCACTGAATAGTTCTGAAAATGTGATGAAAACACTAAATTATGAAATTGCTTTAGTAGGACACGTTTTAGTTAGTAGTTCTTCCATCTTGATTGTGGCACACACTGTGTATTTGGTTATTGATTATGTAATGAAAGATAATTGCCCATGTGGCATTTTCATCAAGTCTTTGAAATGTCTAAAGCTACACTCTGAGAATACAACCTCCCTTTTGCCTGACAAAGGCAGCCAAACCCCTGTGCAACCATCCCATTGTAACTAGGCTCTCTTAGGTAAACAGGGCATCTGTGTTTGAAAGGGCTTTTTGTTCTCTTTAGTGGCAGTTACAAAGATCTCGTCCTGACCCACTCATCTTATAGCTACTGTCCCTGGTTTCACATCTCAGCATTTTTGCTCCTTACACTTTTTCTGCTGAACTGAAAAGACCTTCTTTTAGCAGTTGCTTGTTTAATTCACGCTTAGGTTTGATCAAGGTAATTTTCTTACTGATGGATAGTAGGATGGACGTATATCTTTTGCCAAAAAGGCTCTTTTCCAGTCTTTAAAGGATTCTTGTGTTTTTCTTGTAGTCTTCACCATTCCTCAACCACATCTTAAGTTCTGAATTTCAGCTGTGGACACAATATTCCAGCACAGTACACATCGGTTCCAAGTACGGAAGTAAAAAATCCCCCAAACAGCATTCAGTGTACAGAATAGTACCCATCAATAACTTGTTACCTTCTGCATCTTTTTCACATCTGAAAGTGATTATGTTGGTTTCTTCCACGTCCTTGATGTGAGGTCAGATAGCATGGGCCTAAAAACAATGTGGAAGTGAATGAAGAACCCAGTTGACAAAGATATGCCCATACATAGCTGTGTTCTAAAATGTGTTAGTGATTTTTAGCCCATTTATGTGCCGTATTGATTTTGTGCTGTCCTGGTTGCTTAATCTAAATTGCAGTGAGCTGTGTGCTATACAGAACTCTTTAATTCCATTATGTCAATACTGGTACTTTTAGCATCTACCCTTGTAATTATTTTTCATGTAAGTGAATGTCAACTTACTTCAATCATATTACCCTTTTAATCCATGTGAAGCACTCTCTTAATTTGCCTAGGATCAACATCATGCTGACCCAAAATAAACCCTTAGTCCCTTTTCAAAACTGGAATATTAGCTGCTTTTTCCAGTCTTGGAATGTGATAGCTAAAAGCCAAGTTAAGTAGCCACTAGCTTTCAGAAAGCTGTTCAGCTAGACCTGATAAGACTCCTAATGGCATGTTACTGCACTCTTGATTAAAGAATCTCAGTGCAGGAAGAATTCTCTAGGTAATGATAGTTGTATTTTTTTCTTTGAAAACTAGAAGCAGTATTTACCAAACACTTCCCTCCCATCAGCTGCTCCTGTTTGGCAGTGCATCGATGTGATGGTTGAGGCTCCTCACGTTCCCAAAGTACACAAATTAAAAGACAAAACCCCCACATGATTTTCCCCTGGCTTTATCCATATACTTCTTCTTGCCCTCTCTTGATTTCTGGATCGATTCAGTTTGCTTCCATTAGTTGTGTTGTCAAGGTCACAGTTGGAATTCTTATTTTTAAGAAGGAATCTTGATGAGTGTCTGACACCTTTCCTGTGGCTGCAGCTTGATTCCTAGCCATGGGGATTTAGCTCTGTGTATTTCCAGTAGTCAGCTCACATTCTATTTTGCCATTTGACAGTGTCAGCACTAGGGGCTGTGTTTACCAAAATGTAAAGTGGTTGTTTGAAAATAACTTTTTTCCTGATCCTGCAAAGTCGAAGTTTCTAAAACCAGAAATGCCTCAGCAGCTATTCAGTGGCTTCTCTGTGTGTCTGATGGTGAAATCCTAGTTAAAAATGCATTTGTGAAAAGAAAGCACAGGTTTGTTCCCTTCTTACTCTGTTGAGATTTCCCTGCTTTTATTTACGATCAGCCCAAGAGAATTCATTGGCTGTTCTTCCTTTGAGAAAGTAGACTGGAGGGAACATATGACCAATTTAGAACATTTGTTACCAAAAAGGGACAGAATGCTTGTTTTGTGATTATACCTCATTAGATTTGTTTACAATGTCTAGTAAATCTATCTTAATTATGTTTGACTTAGACTTAGGTCTGTTGCCCTAAAGTAGCTTCCAGGCAATTTTGGACTATAGATCTGTTACAGAATCATATAGCAGGAAGTGGCTAATAGGGTAAATCTGAGTCAAAACACAAACCTTTGGGTAAATACAAATCACAGCACTATTGAGGGGAGAAAGGGAATAGTGAATAAAGGTGCCTGGTAAAGTCTACATGTAGAAGTGTATGGGCCTTTTTTCTCAGTGTGAAAGCTAAGGTACGCTTAAGAATGGTCCTGCCAAGCTACTAGTAACTGGCTGTGCTGATCCCAGCTGGCTGTCCTGAAGGTACCAGGCTTATGTTCTGTATATGATGTGTATTCCACTTAAATAACAATGTCTTGTCCTGTGTCTTTCTCTCAGAAAATTACTGCTGCTACTTACTGACATGTATGTTCCATCCCTTCTCTGTCCAATTGTAGATGTACTCCAACAGAGTTGCTTTAAGTGACGAGTTCATCGCACTGCAGCCATTGTCCAGGGCAAGGAATCAGCTGAGCAAAATTAGGTAGAGTAGGAGGGACAGTTCCTCATCAACTCTTTGCATGCTGAAGGTGAACTAACCAGTGCTGAGAGAGATGGGAAGAGGCATGAATATTAGTGGGTTGAGAGGGCAATACCTGCAGTGCAGATGCATTCAGTTTGGTTATTTCTTGGCTTTGCTCTGTGGTTTTGAGCCAAATGCTTCTCCTAAGTAGCATGTGTTGGACGTGCTTTTTTTAGGACAAAACCATCCCTAGCATGATGCTCAAATTTCAGAATACAGATCTAGCTCTTCTTGCATCCATTTTTTAAGTAATCACAATTTCTAGCATGGTTATGATGCTTTTAATTTCTTTATGATCCAAATTAACAGTGCTTTCATGCATGCTGGATAATTTCAGCTTCATAAGGCCGTGACAGGAAGGTCCATGTATTTCAGGCAGCAATTTCTTGCAAGTTGTTTGCCCATTTTGATTTGCTTTACTTGTGTTGAAAGAGCAGAAAATGTTTTCAGTTTGGGCGCGTACATACACTTGTGCAGCTAAAGCTTTTGGTGGTCGTTTTGTGCATCTCTAAAGCGAGTGTTGTTTGTTTTCAATGTGTATAGATACAGATTCCTACAGGCATTTGGCTACAAAGTCCTAGACAATTGTTCCAAAAAAGATTAAAGCTTACATGTGTCTGTGCAGGAGAACCATTATGATTCTGAAAGTCTTGAAAGACACTGAGTTCAGTACATGAAATGCTATCAAATGCTGATTCTCTTTTGTATGACTGAAACCTTCATATGCATCAGTAATGTCTTAACCTGTTTGATGTTTTATCCCACTCTTAATCTACTTCTCTATTCTACAGCAAGGATAAATGCAAAGAACTGATTCCTTTTAGATACCTATTTTTTAAGGTGACTGTTGTTCAGAAACATTCAAATAGATGCAAGGAGTACAAACCAGCCTGCATTTTTGGGACCTAATTGTTGTTTAACCAGGAGAAAGTCAGTGATGTGGCTGACAGGGTAAAGGACTAGCAGAGAATGTTTAGTGGTCAACTGAAACAGATGACCCAAGTCCTTCTAAAGGAGGGAGAGAAAAGCTCTGTATTGCCAGTGAGAGTGCCTAGCAAGGTAAAAGTGAAACGGCTGTTGTGCTTAGCTGTTAGCTGTCCCACTGTGAAACGTAGCAGCTTAGATTTTGAAACGCCTCAGCAGGTAGTGGTGGGACATTTTTGTTTTGTTCTGGCTTAAATTCAGCCCTTACTAGCTTTAAAACAGACAAGCTGCAGTATGCCACTTGAACTGTAGTAAAGGTAGCAACGTATTGGGGAGATTTCAATGCAAAAGGTCCTGCCAATTAGCTTTTAAAATTCTTAGTTTATCAGTTTCATGTAAATAAGTTACCTTTTAAAAACTTTGGATACATTTGTTTTCAGCAAACCTTTGTTTTCTCACTGAATTAGTGAATTACTTAATGCATCATTATCTACACCACAAGTTTCATAACAAAAGATTGTTTACAAAAGTTTTAAGGGTTATGCAACTGGATGGTGAAAGAAAAATAAAGCTGTCTAGCAGTGTAGCACGGGAGTTACTTCAGTAACTACAGGAAAGTGCCTGCTTACTTGAGGGGATTTTCTTTTTTCTATTAGGGAAGAAGTTGAAGAAAATGAAAAATCAGGGTTTTTTTCTATGACTGACAAATGATTATGCAAATCCAATTCTCTGGTATGTCAGAATTTTTACAGTTTGGCTATCTAATAGAAAGGTATCTGAAGTACAAGCACTGAGTACCTTATGCTGTGCATTGAAGTTGTAAAGGAGAAACAAAGGTTTTAATTTCTCTACTTCTTTCTTTGTAGTCTTCTGATAAAGTTCAGAGGCTATCCTCTGGATCCTGACCTAAAAGAGTAAAAGTCAGTTAACAGATGGAAACTACTCACTTCACTGTACTCAGCAGAAACTGATTTGGAGTGAAGACTATGGATTGGTTTATGTGGTGTCCAGGGCAGCTGTTTTCCAAAAGCAGTAGAGCACAGAAAGCAGCAAGGAAAACTGTAGGAGCATGAAACAAACCAGCTGCTTGGTCAAGGTAGCTGTAGGCAGCCAATTCTGCCACACCTGATTTGTACCTGTCCACCCAGCAATTGCTTCCTCTGCTACTGCAGACTGGGACTTTGGCAGATTTTTCTTAAGTTATCTATTAAAAAACCTCAAGGTGAGTGTAGCACCAACTTAAGCTGCTTGTGCCTTGTTCTGCACATGTGCTAGCTCTTGTGGTGATACAGGAAAGGAAAGCACCTTTGTGAACACAAATGAAAGGCAAGCTTGATGTTATAATGAACTTTTATGCCTGTAGCCTTCACAGTGTGCAAAAAATGTTCAAGTTTATGTTCAGTACATTTGTGTTGTACAGTTCAGAGCTTTGAGGCTTGGGCTGGGCTCTTTAAGTGTCCATGTCGTTCCTGTAAGTCAGAAATGCAGTCTTGTGTATGTCTGTTAAACTCATGTCTCTGAACGTGTCTGTTGCCTCTGTCACTTGGGATAAAGAGGAAATCAGACAGCACAGGCTTCATGCTTAACTGGAGACTGACTGAGTACTACTTCTCTCCTCTCTAGCTGTCTCTCCTGTTCTTGGAACATGTGAAATGTCTCTTAGGGTATTAACTGGGCCCCATTGTATCTCATTTCCATTTTTCCTTTGTGAAGTAAGTTGTGTGTGGTTATGTGTGTACACCTCTGTGCTTCATAGGAACTGTTAGACATCTTAAGCCATATGTGAGAAGTGTTGCTTGAACAGATGTTTTAACTCTACATACTGATGCCATTAACTGTGTTTTTACCTTTGGGCAGTGTGCTACGACTGTGCACAACATCAAGTGTAAAATGCAGAAAAGGTTTTTCTCTTACTGTGAAAGCTGCCAGTGCATAACATTTTATCTGGGACTCTGTAGCATTTGCCTTAGTATAGCCAAGACCCTGTTCTTTACCCATCTACAGGCCCACTAGTCTGTTGCTGCCTTATTTTCACCTCTGTACTGATCTGCCTCCTTTAGCTGCGTACAGAACTCCAGGCTCCAGGTCCTGGTTTTATGGCCTTCATTACCTGTCTTTGTATTTTGCTGTCATTACTGTTTCACAGGAGTCCTCTCCTGACAGCTGGCATGCCTGACCCAGCCCAGCTGTGTAGAAGTCGAGAGCAGACTGACTGTGTGTCTTTGACAGCATAAGCAGCCTATCATTTCCAAGAAGACTATTCAGATGCAAACTTGCCTTTCCACTAGTGAAGTGTACCAGAACATCTTAGTATGCTAAACTTTGTCCAAGGGTAATCTCTTCCTTTACAGCTTTGTATGTTGTGTTAGCAGAGCGGTGCTGATGTTAGCTAATCCAAGGAATCTGTCACCAAGAGAGGCAATAAATACTGTTTTCTACTTATCTTCAGCCACAAAAGTGCACAGATTTACTTAACTGAAGATACTTATGTCTGAAAACTTTGCCAGATTATTTTGTTATTTCATTTGTAAGTTTCTTTGAGTCAAAGAGATGAAGAGCAGTAAAACTAGAAAAGCATTGAAAGCAAACTGCCAGCAAAGTTGTTTCATGTCAGCATTTTTATGTTTTCTTTGAAAATGTTAAATTGAATTGTTTGCAGTTTTGGTCTACAGTATCTAAAAGGTTAAAGGAAGTCAGCCTTACCGTAGGGAGCAAATTTAACTTTGTTGTGGAATAGTAATAACCATCTCATATACATTTTGTGAAACATGTGGCATCAGACATGATGACGCTAGGTCCTGGGCTGAAGGAAATGTGCTGCAGTGCTCTTAACTTCATGTACAGGCTTAGATATATCTCCTGTCCAGCCAAGTCCCAACTGGATATGGCAGTGTAATTAACTGTTTAGTTGAAATGTCTTGTCTCGTGGCCTATAGAATACCCTCTAATAAGGCAAAGAGACTGAAGTTCCCCTTTCTGTTAGGAGATAACAAATAAGCTTCCAAAGTCTGAAAACTTGGGATAGATTTCAAATTCATTGGGTCTTCCCCTTTTGTAATCTAAGCTGTGCAAAAAGCCCAAACAGTTGTAATACCTGTGCACTGACAAACTGTTGTTTGCTCTCCCAGTTAACTTTTCAAAGTTGCCTCTTTGCCGTGGAAATGTGCCTTGTTCTCTCAGCAACAAACCTGTAAAATCAAAGATGGTATAAAAATGGTAACTGTTTTAAAGCAATGCAAGCACGGTGCTTTATAAGATTTGTTGCTTTTCTGTCCTTCTAGATGGAAGAAGATAAGGGTTCAGTCAGCTCAGCATGTGACTTTGCTGAAAGCAGGCACAGAGGGGAGGACAATAGGCAACTGCTAGACCCATCTAGCCTACCCGACAGTTCTTTCGTTCACTAGGTAGTACTCCCACTCTACCCTAATGTGTGTTTTCTTATATCTATCATATTTATATCTATCTATCTTGCATTTAGAGAGTCATGGAGCCATCTCCCAAACACCCATATTTTTTGCTATTTACCAGAAATTTTGCATTGTAGTTTGTGGGTTTGATGGGTTGTTTTTTCCTTATCAAACTGACTCATTCTTTAATTCTGCACTTCAGTTGCTTTTTGATTTGTGACATGAAATGGGCCATTATCACATCAAGTATTACATTTATTGTGATCCCAGGGCTTACCTCATGAAAACATTTTGTTTGCAGACCAGATATGAAGAGTGTCAGATATTTCTCCATACAGTTTTGGATTTTTTTTTTCAACATTTATTTCTGCAGGTTTTTGTTTTCTGAGGGTTTGCTTCAGGTCTTTAGGGACTGTCGTGCTCAGCTCCCTTACCATGCCAGGTTTTACTTTGATATAAGACTATGATCCTAATTGCTGCCACAGAGAGAAAAGTGAGAACAGAGATTCTTTAGCATTCTGTAAGTATCTTCCTTCCTGCTAGTGGATATAAATATAAAAGTCCATGTTCACTAGGCAGTGATGCTCAATATATATACACATGAAATGTAATTTATTTCTGTGTTGTCCTTTAATGCTTTCCCAGTATTACTTTACACTTAACTGACATTTTATATAACATGAGTGTTGTTTCCAGGCTTATGTAAGGTTGCATTTGCAGTTCTGTTTTAAAAAGGGTAGTATTAACTTCCTGTAAATTGCGGTTCAAGTATGACTCTAGCTTTTTGTGACTATGAACTCGAAAGGACCAAATGAGATTCTAGTGAAGAAGAGAGACCAGCCCTCAAATCCAGAGCTGAAGAGCTGCTCCTGGGAAGCTAGTTTGGGTTAATCTTGCTCTTTCTGCCAATCTTTAGGCAATATCCAGGAGTGCTAGCCCTCAGATCAGCAGATTCTAGGTTAAAAAAATGCCTGGTCCATCTGATCCTACATACAACGTAACAGGAACTTTTACAGCAACTTTAAAGATACTATGTCATCTGCTTCAAGATAATGGATGGCCTAAATATTCTTCCTGAAATCCAAAGTGTAGGAGTGTTGAGAGTTTGTTTCATATTGCTGTGGACACAACAGTGAAGATCATTGCATGTGCAGCAGGCAGCTTGCTTTCTGACCTCCTAGCAGGAGATCTTGCTGCTTGTGTGAAGGCACATGGGCTGGTTCTGCAGTGCTGCAAACTGCTGTTATGATCTATTCAGTGATAGTACAGTTGTGATCAGGTGTGATGGCCTTCAGAGAATCAAGCTCTCTTGAGGTGTGTTTTGTTTCAGTTTTACCAACCCCCTTTTAGACCTTTAGATCCTTTTAGTCAGTTGCAGTGCTTCTGCTCCTGTCTCTTAGGTACTTTCAGAAGTTCATTGTCATAGTGTTTGTTTTGTGTCCAGCAGAGCTACCAAACAAGTGCAAGCTAGTCAGCAGCATGTCTTCTTCCTGCACTCATTCATGCCCGCCAAGGCTTTCAGTTTGTAATGCTTTCTCTAAGGCCATACAACTGTGAGCTGACAATCCACATGAAGTGACTTGACAGGATGCAGAGGCACCATGGGAAGTGAAGAACAGCTGAGGAAGGAGCAGGCCTTGGAAAAGATGCATGGAAACAACTATTGTGCCTGTGTGCTTCTTCCTCCCTGTCCTACCCACTGGCATTTTTCTCTTCAATTTCCAAATGCCTTTGTTTCTGTAAGCTCCTTCTTTGTACTACAGGAATTGCTCTGTTAAAAAGATATGACTGTCCAAATGCCTGTTTTGAGGGATTAGGGGAATCTGCCCACTTACAGTCTCCATTCCCAAGGAAAACTCAGAGTCTTTGCTTTCATTGCAGTGTTGGGCAAGTGTGGGTAGCATGGAGGAAGCTGGGCTTTGAACCCAAAGTCTTTAGAAAACAGTCTGACCTTTGGTCACATTGTCAAAAGCTGGGGAAAGCTCTTAGGTAATCTGGGTCCTGTCCTAGACTAAAATGCCTCCTCCCGGATTCCTTCAGTCACTGGTGTCTGAGAGTGAGGTAAGAATAATGGATGTTTAAATTTACCCAGTGTGCTTGGCACTTGTTTGACAGGAAGCTCTCATGGAGAGTTAAAATAAAAGGAGTCCCAGCTTTCCACATTCTTAATTCCTTTTGGAAAGGATACTGAAGTCAATTTTGAGTATTCTCTCTCCATCAGTACTAGATTTCAGTTAGATTTTAGTTCTGCTGCGACTGACTAGTGTGCAAAAGTAAAACACTGATAGATGGCACTTAAACCCATACATCTCTATATTATTGCTTTCATTTTCTTTGGGTCTTTGTCTCACCTACAGAAGGTGAACAGTGTAGGAAGTTTATTATGTTAATGTTGAATTATTATTCATGCTGGCATGAACATGACTGAACCTTTCTAATATCAGCCTTATTTGCTTTTAGATACTGATAAAATCAGGAATGTTCTTTTGTTCCTTACCAAGCTAAGGATATCTATGGTCATGATATAATTTGAATTATTATAGGAAGTTGCTTTCACATTTCTTGATACTTACAATCAGGTTGCTGCACTGTATTCTGCAGCCCTGTCTGAAGCTTTCTCTTGATGGATTTCCCTTAAAACAAAACAGACCTGTGCCTCCACTGAGGTTAATCAAGGCATCACAGCTTGAACTGCATGACACTGTGCTCCCGAGATTCATTACAGCTTAAACTGCATGACACTGCTCCAGAGATTCATTACAGCTGTAAGGCAGACAACTGCTAACCAGTTCATTTCCAACACGAAGCAGAGGTGATACTAAAGAACAGCCTGCACTCACCACGGCTGGCAGGTCAAACTGCAAATTAGGAAGGGAACTGGGAATGTTGCTCACCATTGTCATTCTTCTATAAAATTGAAAAGTATTCAACACTCTAAGAAAAGCTGCTTTCCCTGAGTGTTCTCTGATGGCAGCTTCATTGCTGGAATGTGTGAGTACTCACTTTATTTATCTGTTTGTTTTTTATCTCCTCCTTCCAGCTTACTGAGGCAGGTTCAGGTATCAACTGCTTGGACTCCATGTGCTGCTTCTCAGATGGGGAAACAGCATGCACATCTGTTAGAAGAATGCTGGAACGACTAATGGGAAGATGTAGTCCCACCCGGGTCAACAGGTGTGGCATTTCTCTCAATAGCCTTTGCTGCAGACGATTCTCCTATAAACTGGAACCTGATGAACCTGCAGCAATAGATGTGTAGCAAAACAGCTGCAGGTTTTGCTTATTTAAGTAGGAAATGCAACTCTTTGTTGTACCTTTTTTCATCCTAAAAGGTTACTTTCTTGTTTCTTTTTGGGTGCTTTTTGTTTTTGAGATGCAGAGGGGGAAAAAACAGTTTTCAAGAGCTTTCTGTTTAAATGTTCACTTTGGCTTCCTACAAGTTCTTGTGTTGTATCTTCCATAATTTCTCTTGGTTTGTACATTCTTCTCCCTAGAAAATCAAGCCTTGCTGCTGCTTTTGTTCTCCTTTTTATGATTGGTATTATTTTTTTTAAACTTCACAAATCAGGAGTTGTTTGTAAAGTCGAAAGACTTTGGTTCTTGATGTACAACCTCCAAATATTTACCTTGGAGCTTGCATTACTCCTGAAGACATACAAAAGGCTCACACTCTCCCCCCTCCCCCCCTTAAATATAACTTTGTTGTTGGAAGGAGAGTCTTTAAATCTTTCAGCCATTGATTGATATGAAGATGAAATATTTTTGTAGTATAACTTTTATAATCTATTTCTAAAATCAGAGTGATTGACAGAGCAGAGCCTTCAGGTTCTAAGACTTTTAAACATGTTTTTTTGGTTCTGGAAGGTATACTGTCCAAATCATATGTGCCATTCCAAAGTATGTGCTAAATAAATCCTTTTCCTTCACAAATCAGGTGTGAAACAAACCTCAGTGGGATAAAACCACGTTAGAGTAATCAAGTATGTCTGAGGAGCGACGCTGCTCTTGCAGTCAGCATAGCTGTGAGAGAAGCTCTTCCTAAACCCACTGTTGTGCCATCTCCCCATTTCCAGATAAAGAGGGATAGCTAACAAACACGGAAATATTTGGGGGTAGAAATACAGTCTTTTGTACATCGTTGGTCTCTCAGTCCCTGTGAATGGTATCGTGGACCTTCACTGGTCAAAAGGGCAAACCTGAGAAAGTTACACTCTGCCCATTTGCAAGGAAATTCCTTTTGCATTTGAAGGACTTTGTCTCTCTTGGTTAAAGGCTGTGATATCATTCACTCAGTATAAATCTCGTGTGGGTAATTTTCACTGACAAGCTCTGTCAGTACTGATTCTGCCTTTAGGTATTGACTTGGTGTGTGGTACATCTCTGGTCTGAACTCTTGTGTCGAATGCTGTCTGTGGTCTGAGTTTCTCTTTTCTGGCTTGCTTATGAAATCATTCAGCCTTTCTACAAATCTAGAGTATAATTATGCAAAAGGAAAACTGAACTGTTGTGATTATTAGGTACCTTTTAAATGCAAACTCTTGCTGTATAGAAAGCGGGCATGGTGTATAAAACAGTTTAATAGACTTTTCAATCTACCAGGTGAACTTTAATTGGTCTAAAAATCAGCATTTTGGTAGCAGCTACTCCTAAGTTTTTTGGTGCGATTTTTTTTCCACTTCTCTGTAAAACTGCTTTCCAAATGAGAGATTGTCATTCTATTCTTTTCATTTACTGTTACCTAATTAAGGCAGGTTTTTAGATGACATTTGCCTCAGTAAAGTGTAGTCTTGTAAGGTAGGTACTCTGCCTTTATGCATTTACATTGTTACAGTTCTCTTCTTGTTCCACTCATTTTTTCTTTCTTTTAGAACTTACAAATATTTATTGAAGATAACTCATATTTGACAGAATATTAAACACTTTTTGAAGACTGCTCTTTTTTTTTGCTTTTTTTTTTTTGCTTACCTCATGTCATTAGCTGAGTAATTCTAGAGCTCTTAGCATGCAGAAGTTAGTAGTATTATGCTTAATGAATATGCAAAACTGTTGGTGCTACAATAAGGGCTTGAAGTTTTGTAGATTTTGCTTCTGCCTCTGGTTGAAATTACTCTGAACTATCTTCTGCTTTCACTTAGATTAATGTACAGTACAACTAGAAAAGACTCTGGGTTTGTTGTTGCATTTCAGTCTTGCAGGCTTTCTTCAATGCCTCAGTTGCTCCCACTCATCACTGACATTTAAAACCTAGCCTAAAAGGCAAGGTACAAAGACTACTTTCTCCCTTCACTTTCCTGCCAATACGGTAAAGCCTTGTTTATTTTTAATGTACTGATTGCTTTCATAATTGAGGCAGTTACAAATTGTGAAATGCTGGAGGTAGAGTTAAGAAAACTATCTGGTAACTTAAAAATGCTTGTAAAATTGTTGAGCATTTGGTTCACAAGCTTGAGGTGCTCTGATTTTGATCTATTTTTTTTTTTTACCTAAAGCTGGTATCTTCAGAAGATTGCACAGTCCCAAGCAGGATAGTCTTTTGAGTACCTGTGCTTTGTAAAACAGCTTCTTACTCAACCAGGAGGTAGCTGCAAATGTTTTTCTGTTGAATGAAGTGATGCTGATAAATGTTGTCTGTCTGAGTGCTGTGGAGCCATGAGCACTGTTTTAAATAATGGCTGCTGTAGCTAGCTCATGTTTCAATCAGAGCTCCTGATATTCTGTCAAATATGATATTGTCACAATCACTGAACATGAAGTCAAATATAGTATCAAATTTCAATGGAAACTTTGAATTGAAGTTGTATAAATGCTTGGAGTAACGGGACACAGGAGTATAGTCTCTTGTACTTAATTTACTGCTTGTAAAATGTATTGGAGAAGTATTTTCTATAGCTTTGTTCAGCAGTAAGAATATAAACTGTGTGGTGTGGTATGGTAAAATGCATTTTTGTCTGTCTGTTCCATTTAATTGTCTGTCAACTTGTCAGTCACTAAAATATTAAGAGTGCTGGATCACATCCATTCCCTGTACAGCAGGATTCATTACTGAGTTGTTTGGATCTCCCATTAGTGGTACTTGTGTCAAGGCAGTGCATGTAAAAGTTGTAAACAGCAGATTTCTGACAGAGGCAAACTCAGAGGATAAGTTTAAGTTTGGTTGCCCTGCCTTCCAACCTTCTATTTTTCAGCTTTGCACATACAGTCCTATAATATTGTTTGACCAAGATCACTATTTTGTACTAATTAGTAACCTCCTTAAGAGAAAGGCCCCATCTGAATCAAAAGCTGTGACATGTTAGGTGGTTTCCCTGATGCCTTAAATTTTAACTTAAATTTAACAGACAGGGGTGAAATAGTGGATTGCTGGCAGTGTGGCTGTTTAACGTTACAAGAGCAGAATCCTGCGTTGCCACATCAGTTTGAGTACCACAAGGCTTTTACTGGAATGACCTTGGGCTGTATCAGATCACAGCACTGACACTGCCTCAGCTTGCACGGCCAACAGGTTTTTCCTTGGGGCACAAGATTAAAGCTCTAGTTGTAAAACTGGCATATAAAGCTTTGGTCATTTTAGTGATGGAAATATCTATACCTGTGAGTAAACTTTGCCAGAGGGGTAAACATAGAATTGTTAAAACGTTTTAACGTAGCTGACCTGATTAATTGCAGTCTGTTTTCAGAGGTTTGAGCGAATTGCAGGTGCCTCCATGAAATTAATAGATCAGACTTTTAAAGAGTGGTATTTGCCTAATCTAACACTTTGATCTTTTGCTTTCATAGACTTTCTTTCCTCACCTCTAGATTTTAAGTTCCCAGTCAGCCAAACTTTTCTTTTATTGTTACTTTAGATCATGGAGTTCCTCGGACCCCTTCTATGCCAACGACAGAAGCATCCTGACTCTCTCCACAATGGACTCAGCCACTTGTTGACAGGGACATTTGTAAATGCCTTGTGGAAGCCATGTGGTGCTCACACCTATAGCAGGTTCTGAAGCGAGCTCACTGCTGCATCCCTGCCCTAGAAAAGGACTAGCATGGCTCGCAGATACAAACTGTGGCTTGTCTTGTGGCCTAGCATAAGTCATCTGGACCTTAATCACTTCCACTATTTTTTCCTAATTATTTTTTTTGTAGTTATGTCCACAAATTGCTACATTTTTTTTCTTAAGGGACAGTTTTAACTCTGACCATTTGATCTTTTTGTTGCCACAGGAGCAGACTGGAAAGCTGCATGTGATACTTGAGATGTCACTGTAGCACAGTGACAAAATCTTTCTCCTCCCAAATTTGAGAATGGAATTTGCACGATGAAACTTCTCAAAGTTGTATTTTTCATGCTGACCTTTCACACCAGACACACATTCATTTTGAGCTCCTACAGATGGCTTCTTAGTTTGCAGATCAGTTGGAGAGTCAGTGTATTCTGTAAGCAATCACTTCAGTAATTTTTGAGAGTTAAGTAAAATTCAAATATTTATGCTGGAGCATGAATGGCAACATGAGTCATGGCTTTGAAAAACCATTGTTAACTTGGACAAATCAGCAGTTTGCAATCATAAGGGATAGAGCAGTTCAGAAGACAGTCATGGTGCCCTGTGTGTTAACAGTCCTTCATCCTGACACAGGAAAATGTGTAACGTTCAGTGGGTTGTGCAGAAGTCTCAGTAGCGTTTTGGGGTTTAATTATTAAAAGTTGAGGATTTTTTTTTTGCATGCTTTATTCTTTTTCATGTATTTATATTTGGTTATGTTGTACTTTGAAGATACAATTATGCTTAATTATCTTCATATATCTGAAGGAGCCGAGACATTGATGGCAATGTTTTGATACCCAGGTATGCCAATAAAAGCAAATTGCACAGCTGGAGCTCTGAATGGTACATCTTGCAGGTACATCCATTGTCCCAGCAGCAGTGTGGCTGTGTGTTTGGGGATGGGTAGTAACATTTGTTTGTTCAGGTGGGATGGATAAACCTGGTGTTGGTTGGCTTCAGATGTGGGAGATAAAACAGAGGAGCATGCATAGATCGTTGCCCTAGGTATGGCAGGTTTTATGGTTAAAATGTTGCTTCTTCTGAACTCTGGTTTGGCTGTCCAGTTTTAGGTCAATCTCTGATGCTGAAGTCCCATCAGTAGTTGGAAGAATCTTCCTATTAGATGCTAAAAGATGTAAACCTGCATATTAAAATTATCCCTGGTGGAATAAACTGTAGATGGAGGACAGACTGTAAGTAACAGCTACAAGAACTCCTGTGATAAAGGTGCAGCTGAGCAGAAGGTTTGGACAAACCCAACAGTAGCTGCTTTCACTCTGCTGACACAAGTTTCCATTGAAGTGCTTTGTCCCAAGCAAATTACAGGGCAGATGCTTTTATTCTATGATTCAGGCAGATAAACCTTGGCCTCCCACTGTGACATCTCAGTGGGGCCTGAGCTGCTGCCAGAGGAGCTTATCATCCATTTCTGGTCATCTGAAATTGTCCCAAGTTTAAAAACGTGGGAAAACTGTTCAAGGGGTCCAACATTCCTTGTATCAAATGCTTTGAATGTTCCTTACTTAGCTGTGGTGTTGTTCATTATTCTTGTTCATGACTGTAACCAATATGTTTTCAGTTCTCCTTGTGGAACTTGCATTAATGACTGGAAGCTTCACTCGAAATTGAAGGCTGCAGATGTTGCTGGATTTGCATGATCTCATTGTTCAGGGCAGGGTAGTAAAGAAATTGCCATTGTAACCTTGTTTGGAAACTTGTAGTGACCTGAATATGCAGTGTATGAGGTTTCTGTCTTGCTGGTATAGGTGAAGACCAGTTTACCTCATGAAGAAACTCTAAAAATTAGGAAAGAAAATCAAGCAGATTTTCCTTTTAAATGTTTAACTCAGCATTTGTAGTTCATATCTGAAGAATGCCTTCAAATGTCTAAGTGCAGATGCCTAAGCTTGAGGATTTCAGTTGTACACCTAGATGGAAGCCTTGAGTGACCTGTTCACGTGGGAGGTGTCCCTACCTATGGCGGGGCTTGGAACTAGATGATCCTTGAGGTCCCTTCCAACTTAAACCATTCTGTGAGTCTGTCATCTGCCCACTGGGTGTTTAGATCACAGAACTGCAGAAAGTTAGGGGTTGGAAGGGACCTCCAGAGATCATCCAGTCCAACCACCCTGCCAAATCAGGATCACCTAGGAGCCCACCCAGGCAAGTTTTCAAAGTCTCTAGAGGAGACGCCACAACGTTTCTGGGCTGCCTGTTCCAGTGCCACATCACCCTCACCATAAAGCAGGGTCTCCTTGTGATGAGTAAGGTGATCAAGGATGACTGAAAATCAAGTTCTGCCTGTGCCATAGGTATTAATGTGTGTAACTTGTCTGGCTGCATATAGTTTGCAGAGATGCAATAAGCTGATTGTCAGCTGTCTGGTCCTCAGGAAAACCTTTTCTCCAGCTATGTGGTACTGACAAAGTACACTTGGATGTCACCTGCTCCTGTAGCTTCCTTTATGTAGCATTTAGAGAGATATAATATCAAGTCTATTTTTACAATAATTATTTTCTTTTTAGTAGTTTGCCATGCTGAGAGTATTCCTACTGCTGCAGCTACCTAGCAAATAAAGACTTCTAAGTACTCTAATCAGATATCTGCTGTTTAGCTGTATCCTCTGTGTCTAAATCAGTGTTTTCACGTTCCAGAAGTACTCGTTTGTCCATGTCAGCCATGGCACTGTAACCATCCAGTCAGTTTGTGTGACCTCATTAGTCTGTGTGCTTGGTGCATCGTTTACTGAAATATAATACATGTGGTTAGCTTTGCTACAGTAGGAGGCAGAAACTTTGATACACAGCCCCACTCCAAGCATTTAGAATGGCTTAGCTCTCTCGGTGTGTTTGGCTTTTATCACACAAATATGTTACTTTGTATTTGCACAACAGCAGCACAGTCCTCTATTTGAAGAATAATTTACCTTCATTATGTGTTTCTTTAAAACCTTCCATCTCCTCTTCTCCTTTCCCCCTGCTTTCCCTTTTCTCAGTGTTTGTAAGGTTACCGAAGAAACATGCATTTAAACAATTCAGGAAGAACTTAAGAATCCATCTGTCTGCCAAGGTATATTTTTCTATTTGCAGTAAATCTAAATCAGTAATTTCTCATTTAGTAAGCCTGTAGAAATGCTTTGCCTAAAAGACCAGCTGTTTTGGTCTGACAAGAGTTTTGGCTGGAAGGAGTGACTGTGACTGTGTTTTCGTACTGATGTCACAAGACTTTTAAAATTGCTTCTGTTCAAGGATGAAAGATTTTTGTCTATTTCTTTGACAGCTGAAGTGTGTGCAACCAATCACTGTGCCTTGGGTACAGTGTAGAGTTCTTCATGAAGAAGACTGAACAAAATGCAGCTAATTCCATCTAACGCCAGCATTCATCTCTCTGGTTAGAGCATGAATGAGTCAAGAGAGAATTTGCCACAGAGAGGAAATGCTTTAGAATTACCTCTTAGCCTTGAAATCCATTAACATAGGGCAGAAGAGCCTATAGTGGATGGTGTAGTTAAAAGCAAGAGTGGTGTGTGGTCACTTTACTATGCAGTGTCTCTGAAGGAGCACCTTCTCTGTAGCCACTTTCAAAGCAGGATTGAGTTCTCAGCAGATTTTTTGTTCCTGTTCAGTGAAAAATAGAGTTTCTTTTTTGTTACTTAACATCATTTTAGTTGCCAAACTGTAGGCTTTTTAAAGGGTGCAGTGGAAAAATTAAGTGAGAAGATGCTCTGAATTGTTTTGCAAACTAAAATGTAAATATTCTGCTTAAAATAAATATTCTGTATATTTTTTAAGGTTCTGGGGGAGGGGGAACAAAAATTTGCAGAGGAAGGAATGCTGAAATCTTTGGCTTTATGTTTTCAGAATGATTTCTTGTGCAAAAGATGATGTGAGAAAAGATTATGCAATTTAGAGTGCATACTAGACAATTATAATTTCATACTGGAAACCTTTGGTAATACTTTCAGACATGTTTTTTATGACAATATAACTTCTATATTGGGAAAAAAATCCTGTTTTTTCTAGTGCTAGAAATGTCTCAAAGCTGTAGTCTACTTTATTTTTCATTAGTTTTATCTGGTACTTCTGTACTTCCAACTCCTAGTGACTTGGTGAAATGCAGTGGTCAGAAGTGCTCAATCATCTGCATCTGGGCCAGCTGAGGTTCTGGTTTGGCTGGTGTAAGGACACTCAGTAACTCCTCTCACACCATCATCACTGCCTTGTTACAGGGACAGTGTTGGGTTAGTTACTCCTAGAGCTGCGCAAACCCTTTGTTATAGACTCATTTTAGCCTTTTTTCTGTACCTGAATGATTCCCCAGATGGTAGACTTTCCTCTTTGCAGATCTGGGATGTGTGTTTCTTCTGTGAATGGTTTTATTGTTGGTTGTTTCGTATGTTCTTTGCTTCTGCCATTTGCTTCCAGTGGCCTGATTTTTCTGCTCTCTATTGGGATGACTTGATTTATACCAGGAGGAGGAAAGATGGGATGCTCTTGCCGGCAGTCGTCTTAGGAGCACATTTGCATCAGTATTTGCAAGGCTTCTGCTTTCCACAGATTTTTTTCCTTCAGCTAAATCCTGCTTGTAGAGGCATCTGAAATAACACAGTAGAGACACCTGTCTGCCACCCAAGCTTCTGTGGCTTTCGTTCAGAGGAACGTTCTCATCACTTTGAAGTATTTGCCTTGCTCTCGCTGTTGCCACACTCTGATGTTGTATTACAATCAGTACATACAATTGTCAGCACCGTAGCTCCAACTTCTTGTTGTTTCCAGTTTGTGTAAATGCAGACATGAATAAAACCTGAGGGCTGTGGGCTAAAGACTGTGTGTATAAAATGAAGTGGGAAGAAATGAAAGATCCTGCTCTTTATGACACAAGGTAAGACTTGTCTGAAAGAAACCCTGAAGAGCACCTAAGTGGCCTGTGGTGTGTATTAAATTTTTCCTCAGCAGTTTTAGGGAAGTTGTTTCATACAGCAGCAGGTTCAAACCCTTTTTTACATTTTGGCAGAGGGACAAGAGTTGTTCCATGGGGCCTATAGTTTAGGAAGGGGAAAAGGTTAAAAAACAAGAGCTCATTGCAGCAGCAAAGATATTTTTTTCTTGCAATTCCTGGTTCTGGTCCCATGAGAGATTACAGGTCCTATGCACACAAAAATAACTCCTCCAGATTCCTATGTTTTCACTCAAGTGTGATGAAGTTCTGCTTGTTTTCAAAGGAAAAAAAGACCAACCCAAACTTGAATGATAGCATCACTGCAAGTACCTTTTTGAAGACATTGACCCTTACTTTTAGGCAAATAAGGGGCATTGACAACTGGAAACTAGCAATAATTAGTACAAAGAATTTTGGACCTCTGACACTGTGGCTGCCTCATGTTCTTTTTGATTTTCTTGACAGCGAGTCTGTGCTTGCGCCTTGTACAGCTTGGTCAGTAGAAATTGTTTTAAAAATGGTTTATGAAAACTATATTTATTAAATAAAAACTTTCACTTCTAGTTGAGTCCTTGTTTCAATTATCTATTAGAGGAAAACAGGCCAGAGTAAAGCAAGGTTTGCTGCTCCATGGCTCCAGGCTCATGCAGTAGCAAAGCTAAAGATACAATCCCTGTAGACACACACATACAGTACCTACATCCCTCTGTGCAGGGCCACCTGCCCAGCTCACTGATGAGCATGACAAGCACCTCTGGCCTCACTCTGCTGCCTGCTGTGGTTGGAGAGAAGCCCCACTCAGGCCCCTGTAATGAGGAAGGGACTAAAAAACAACATATGTGTAAAGCAGAGAGGAGTTGTCCCTCCAGCAGCTGAGCTCAGCCAGGTGGCACAGTAGCTGCAGCTCACCCTGGAGCCTACCCTGGGATTTACTTCCTGATGAATTCCAGTATGCTGTTGAGGAAACTGGAATGAAGCCCAAACGTACCTGAGAGTGTACTTGGTTACCCAGCCACAGCCATCACTCACCCTCTTGTTCCTAACTTGATTTCCAGGGTTCTCCTGACTCCCACCAGTTGTCCTTTCAGCTCTTCACGGAAGGAGGGCTTACACTTTTATCCTCTGTAGACACAGCACTGTGTTTAGAAACAGCAGTTGTTAACGTCATGTAAAGCATACACAGTGCAGTTAGGCAGCGTTTGTGAAGACAAAGCTAACGGAAGAACTTCAGAAACAGAGTGTTCATTTCAGAACCCCTTTAAGTATCCACACTTATGTCTGAGTTACAGCTGTCTTAAGAAGCATGAGCAAAATTCTTAGTTCTTAACTGCCCTATGTGGTACTAAACCAGGCCATTCAATATCACAAAGCTACTAAGGCCTATTTCTCTTTAATAAAATTATGAGTATTTAACTGAGCTCTCCCAACAGTAGACCACAGAGCACTAACTGGCACCATGGGTTTAAAAACCAAATGTCATCAGTGTACCATATGCAAATAAAAGCTACAGAGACTTCTGGCAACAGCGTTTAAATAAAGTGTGAATGACAAAAGTTTATTAAATGCATTTTTTAAAAAAATTATATCTTTTTCTTAAATAAGGATTTCCCAGCATGGATTTCATCACCAAACAGTTTTGAAGCAACTCAAAAGTGACTTATTAACAGTTTTGAGCAATTAAGAAAAAAAAAGGTCACATTACTCACAGATGTCTACAACCAGACTGAAACAATGCAGTGTGTGTGGTCTCTTCGTTCACATGCTCGTTCATGGCAACACAGCATGGCTGGGAAGGAGTTGTAGGGAAAGTGTTGGAGCAGCTCTGACACCTTTTTTCCCAAAAAAAAAAACCAAAAAAACACCTTTGCCAATAAAGTATTTAATTCAGAAGTATTCCACACTTTTCCCTCCCCTCCCTGCATAAAAGCATTCTTGAGCCATCTGACAAAGAACAGACTGAAACAATGCATGAGAAGACTTAAGTCATGGCAATTTCACTGGAGCTTTATTGCCTCTGTTGGTAATGAGAGGGATTGTAAGAAGTTACATTTGAACTTACAGAGATATGTAAATGATGTTGGTTTGTTGTTTTTTTTTTTTTTACTAAATATAATCTCGAGATTAAGTGTTTTATATCAGGGCACTTTCAATTTTGTACATGTTTCATGTATAAAAACCGGTTACAAACTTGGTGTTCACCTCCCTTTTTTTCCTTGACATTTGGCAAAAATTAAACCGGTGCATCTAAGGGGAGATCATCAAATTGAAGCCATAAGCACTTACGACTCAAAAGCAATCCAAGGAAGCAGCAGTCTGCATTCTTAAAGGAAAAAAAAAAAAAAGAAAACAAACCCCAAGAAGCCTCACACAAATATATAAAGGAAAAACACATGGCCACATCTGAGCACGTTTCAATACAAAATACTCCCTGTACCCAGGCATTCTGTCCTTACAGCAACACCCTGCTAATCGATGGTTCTCTCACTTTGACAAACTTTTCAGATGCCATCGTAGCACGAGTAACCCTTTTCTGCAACATAATTAGTCAAAGGTTTATGTATTTCTTTATAATTACACAGTAATTATAAGCATGTAGTACCAAACTGATGACAACACTTGAAAAGATCTTGCATTCAAAAGGAATAGTCTTTAAAACACCACGGCCTTACGCTGCTACCCAGTCTTAGGCTTTTTGGAGGGCAAGTTCTGTAGTGGGATAAAAAGCAAGTCAGTTCTCCTCTCCAAAAGCACCCAACTTTTCAACTATCCAATCTGAAACTGGACCAAACCCCTCAACAGAAAATAGCATATAGCAAGACTTTGCAGAGTTTCCGTCCACTCCCCCCCCCGCCCCCAATTTCAAGTCCTTATTTATATTTACACAAAATTGAGAAAAGGAAATACTGAAAGCAGCAAAACACTTTTTTTTTTCCTTTGTATTACCAATTCCAGTAGCTGGAGGAAGTCTGCAATGTTTTTATGGAATGGTGTTCTTGAAAATAAATGCACAAGAGGACTTTCTTCCAAGCGCTTTGCTCTGGGGGGGTCAACTTCAGAGAGCACAGATTATTTTTAGCAGTTTTAATAGTCAATAATTCTAAAATACTTTCAGCATCTGCATAAAAGTGTTCTGCTGTTTAGTGTAAGTACCAATAACTCACTGCAAAAAGAACTCTGACTTTACCATGGGATTATCCAGAGCATGGACTTAAGCCTCTATCCTTCCTTGTAACTCTGGTCTGTCTTTTCTCCTGGAGCTTGGTGTTTTCCGGCTTGTTTTACAGAGCAGCTATTTATCAAAGCTCTTCACGAGTAACTGAGGAGCAAAAGACCATGTTTAGCACAACAGCAGCTCGAGAGCTCTTGTAATGTTAAAAAAAAAAAGAACTGTATCTAATAAAACTTGTTCTGAACACATTAACTTGACTGAGTTAAATGCAGCAGGACAGTAAGAAGTAGTGATGATCCACAAAACAATTTCAGCAGATGAAGCCAGAGCACTATTTCGTATCTGATCTGTGCTGGCTGGGGAAAGCTTTACTCTTTGTTTCAGTATTTGGCAACCACAGTGATATGGCAATTTAAGGAGAGCTCATGAAAATAATTTTCATAAATGGGTGTCATCCATAATGGCAGTACCTCTGTGTTATAAAGAGTTAACTTTCTTCTCAGGATAACGGTTTCAAAGCCTAGATTCACATCAAACTCACCAGCTTCTGGTATGACAGGGCCGCTTGTCTCATCATACCTCAACCATAAAAATTACATGTCTTGATTTAAAATACTGTACTGTGTAGCAAACATTTAAGACAAAATTCAGTATATTCAAGTTTGAGATTTCCACAGAAATGAAAACCCTTTCTTTGACAGACATCATCATTTCAAAACTGTAATGAACTCTGCGTTCCTAAGAGAATAAGCTAGAGAGTATCAGACTCTATCATGACACACACAGCTCACTGAAGGCCAGCTAGAACATTACACACAGCTGCTTTAAGTGCACAGTAGTTGTGTCGTACTTCAACTGTTCTCCCAGCCAGCTGATGTACAATCGAACCATTCAGATAGGCACCTAGATATCCCAGTGACAACCACCTCGGGTTTGCTTGCTTATTTCTGCAATTGCTTTTACCAGCTACTCCAACTCACTTAGACAATACCTGCACTCTTCCAGAAAAGAAAAAGACTCATCGGACCCAGTACGCTTAAATATATCACTTTTACAGGAAGTGCTATCAATACAGTCTTTTGCAGCTAGCCCCAAGTGTATATTTAAGGAGTCTTTTAAAAACTGGTTTGCTGTTGATCTAATTCATATGCCACACAAGAGTTGTCTGATGATGACCAGCATTGTGCTTCATGTAAAAAAACAGAAACCTCAAAATAATTATTAAGCTTCTAGGACTTACGGGAGATGAAACTAGGGTGGTCCACCAAAATAAAAACCAAAAACAAACCCCCAAAACAACCAAAACCCCCAAAACCAAAAATCCATGATGAAATCCTCAATGTTGGAATTTTAACGGGCAAGAGTGGTCCAGACTAGAAGAAAAGCCCGAACCACCAGTAGAAGAATGAAATATGATATGGTCCAAGATGTATCCTTAAAGGTTTGTCTCAACCCTCAGCCATATTCTGAGGATTGATCTTCAGTTCAGTCCAGCCAGCAGAAATTGACTGTGCAATTTTCCATTTCAGGTATTTGTACAGACTATGTACACTCTAGAAGGGTCCTTTAGTGCTACACTGTCGTACTTTTTGTCCCAGCAATTTGAGGGCGTGCAAATTCCACAAAGTCATCAATAAGAACTGGCCATGCTCCTAGAAGAAAAACATCAAAAAGACAAGAACATAAGAACTTAGTTCAACACAGCATTTCTGTTATAGCTTCAGATCTAAACAAGGGATTTGCTTTCCAGTCTTAACAAGGCATAGCTTCACACACAAAAAATTAAATGCGGTTTTCTTGCTTGACATTTGAGAGCTGGTGACAAATTTCTACTTCCTTTAAAGCCAGTTAATACACATCCATTTCAGGGGTCACAGAATTGCCAGGGTTGGAGGACCTCAAAGATCATCTATCTCCAACTCCCCTGCCATGGGCAGGGACATCTCACACCAGATCAGGCTTCTCAGAGCCCCATCCAGCCTGGCCTTAAAATCTTCAAAGGATGGGGCTTCCACCACCTTCAACTTTCTGACCAAAAAAGTGCTGACAAAAATTCTAACTTAAATCCATCCTGGTTACAGCACCAGAACTTGACCTCCAGCACAGCAATAGCTGCTTTAAAACAGTTAAATGCTGGATGTAACTTTCCACACTGTAAGCAGCAGCATATCTTAACACAGTACAGCATTTACTGCTTGCCATCTGAGTTCACATGAATGCAGTGTGCAGCATCCTTTGTGCAACCCAAACAGCAACATGTGCTCCACTCGCCAGCAACAACACAGCACAAGGCCTCAGAAGGCTGAATCTGCAACACTAGATAAGAATCCCTCATATTTCTCACAAAGAGGTAGCCAAAATGTACATCAGTGTTTTACATATTACAGGCAGACAAATCCAAAGAGGTCCCCAGTCAAGTGCATGATGGTACGTGACAGTTAAAAGCAACTGTGAGCCATGTTGTTTTTCTCTCCCCCCTTAAATTATCATTAAATCATGTTTTCTGCCTTTAATCTTTCTAAACTACATTTATTTCTTGTGGGCAGCTTGATGATAAGGGAATGAGAACTGTCCTTAATTACTAAAGTTGTAGAAGTTTGCTCCCCTCCGCTCTGGAAGTATCAGAAGTTTACAGTTTCCTCCACTCACTGAACTGATCTGCTGCCAACGACTGAAGATAATTAGCTGTTCTTGGCTACAGATGGACTGGAAGAGGAAAGATCAATACAGAAGTTTACAAGAAACACATTGGATAGAGTATTACTTATGTCTAATAATTCCTCTATGCTGTCAGTCTCATTTTCATATTACTACATGTCCACCCTTCACAAATTGATGCAACCAAAAACATTCTCAGCTAAGAAACGCAATAACCAAGGGATCCCACAAAGAATTGCACAGGCCATGAAATCAATTGCTTAGTTGAAGATGTCAAGGACTGCACTGAGAGAGAATCTGTGATTTTTAAACAGACAAGTACCAGGGTTTGTCCAATAAAGAACTAGCACTTGAGTGCAGACAGATGAAAAATGGAAATGGATTTAGGTAAGTTTCAGCATTTCTCTTTTAAAGGTGCAGTACCAAAGAAATGACAACAACATGCAGTAGGAGCAGCTCTCACTGAACTTTTGATCACCAGTGACATTCTAATTAGGCTGTTATTAGACAGCTGTGCCAAAGTAGATACACAGTAATAAATGTAGCATAAAACACATTAGTTAATGAAAGAAAATGGTTATGTTTACCTTCCTCATCATAGTTAGACATATCATCTGCTATCATTGTACTAAAGTCTAGAAGAAGGTTCCAGGTATCCTTAGGAATAGATCTTTTATGATGTTCCTGTTTGGAGGAGTGGAAAATGTATGTTTAAAAAAAAAAAAAATCAATAAAAGACCCTTACAATCATTTGTTTTTACTGTCTCAGACACATCCACAGCCCCAAAACACATTTCTCTTATATACACTATGAAGTGCAGTATCTGAGACCTGGGTCAAAACAATCTAATTCATCTACTCTGTGAATTTAAACACATTTATCTTCCAAGCTTTGCAAATGTCACAGTCCAGTTTATGTAAAGAGTTTAACTTACCAACAAAAATTTGTTCCACAAGTCTAGAAATTTAAATCTTCCATTAAGTACTAAATTCCAGTAGGCAATGGCCATTTCTAAATCTGTAATATTAAAATATATTACTTTTTAGAGATTACAGTTCATATATAGCATCTCCACAGGTATCTAACACTAAATGAACCATGTATTCATAAAGGTGAAAAGATTCATCTAAATGCAAACACTTGTGGATCCTTCACAAAAAGGCAACCATAAACCAAGTGTCACACGAGTATTATCACAGAATCAACCAGGTTGGAAGAGACCTCCAAGATCATCCAGTCCAGCCCATCACCTAACCCTTCCAATTAACTAAACCATGGCACTAAGTGCCTCATTCAGCCTCCTCTTAAACACCTCCAGGGATGGTGACTCCACCACCTCCCTGGGCAGCCCATTCCAATGCCAATCACTCTCTCTGTCAAGAACTTCTTCCTAACATCCAGCCTAAACCTGCCCTGGCACAGTTTGAGACTATGTCCTCTTGTTCTGTCACTGGGTGCCTGGGAGAAGAGAACCCCCACGTGGCTACAACCTCCTTTCAGGTAGTTGTAGAGAGCAATAAGGTCACCCCTGAGCCTTCTCTTCTTTATGAAAGTCAAGGCTCCACAGACAATTACTTAGCCTGGACAGAATTATTTGGATCCCCTGGTATAGCAGATGTCTCTGTAGGACAAAAAAATTGTAGATTTTAATATCATCACTCAAATATAGAACTGAAAACTGCCAATCTTAGTATCTACAATATCCAAAACACGTGAGGGTATTTCATATCCCTTTAGTTAAAATGCAGTGAAATACTTCTTTCTTAGAATGCTATTGACCTGAAAATCTGTAGAACTTTGAAGTAATATCTGCTTCATTTTCTGGTTTTAATATATAAAATACAATTTATAGAAAGCTAGCTTTTGGGGGATTTCATTTGTAAAGTAGCCTTGCTACAGGTACTGTTTTTGTAATGATTTGGCTAAGTGCTCATTTTTCCCCCCCCATCAGATTTCCTTTTGAAACATTCTGTTAAGTACTGCACAAGCAGATGGGTGATAGTTGGTTTGTTAGTTTTTGGTCTTTTTTCATCTGGATGCAGTTTGGGGGATTTTCTTTGTTGGTTTAGTTGTTGTTGTTTCAGGTTTTGTTTGTTTTTTCCAAGACTCCTGTTAAATTCTTGTTTGGTTTGAATCTGTTTCTCAGGACAACTGAGAAACCTGAACTGACACCTTTGAGAAAGGAGGACAGCTTACTGCCTGTCAGACAACTGTGTGCTGCTGTTACAGTGCTGTAGTTAGGACAGACTGGTTAGCCCAGCAGGTAAGGAGAGAGCAACTGGCCTCCTGCTATCTGCCAAATGATAAACTGGCATGCATTGACTGTTAATTAGTGGCATATGGCAATGTGTTAGCTGATCAAAGGAAGCTATGTATCTGAGTTCTAAATTGCTACCTAGCATGGATCTCCATTACCAGGAACCAGCAAGGACCTCTGTACTATACAGCAACCTTACAGAATTCAATATCCAGCATAGAGTACACAGAAGGCTACTTAAGTGAACTCCTCTCATATTCTGCAGTCTACAAGAAATCTTTGATCAACAACCATCTTGTGAGAGCAGAGAGAAGCAGCACACATGATCAACTGCACCTCAGGAGAAAGAAAAAATCCACAACCCAAGAAAACCACTCCCTTCCCACAGATGCCAAAATCTTAGAGGTGCAATCAGCTGCAAACAAAACAAAGCAACAACTCCACATTGCTGGAGGGAAAACAGACAGTGATGGGGACAGTTTCTGAACTGTTAAGGACTTCCATTAGCAAAGGTACTAATCAGTGTGTTCACTTTGTAGGGACCGAAGAATAAAATCTGTGGAGGATTTCCCAGCAGTTGCAAAGGGGTATGTGACTTCAGACAAAAGCCTGAGTTTCAAGAAGCAGAGACAATTTAAAGAGAAGTCACTACTCCTCAGTAAATAAGTTGTACCTGAAAATGCCAACTTGTTCAAGAGTGTTACAGTTAGGCATCGTTCTTCAACAGAAGATTCAGATACAAAAAAATATGCTCTTCAGCTTTCAACTGAAAGTACTGTCTTCTAAACCTCAGCAGATACAAACTTCAGATTAAGCTGATCAGTTCCTCCAGGAAACAGATTCAAAAACTAGGTTTTATTTTCCCGTGATGCATCAGTAGCAGACATACACAGAAATGCACAATTATCAATCTGCTGCACACACACACAATGCACAAACTGCATTTCCACATGCTTGTAGGACCTGGAGACTATTCTTGCGGGTAATCAAACCCTTTGAAAAACAAGTCTCGGGAAGCTGCAACTTCAAACTCATTATGTAAGTCTCAACACATAAAGCACAAAGGCCTTAGGACAAACTACATGCTTTAAAAGAAGTTTTATGAAACCACACAAGTGGAAAGATATCATTTTAGGCTTCCATAAGAAAGTGAAAGAATGCTCAGAAAGATCTTCATGGATCAAATGTGAAAGCCAGAAAACACATGCTCTGTTCTGAGTTTTGCCCAGAGAGATGCAAGAGAAGCAAACAGTGTTTGAGACGAACATCGGCTGAAAGGTATTCTCAATCAATATGCAAATATCACAAGCCATCCACAGCAATAATACAGCAGTAAAGAATTATGCAGAGGAAACTGTGCCAGAACTTCTACACAATGTTTGGAAGATTAAGCCAATATACATTAAAATCAGTTTGCAAGTTCTTACAAGCAGCTATTTAGAAACTCCAAAATTAATTGCCTAACTGGAAGCACTTACTTTTCTGCACTGAACTTCTCCCAATATTCTCATGCTTCAGGGTTTACCAGAGTTATTCTGCCCTATTGTACACTTATGCCTAGAACTGTGTATTTACTGGCATCAAAAGAGCTGGTAAGCATCCAGATTCTAAGACCAGTTCTACATCATTTCCAGATCCAGAGTTAAAAACAAACAGAAATCTAAACAACTCTTATACTATATATATATATATATGCTATACAGACCTGAGAAAACTATACTTGTCTTTTTCACTGTTAGAGCTTAACCTGGATAAGGTAGCTTCAAGACAAATGAGGAATAAAGCAAGGGACTTAGTTTTTCTTGTAAATTGTTTTTACTGAAATCTGCTCCATCTGGGATACTTGAAAAGATTTGTTTCTATGTAGGGGAGAGGAGGAGATTCAGAAAAATAATGCAACTTTTCCTTAGTAATATGGAGAAGGAACCAAGGAGGCAAGTACTCCATCAAACAGTTCCATTATTGTCAAGTTTTGAGACAAATACTTTTTAAATGTTCATGTAATTATGGTATCATTCTAATTTGTCATTTCACTTTTACCACCTTACAGAGATTATGAAAAATATTCCTTGTGTATAACTGTCTGAAGACTTTTGTTAAATCCTAAAATGTCACAATGGTAGCCATAAAAAAAAAACTGCAAACTAAATCCTGCAGCTGTTGGCACTGCAGAACTGATTCTACATTGACATTCTCCATAATCTAACTTCTACCTTCTCATCATTCAGTAACTGTTGACATTTTCCTTATTAAGAAAAAATAAAAATAAATAAGCAAAAGCTTAAGTCAGAGACTGATCCACATATAAAAGACAATAAAACCAGAGCAGAACGTTCAACTTTTCATAGCACAAAAATGTAAAGCTGGTTCTGTGGCTGCCTGCACAAGGCATTTCCATTGCTGAGAAAAATAAATTCACAAGTTGCCACAGAATAACTTTCATTATTTTATTTCTTCTTACCTGTTCCACTTTTGACAAGTTAACTGTCACAGAGTCATAAAATACTGATTATGGCTAATGTCTCAACTACACTGTATAGAAATGAACGTGCATTCTGGCTGGTTCATGCAATTTCTTGGAAGAAATGTTTGTTTCGTTATTTTTGCTGCTTTGGCTAGAGATATCTACAGCTTGTTCAGCATGCTCCATCAGAACTGTGGTGTTCTGTCATTATTTTCAATAAATGATTCTTTTATTTCACCTGCTGCACGAATTCAAAGCATAGTGCTGTGTCATAACAAAAAACAGCAACAAAACATTCAGGGAGCTGCAGGAAAAAAAAAACAAACACAATGATGGCTGCAGATGTGCCATTGGTAATAGGTGCCTAACAAAAGGCTTACAGCCCACAATATGGAAATCTATTTGTGCTCTTCCAGCTCTATTTTGCCAAGACATTTGCAAGTATTTTAGATGCTATAAGAGATTGTACAAGTGTGCTTCCAGGGAAATCAGTTTTATAGCTTAAGTTCGTCCTGAAAGTGAAAATTCAACCAAGCCATCCAGTGCTGCAAATTCTAAGTGGTATCACCATGCCTTTAACCTAAGACCATAATCCACTGTGCTTACTGAGAATTGCACACAATTAGTGAAAGAATAAACCCTCCCTCATTCAATTTTGTAGTCTGTACTAATGATGCCGATTTTTCAATGCCTTAAATTGACATCTGTCCTCCACAACAGAGAGATGTTCCTATTCCCAAGGGTGGTTACCTTTCAGATTCATTGGATCACAGTAATGCTCTCACTTACTGCTTTAATCAGTCACTTCCCACATTCACAAACAAATGATTAAGAATACATACCTAAACCTTTCTGTCCCGGATTCTTTGCAAAGTTGAAGGTAAACTGATAAAAATCCTTAAATCTTCCTGGCTCTTTCAACTCTTGTTCCATTTTAGGAATCTGAGCCTTCAGTTTTTCTATGCTGTCACATCTGCATTTAAAAAAAACACATTAATTTGTCTATCATTAATTTTGCAATAAAATATGCATTGTAACTAAGAATTTATACACTTTGGTGGAAGACACTATGATTATCAAAACAAAATTCAGGAAGTTTTTAAATTAATCAGCACCTACATAACAATTTCATTTCTTTGTTGTTACCTCTCTTAGGTTTGCAAGTGCACAAACTGGCTGATCTATCAAATTCTAAAATCTGTAAGATCTTAGACAAATGTGATGAAGACCACTGCATTCTCATCAGGCAGAGAAAGCCCAGGTATGCAGCTGGACATCCTTGTTTTACCTACCTGAGCAGCTCTACAGCAACTAACTGAAATCAGCCAAGGCAGGCAGCACTCAAATTTGCCACCTTCTTGGTCACTAAGCATCTGTCATACAGACAGCAGATGCAGTTTTAGAGACAGACAAGCAACACCAGACTCTGGAAAGTCTCCGAAGTGTGGAAGGACAATGTGCCTGTGAATACCCCAAAACAGGGCTGCTTCATCATACATTCCAGTTTCTGGCACTGGATTACACCATCAGCATCTAATACTTACTGCACACTTACCCCAGCTCAGTCATTCCATCCATGAATTCCAGCTTTGAAAATTCACACTGTGTTGCAGCTCGAAACTTCCATGCAATGATAAGTACAGTAATGCTGGCTGGGTCAAGAGCTAAATCATCACAAAACTGCTGTATGCCATCTATACCAATTTTATTTTCATCTTGAGGATCTTTAGGATATAAAAGTAAGTATCAAGAAAAATAGATTTCTGGAAGAGCTCATTTATTCAACAAGCGTATTTAAGATAAGCAAACACTTTCACAAAGCCTTTTTTGGGATCAGCCCTTTTAAGTGGCTATTTTGAAAACAAAATCAAATTAGTATTTTCCATGGTTAGGCTTCAACAATTGAGGCAGTTACTACAGTAAAGCCTCCCACACAATCAAGTTTATGTTATTTTCATTGAGAGACAAAAGCACCACAAACATTTGTTTTCTGCCTAATAACACACATGATATTCTGACTCATTCTATACAGAGAACACTGGTCCTTTTCCCACCAGCACACTTGATTATTGGCATCTTTGGTAAGACTGATCTGTGTACTGTTATAAACAATTCTGCAATGTCCATTTGCAAGCTGGACTGATAAAATATTCAAATCTGCCCATAAACTACTAAGTTATCACTAGTTTTATGCATTTTCTGGAATCACCAGCATGCATGAGATTGGACATGGTAACCTCCGAGAGGAAAGTTACGTTGCCCCATTACCGATTCCAAGTCAGCCAGGCACACTCCTCTTTCCGTGAAGGAATCAACATCTGGTCTGGAAGTGAGATGCTCACATTTCAAGTGCTCTAACAAAGATCTACTAATGTAAGCCAACAAACACTTCAGGAAAATGGTATTTGAATTACATTCACATATGAAAACTGACAGAAAACGCAGCACTTGGATTTCTTGAAGTGCTAAAACGCAATCTGTTCTACTGTACTGAATCCACTGCACTATTTGTGGTAGGACACCATCAGCTCAATACTAGTATGTAACAGGTGAAGAGACTTTTCCTTTTCTCTTTTGTTTGTAACTACCTGATAATAAGCGCAAGGTGAATAAGGTAGAATCCATCCTCAGAATGCAACCTTCCACTTTGTCAGGAGCAAAATCCTGATGTGCTTTCCCCAAAACAATCCCCTAAACCCCACGTTAACCGTTACAGTTACTGACTGTAAACCCAATTCTAGTTTCAGACCCTACTTTTGTATAAATTTACATGTATTTAGAGCACATAAAGCAACTGCATATAATCCTTGTGAAGCAGAAACCTACTTAGACTCCTGTTCCAATATGTTTTATTAGCAAACAGAAAAATATATCTGAAAGACTGGGTTAAGATTTGCCAGCTGACGAGCACAGTTGCAGCGACACACTGTAATTAAGAATATATACACACAACTAAGAAAGAAGCCTTAAAATCCAGGGTACTCACCTTTGTATCTGTTATATAACTGTTCTAACTTCTTTCTGTCCAATGATCCTTTAACACTCTCTCGTATATAAAGTTCAGGATTTTGGAAGAAGTTGTCTGTTGCAACATCTAACTTCCAGTCATTTTGAGAGAGGCAGCTCACTGCTGTCTTTTCACTAGATTGTGTGAACACCATAAACTGACGCACTTTATCCTTCTGTGACGATTTCAACTTGTTCTAGTAAAAGACAGACAATACTGTAACTAGATATGCTTCACTGAAAAAAAAACACAGACACCAAAACATCAGTATTAATAATATATTTTTAAACCAGTACCTTATAATTCCTCTTGTATTTTTTAAATAGTATCTGCATTCTCCACACTAAATATTTTAATGAAGCTGAGTGAAATAATTGTAAAAATCATGCTAGCAAAGCAATAGGAAATGGGCATTCTTATTGCACATTTGGAATGAGAGATGAAGGACATTAAAATTCACAAACAGTTCTATGTCGGGACATCTTCTTATTTAAACCAACTCCTGTTTTTTAAAAATGAACAGAAACCCCACATTGTTCTCTTAATAAAGGAGATGTAAGGTTACACCTACCAAAAAAGAACAGCTGAGATGCCTAAAGCCCAAAATATCTGCTACCAAAATATCTGATAGATTGGTTCAACAGATGCAGCAGGACAGCTGGTTTAATCACCATCCCTTAAGGAGGGGCTGGCAGTCATTTAGCCCCAGCTGACCAAACTACTGTGGCCAGCTAGTGCAGGGGAGACCATGCTGCCAGGAACAGGATCTCTCGCTGTGCCTCCTGGTGGCAGCAAGGCACTAGACTGGGTCATCCATTTCAGTGAGATAAACTCCAAAACAGCTTAAAAGGCCTTTTTTCCCCCCTTCCTTTTAGAGATTTTTTTTTCCACTTTGAAGGTACTCAACCTCACCTACGTAATTTGCTAAACGTTCCTGTGAGGAGGCACTGTCTCAGTTTCACAGGTGCAGCAACTGAAGCTAAAAAAATAAAAAAGTAAATTTTGCCAGAGGCAGGCAGGGGAGTGAATAGCCAAGGTGAGAGATTGGAATTTCAGGCCTCCCGCCTAGACTAAGACACATCCCTCTCTGCCCTAGTGCAAAACTGAATGGAGAACATGCTGCCAGTAATTTATCAGCATAGAGGGACACCCCAGGATAATTCTGAAGAGGAGAAGCATGCTCATTATTTGAAGGTTATTACTTACACTAAACTGATAGTGAGAATAAAGTAATCGTATATACAGCTCCTACACCAAATCCAAATGCAGTTCTAAAGTTCACTCAGTACATTCAATGTGAAAAGACTCCTAACACTACCGTAAAAATAGTTCCAACTTCTAAGTCAGGATTGGATTTCTTGCATGGGACATTATTTCATTTGGAGATTACTTTGCATTCTAACCAAGAGATCTGTATTGTATTCATTATTCTAATTTCCAAGTGCAGGGCTCCTTCTCAGGGTCAGGGCAGGAGGAAGGTCAAAAAAGTCTCTAAACCTAATAAACTCCCCTCTGCCAATGAACAAATGGCTTAAGAGCAGCATGAGCTCAAGCTCTTCATTCCAAAGGATAATTAGTGTCCAATCACATTATCATTAGAAAAAAAAGAACTATGCTTCAGAACACAAATTCATCTACCCTAAAAGTCAGAATCAGTTTTCTACTGCTCGTGGCAGTGAACGTGAACACTGTTATTTGTAATGCTAGTTAAGCCATCAACTTCAGTTACACATTTAAAAGATACATATATGCAAGTATCACATTTGACTTAAACTAATATTATCCTACATAATATAAACAGATTAATATCCTTTAAGGTTCATTAAATAAATAATATCTCCCTCAGACCAGAACAACACTTTATATACACCATTTAGCTGAAGCCAAAATTTTAGAACAAGCTGCAGACTTCAACACTGTGATGGCTGTTAAGCTATGCTACATTTGAAGTTACAATTTTGTCTGCTGAATATTAGATCTTCCGCTACAAACATGTTTCTGAAAATCAGATTTTCCTAAGTGGTTCCAGGTAAATGTCAAGCCATTAGGGCAGGTCGTGCAAAGCTCTGCTGCTGATGGTTTGTGCATGCTTCAAGTTCAACAGCAGACATTCAGCACCTTACAACACTGAGCTCGAATTTCCACAAAAATCACTGACAAAGTCAGGCGGAACAACTTCCAGAATTTACTAATGGATTTTCACTCATTTTTACTGCTGCGTCACCACAGATTCAGGGGCACTACAGGGCAGTCATACTTGTGACCTTAGCTTTGCCCTGGTATTTGTCCTGACAGAGCTGGTGCCTTTAATCATTAGGGGCTTGGGTTTTTTTTTAAACACGTACACATAAGTATGCATAGTTCTTTTACAGCAAGTATTCTATGAAACCTTAAGAGGCTTTGTTCTGCCCTACTCCTACAAGAGTGAACTCTAAAAGAAATGACGTACAGCAAAAAGTCAAAGAACAAGTTTACTTCACAGTCGATACCAAAGCCCACAAAAGGTAGTATTCTCTGTGTTATCACATAAAAGGAGAAGGCAGTTCATTAGATCAAAAAAATCACAGATTAAGTAACTTTTTGAACAAAATTTAAATCCTGTATATCCACATGAGAACTTCTGTGATTGAAGCTAAACGACAGTAACAATGTAAAGCATCTTTAAACAATACATTGAATCAGACAAGAGTTAAGCAGCTGACATTCATCAGTATGGCCTTTGGTAATACAAAAGATGCAAAAAATCACACTCTTCAGACAATCTTTTTTTGTAGTAACTCCATTTCTATTGGTCAAATGCATGTTTATTTTTAGTGAAGAACTGCCAAAGCTCCTTCTTTCTATTTCATGAATGTTTCCGCAGAACCTTGCCAACCCGGAGGAGACACTCCACGTCCTAAGTGACTGGACAGCTCTTTGAAGGCCTACTACAGGACCGCAAGAGATGAAATTACTGCTGAGTTTTTATTATCCTATTATAACTCTTCTTTCATCACATTAAAACCTCACACTTAAAGCAGGAACACTTCTGCACTTTTAAGGGCTATTTCTAGAAGCCAAGCTCTAACAGTCTATTCTTGTTTTAAGTGTGCAATACAGAAGCCAGAGCACCCTACAACCTTTAACCTGTATTCGTCAGGCAACAAATACCTCACATTGCAGTTCATAACGAGGATGTCATAAGAGATAGAAGGTGAACTTGCTTTTAAAACAGAGAAGAATTTCTCCAAATTAAAAGCTGTATTACGTAGATTCATAAAACTACATCTTCGCAATGAGCACCTGATGCTGTAACACAGATTTTTAAATGCAAATTTGTCTCTCCCTATGAAGTACCAAAATTTGGTATTTCTAATAGCCCATCCTTGATACTTCAGTAAAAGCTCAAAAATTAAAAAACTCCAAACCTATGTAACACACCACCACCTCAAAAAAGAACACCAAACAAAACATAACCAAGCAAAAAACAACAAGAGTTTTTTTCCCCAAGTATATTTTTCTTGTCCCAGACTGAAATTCTCCCTGTTTAGGGGAGTAAGATTTCCCAATGTAGGGATAAAAAGTGCTAGAAGTGATCTGTTAACTCTGACTTCATTGTGCTTTTTCCTTATCTTCCACATTCAATTTTAATTCACCTCAGATTCAAAGATCAGCTCTGCACACTGGTCATCAACATTTTCCAGAGAGCTGACAGTCATAGGAAGGTTCCACTCTTCTGGATAATGCCCATGGGAAACAGTAACAACCTTCATCCTTCACTGCCTGGAGGAGAGAGCTCAGGATTCCAACCAAAACCCTGTTCTTGGACCTTGCTCAAAGGTTATATGCAGCTGCCAGTTAGACAAGCAGTGCACAGTCAGCTGGAAGTATTACTGCCTAAAACTCCTTGTGGTTCCCAAAGAACTACTTCCACTTTCTTTTCTAGTCTTTACTGCAGAGTAGTAAGTAATAAGGCTTTTCACCTTTCCCTATCCAGCAACTGATTACAGATGATCTGGTTCCTGCCAGTTTTACTGCTAACTAAAGGAATTTGAACGCTGTGACATCTGGGCTTTTGTTTGTCAGGACTCGAAGAAAAGCATGCATTTGACAGGTAAAAAACCTTTCCCAATACAGTATCAACCTCCACAATACCAAGGCAAAATTTTACACTAACTTCACTTAAACTTCAGAAAGAGATCTAGCTGTAAGAAGCATCCTCACACTTTCAAAGGACCCCAGTAACATTCGTTCAAACAGAGTAACTTAAGCCTGCACACAGAAGGGGTTTGCACATGCAATAACCTTACAGATCATGCCTGTCCTTTCGGTTGTGCCTTTACACAACACTAATGGCCATTCTGGTCATTGACAACACTAATGGTCAAAAGGATGCTGCTCCATTACAATGTCTGAATTGTTCCACATTAAGCTGTATTCATTAAAGGAACATAAAAGACACCTGCAAATAACCTCACCTGCAAATAACCTCGTTTATTGCTTGCATGCAAAAAAAAAAAAACCACACAGCTAAAGCTTAGAAGACAAAACCGTGACTATTTTTCCTTTGATAAGAAAGCAGAAGTTAATCACAACAGGGGTCTATGAATTACGTATTAATCCACTAACTGTGAAGGCATGCACATATACTACCAAAAAAAAACCCTCATAAAACTCAAGTTAAAGACAAAAACAAAGTAAATAGCCACTGTTGCTGTGTAATATAAACAAACACGCTCTGCAGTTACATCTTCTTTTCTGCAACAGTTTCTTGAAAAGAGGGCACGCACTAAGAACAATTGCCAGGACATTCTTAAGCCTCTGTTTCAAACTGATGTGAATGCACTTGTCTTCAGTGAAACAGAATAAAACTTCAAAACTTAAAAGGTCTGTTGAGATATTAAACCCAAGGTAAAAAAATCTAAGCAACATAAAAATTAAAGTTGCTCTTTACATCTCTAATGTTCTTTTAGTGGATGAAGTAATTTTAGTACTTGCACATGGGCTGAAAGCCTTTCGTAGAAGATCAATATATAGCTACCCAGAAGAATGCAATAGTCACAGTAGTTTTTTAAGGTAATTCATGTTAGAGGTGAAGGAAGCACCAAAAGTAGGCTTTTCCAACTAAAAAAAATACAAAATAAAGCTGTCTGTTGTTTATGATTCTCAGATCTGGTCTGGAGCAGAAGCGCTATTCGGCTATTAGAAGCTGCATTCATACCTTGTATTTGCATTGGCACCACGAAACATGAGTAAAATATCAAGACCTACATGATAAATTTCACACATTATTCTCAGAGTAGTTCGTAATTCTGAATAATCTTTTTCATGGCTCTACTTAAAAGTGATTTTACAGTGTAAGTTCAAAGGGCTCTCTAGTACACTAGGAAAGGAAACAAGATCAAGCACCATCTTGTCTAGCACTCAGACTACTCCATTCTAAGTATAATGCCAAGAATCTGCAAGTTTTACTATGGAAGAACCAACCCCAAAAACATAAATATGAACAAACTGCTACAAGCATGAATATCCACCATACCAAACAGTCTTGCACAACACCTTGAGTTAAACACCACATAACAATGTCATGAAGTACAATAACATAGAATCACATTAGGCAGCGTCAGATGTGACATTCTTGTAATACTCCTTTTTTATGACTTCCTGTCACCTGAGCTTTGCAGTGGTAAATTACATTATTTGTCAGCATAGAGAGATTCTTCAGAGAACTCAAACTGGATAATATAATAGTGCAAGTAGAGATCTTGTTAGCAATTGGTTCTGGATAAAGCTACGGCTACTCACACACTTATCTTGATTATCACACATAGTCCTAAATTCATTTAATCATTGAGAATAATACAGGTAATATCTTCTCTTCAGAGAAGATGACTTAAGAGTATAATGGACCAGTCTGATGCTCTGTTTTGATCTGCAGGCACGTTACTTTTCCTCGTGATGAGATGAAGCAATAACATACTAACAGATAAGGTGAAGGAGACCATTTCTATAGCTGCTGCTCAGCTAAAACAAAAATGTAAGAAAGGTAGATTGCTATCAGCAATCCAAGGAACAGTGCCAGGTGGTGCACCTGAGTACTGGACAGAGAGCACTTTTCAAGTTAGCTGAATGGCCAGTGAGCACAAGAGAGTGCTGCAGTGGCCTCCCTTCCAGGTATCAGACAAAGACAGTTCAAAGCCAGGAAACCTTAGTCCTGAAACCACTGCCTGTAGGAACACTGACGAGAGTCAGTGCCAGGAATGCTCTTATTTGGCAGTGCTATGTCAGCAAGCAACAGCCAAACCTGAGCTGCAGGAGCCTCTAATGTAGCATTTACTGTGCCGGACAACCAACTTGGCCCCAGGAACATATCACTGCCACTGGAAGGACTCGCCAGAGCAGTAGTGCATACAGGAAGGAAAATGGGATATGGAATCTCATGTTTCTGAATTGACATCTTCAGATCTCTGTGAAGAAGTCTCCCTATTCTCTCCCCTACCTAAATAGGGGATCATATATAATCACATAATCATGTCAGTTGGAAAAGACCCCTAAGATAATCAAATCCAACCATCAACCTAACATCACCATGGCCATTAAATGTGTACACATTTTTTCAAACACTTCCAGGGACAGTGACTCTGTCGCTTGCCTGGGCTGTCTATTCCAATGCTGGAACATTCTTTCAGCAAACCTCCCCTAGATTTTGACATCCTACAAGTAGAGAATCCTATACCTGGGCACCTGAAACAATTCATACCTGTATTTACATCTTACAAAAGCTGCAGCCTGTCATTTAGTCCCCACTTCAATGTCTATGTCATCCTTTCACCTGAGTGCTAAAGCCTACAAGCACAACCTGGAAAACAGTTGTTTGCATAGGGCCTAACAAGTATGCTTGGGGCCATGACTAGAGTATTCAGATACTCTCTCCAACCTGATGACTCCCCATCTATCGGCAGAGTTTTGTTCACAGGCTGTATCTGCTAGTTCTTCAGTTAAGTATTTCCAAAAAACTAAGCAAATAAGATTCTGCTGTTTCTCACAAAGAGCTGTTCTCACAATAACGTGCCTCATTGTTTCTGTTATGCTCACACTTACTACAGCATTGTTCAATTTAAATTTCTAACCACACAGCCAGCCAAGAATATATATATATGTACATATATGCATGTGTATTTATTTTGCATACTTACACTAGATACACTGCAAGACAGCTCTAGGTGATTTTTATGGAAAGAAGTCTTTATAGAAGTTGGGTAACATTACTGCTGAAGTGCTACTTTAACATCTCTGAATGGCAGATTATGAGACACCTCTACAATCTGAACTTCACCCAGACTTTGGTTTCAATCCCCCATGAAAACTAAAGTGAAGATCTACTTAAAGGTATTAAAATAAATCACTAGTACCATAGTGGTAAGTTTATTAGAGGTCTGCATATAGCACTACTAATTTAAATTCTTTATATTTTTTCATGCCACCATAATTCTATCAGTTAAAGATGTTTTGTTTTGCTTTAAATATGCTTTTAACACCACTTTCCAGAATAACATTAACCACGAGTATAAGATATCTTTATACCAACAAGTGTGCCCAGCAGATCAAGGGAGGTTCTCCTTCCCCTCTACTCTGCCCTGGTGAGACTTCATTTTGAGTACTGTGTTCAGTTTTGTGCTCCCCAGTTTAAGAGGCACAAGAATCTGCTGGAGAGGGTCCAGCAGAAAGCTATTAGGATGATTAGGAGACACGAGCACTGCCTGATGAAGAGAGGCTGAGGCACCTGGGGCTTTTTAGTCTGGAGAAGACTGAGAGGGGATTTAATGAATGATTTTAAACACCTGAGGGCTGGTCAGGAGATGGGAGACAGGCTCTGCTCACTTGCTCCCTGGGATAGGACAAGGTGCAGCAGGTGTAAGTTGCAGCACAAGAGGTTCCATCTCAACGTAAGGGGGAACTTCTTTACGTAAGGGTCACAGAGCACTGGAACAGGCTCCTCAAGAGAGTCTGTGGAGTCTCCTTCCCTGGAGACTTCCAAGGCCTGTCTGGATGCGTTCCTCTGTGATCTGTGCTAGACTGTATGGTCCTGCTCTGGCAGGGGCTTGGACTTGATCTCCTTGGGTCCCTTCCAACCTCTAATAACCTACGATCCTGTGAAGTGCACACCAGTAGATCTTAGACTCCCTCCCACACCCTTCCTAAGACAATACAGCTGCTATATAAAAGTAGTACTTCAAACTGTACATCTTTAGCCAAAGCTGTACAACCTTTGCATAGAGAAGGCCTGGAAGTATGACTATAAACACGTTGCCCTGGGTGCCTAAAAAGTGGTGCAAGAGACTGATAAGGACTCTCCTCATTTAAGGCTAAAGGTCCTCGAAAAAAACCAAGTTTTGTTCCAACCAGCTCAGCTTCCCTCTAGAAGAAGGGAGAAAGTCAGTTGAACTGAGTCCACAGCAAACCCTCAGATATAATGAAGAAAACCATCATAAGGAAAATGCAAGTCCTCCTTTACAACACTTATATGAAGAGGAGCCTTACCAAAACCAGATTTGCTCCAACGTAAACCCAATTCATTAAGAATCAACGTACTCAAGTTTCCCAGTGAACTGACAGCACTTAGCGGCCCTGAGCCGCTCGAAATGCCGACAAAAACTTCAAGCAGCCCCTGGTTTCTAGAGGTCCCCTGCACTCTCTCCAGATACAGTTGCCCACAAAACACCTCTGCTACCCCTGTCCCGTTCAAAGGTACCTGACCACTCATACAAAGTCTAAGACAACACCTCCTCGCCGGGAGACGGCCAGACAGACCCTGGCGGGCCGAAGGCCTCCGCGGAATCCCGGCGCCCCCCACTTAGGCCCCGGCGCTCGCCCCTACACAAGAGCAGCCTCCTGCCTGCCCAGTGGCCGGCGGCCCTGGCCAGCCGCACCACCCTTCACGGGCCCCACACGCCCTCTCCACCATGCTCGTTAGGAGAACCGAGGAGCCCATGGACTCAGGACATCACACCTCGGCTGCGGGGTCCCTGGGACTGGCCCTTTCGCCCCTCTCGGACACCCCAGCCTGTCATGACTAGGCCCCGGCTGCCCCTGCGGCGCCGCCGCAGCCGGCCCCGAGGCACCGGGCCGAGCCGAAAGGCGACTCGAGAGGACGCTCACCATGTTGAGGACTGTGCAGGCCTCTTCCCTCCCGGCTCAGGCGGAGACTGAGGGCGTCGGCGGCAGCAACGGCTTCCTCCGGCGGCAGCAGCTCCCGGCTCCTCACGGGCCCTTCCGCCGCCTCCCGCTCATGCGCAGTGCGCCGCATCGCCCGCGCGGGGGGCCGGCGCTGCGCGGCAGCGGCGCCACGGGCGGGAGCGTGCACGGGGACGGCCTCTGGCCCGGCCGCGCTTCCCCGGCAGGGGCTGGCGAGCGCAGCGCAGCTGTTGCACCTGCGGCGCGAATCTCGTCCCACGCAGCCGAGGTGGGGGGAGCCGCAGCAGGGGGGCTCGGCCCCAGGGAGGGGAAAGGTGCCCCGCTGGCCTTGGTGTTATTGCGGACCGGGGCGAGGAGAGGCGCTGCTGAAGGAGCTGCCGAGTGCGGTGGGACGGCGGCAGGGGCCGCCCGCGGTTCTCGCTTTCTTCGCATCCACCTCACCTTCACCCCCACCTCATTAGCCCAGGGCCCGTGGTTAGCCCCTCGCCTGCTTTCCTGCCGGGAAAACTCTGACCGTTCGTTCTTCTCAAATGCCCCAAACGCGAGCACTTCGGGAGGGCTCGATGTGAACACGTGCGGCGGAACGACCCATCCCAGCCACGCCGGGCTCGCAGGGCTGCCGCCGCGTGTGTCCGCCAGCGCAGATGGAAAGAGCCCCTGGGCTTTGCAGGGTGCATTCGCAAAGGAGGCAGAAGACTTTGGCTGAGCAGCCACGGAGACCCGGGGAAGGTTGAAAGCTCACGGGAGCAGTTTTACAGGCATTTCCGTACAGGACCACTTCCACGCTTCTGAGCTTTTCCTGCTAGAGGCTGTGCTCCCTTTTGCAGAGCTTTTGCCTCCCATCTGGCCTTTTCTGCAACAGCACAGATGTACTAGCAAAAGAAGCTGTAAGGGTTAAATCACACTACGTACCACTATCCCCAGGCAGTTTTTTTTTCCCCGCGAAAGCTTACTCTACCTACTGCAGACTTTTGGCAGCTGATGTTTAGGAAAGCAGAATATTTTCTGGGAAAACAGTGGTGGCAAACTACTAGTTTGAAGGACAAAGGTTTAAGATCTGATTATTCTTCTGCTATTTCCTGCTGAGCTAGGAGCTGTTAAGAAAGCTTCTGTATTTGTACTACATGACTGGTATGACTGCACACATCACAAGGAAATCAGGACTTCAGAAAGCTATCCTTCATGTCCAGAACAAGGGGACACAGTCTCAAGTTGTGCTGGGGAAGATACAGGCTGGATGTTAGGAGGAAGTTCTTCACAGAAAGAGCGATTGGCATTGGAATGGGCTGCCCAGGGAGGTGATGGAGTCGCTGTCCCTGGAGGTGTTCAAGAAAAGCCTGGATGAGGCACTTAGAGCCATGGTCTAGTTGACTGGCTAGGGCTGGGTGCTAGGTTGGACTGGATGATCTTGGAGGTCTCTTCCAACCTGCTTGATTCTATGATTATATATTTTCAGAGAAAGCGTTCTGGATCATGTTTCACTTAATTTCACTAAAAATCAAAGCTAAGCTTAGATGCAGTGTGAGGAGTTACAGAGAATCAAGTGAAGTGTCCAGTTGTACTGGTGTTCTGAAACACCAGTACTGTCTTGATGTGAAGTATATAGAAGTATGTGTGAATTCAGCTATCATGAGACACAGTTTGCCTGGATACCTTGAATCCTGCTGAAAAGTCTGGTTTTGAAACCGAGGGTGGCTGCATAGTGGCCAGTATAGAAAGTCATGAACACTGCATGCAAGCCTGGTCCATGTGAACCATGGCAGAAGAAACAAAGCCAAACTTGGAAATCTCTTTCATACAGTTAGCCAACTGCCATCACTGTAACATGCAGTGACAGCCCTTCTGCAACCTGAGGACACAGTTTAGGCCTCCTTGAGAAGTACTGCAACATGTAACAATAACTTGAGAGACGACCTTGAACTGCAGTGGATCTCTCAGGACAGAGATGGGATTTCTCAAGGGGCTTGTTTTGCCCTAGTGTCTCAATCTTGCTGCTTTTCTGTAACGCAGGGTGTGTTGAGGCATTTGTGTGTGTGTGTGTGTGTGTGTTTGGGGGCACACTGTTCCTGTTTAGTTTTACCTATCCTTTTAAATGTTCTTCATACAATTCCTCAAAAGAACGTTGAAAAAGTACTTTTTTTCCCTTTCATTTTACTTTTTTTTTCACTGACCAAAGTACTAAATTGAGTTTTTAACTTGGTTAAGTCTATGAAAATAAGATCATCATGGCCCTTTGTTTTCAAATGAGTGTTAGGTTAGATTAAATTAATAATAAATTAAGGCCTGATGTTACAAATACTTAAGACCACAAAGAACTGCACATGTAAGAGTGTTCCTAAGCTTTAACGAGGTGCTACTTTTATCAGTAGACTCACAGGTATTATCTAGAAGACCAACTTCATGCATTCCAATTATGTTTACTTTGAAAACATTACTTGGAGAATTCACTGCTGCTATAACTTTTAGTTCATTCCATTATTTTCATGTTCTCCCTGAGTTACAAATAAGCAATTTTTAAATGAGCTGCAGGTCTGGTGGGAATTCTTCTTAGTACGTTTAGAATTGTTCCTGCTGTACCCAGGACATTTGGACTCTGCTCCCAATTTTGACTAACTTGTGATTTGCTCTATCTACCTTACTAAATTGCTCTGTATTATGAACTCCCACTGTGTAAGGGATATATGGGGTTCGTAGCAGGGCAGATAAAAATGGATGATTCAGTGATGTGCAAGTGAAATGTAAAAAACAAAATACAAAATGCAAACAAATGCTGTGCCCAGTGTGCATGCTGCTGCTTTGTGGTTGTTTTTTTTCGTTCAATTTAAGTTCAGTTACGAGCTGAAACTACATGATAAAAGGAGTGGATTCCTAGTGCTGTTAAAGTTGTAAGTCTAGTGCTACTGATTTTAGTGGGATGCTCTTCATCTTGATTTCCAGAGTGCTTCCACAGGTATGTCTGAATTGCCAGAGCTCCTGGCTACTGTGGTCAGACTATGTGGTGTCTCAGCCTGAGCCAGGCTGATTAGGCAGTCCAAGTTATCTTCTCTGTACATGGCACACTGCAGTAGGCATATCCTGCACAGCACACACTTCAGGACATTGTCAGATTGCCCCAGTTCCACTCCTACCTATATGCTACCAGCTGGCTGTACATCTGCAGATGCCGATCTGCACTTTAGTGATGTGTGTGCCATCTGAATCTCACCCTTACCATTTGTAAGCAAAACCAGATGTTTTATAAAGAAAGAGGAACCACGAGGCTGCCAAAAGTTATAAGTAGACATTCAGAGTAGGTTGGTTAAATTAACCTGTTTCCACATTGAGTTCTGTTGAGCTCCATGCAGGATGGCAGACCAAGTCAGACCAGCGATAAACAGCTCTGCTATTTGTAAACGTGAGGAAGGCAGGCAGCAATTAGGACTAGAAGGAAATGCCCATTGTGCAATCTCCACACATCATAATCACTGTGACCACAGTAACACGATGACTTGTACAATTTATGGTAAGCATGACACACTTGCTTTGTTTTGCTGTGTGAACCAATGCTGGTTTATTAATCTCATGTGAACACTAAGAGAACTAGTCAGAGGTTTTTTAAACCAAGTGTGTTAAATGTGTAGTTCTGAATGTAACATTGATCTGGTTTACATGGACTTGAGCTCTTTTGTGAGCAGACAGAGAAGCAAGTCTCACATTAAGTCACTGCAGAATCCAGTCAGTGTAATTCCCTTGGTGAGAACTTCCACTTACAGCACTTTCTGAGGAAGAGGCCCAAACCTTTATGAAGGATAGCAATAACCTGGAACAGCTTGCCCCAGAAATGTCTTTCTGACATCTGTCAGCTAGTTTATGCTCCAGAAAGTGAAACCATCAATTCATCTTACACTGATAAAATAGCCATAAAAGTGACTATGACTATGGTCCTCTGGCCACAGATACTAACCATGTTTAACAAGAACCAAGTCCTATGAACTATCCTGCACAAGATTTAATTCCTACTCTAAAGGCATGAAATTCCACAACATCCACAGCAAACGTAGTGGTCTACTCCTACTCCACTGTTCAGCTGAGGTGGCTGGAATGTTTGTATCAGCCCATGATATTTTGTTTTCTGCACTAAAAGAAGTGCCAAGGAAGTAGGCAGTCTCAGTCTTCCTGTGGGTGTCTAAGCAATCCAACCTGTAAACTGACATATCACCAACATCTGAAGATGGCTCTTAATAGGTTGCAGGGAAGGGTCTTCACCTGCTATTAAGTTATGAATCCTTCCTGCATTAGACAAGAAGTTAACAAGTTACAACACCCAGTCTAAGGCACTGTTAGAAGCTGAGTTCTACGTTACAGTATCTCTGGGAAGGAGCACAACAGGTTTGTGTAAGAGCGTCAGGTCAGTGAGTTTAAGAAAGCCTGAAATGTTTTCATATACTTAACTATACCCTGGCAGGCCTGAATAAACTGAGACTTTCCAGGACATTTATCACAGAATCAACCAGATTGGAAGAGACCTCCGAGATCATCCAGTCCAACCTATCACCCAGCACTATCCAATCAACTAGATCCTGACACTAAGTGCCTCATCCAGTCTTTTCTTGAACACCTCCAGGGACAGCGACTCCACCACCTTCCTGGGCAGCCCATTCCAATGGCAAATCACTCTCTCTGTGAAGAACTTCCTCCTAACATCCAGCCTAGACCTCCCCCAGCACAACTTGAGACTGTGTTGCTTTATTCGGTTGCTGGTTGCCTGGGAGAAGAGATCAACCCCCACCTGGCTACAGCCTCCCTTCAGGTAGCTGGAGACAGCAATGAGGTCACCCCTGAGCCTCCTCTTCTCCAGGCTGCACACCTCCAGCTTCCTCAGCCTCTCCTCACAGGGCTGTGCTCCAGACCCCTCACCAGCTTCATTACCCTTCTCTGGACACATTCCAGTACCTCAATATCTCTCTTGAACTGAGGAGCCCAGAACTGGACACAGCACTCATGGTGTGGCCTGAGCAGTGCTGAGCACAGGGGAAGAATAACCTCCCTTGTCCTACTGGCCACACTGTTCCTGATACAGGCCAGGATGCCATTGGTTCTAGCCATGTGGGCACACTAAAAGGACAGCACTCAGGTGGTTTTTGTAACTCAGAAGTACTGAGATATGTACACTAGAATCACAGCCCTTTCAGTAATACAAGTGAAGAAATGAGAGGGCAATAAGAATTGGGATAGCTAATAAATATTTATGAGCTATGGGCATTTCCTTAGTTTGGAACTTCTGTAAACAAAGTATGACCTTTGTGGACAGAATGACTGGAAATTTCCCCAGCTTTAAAGCAGACAGTGCAATCATGGTAATGACTTCATAATTAAAACCTACACCTCTGAACTGTAAGCAGCTTTCTATTCACGTTACAAAGAATTATGGATGATTTCAAGAACATAGGAGCCCAAGGCACACAATGTTTTTTTAACATGTGGGCCATTTTTAGTTGTTTACTCTAATAAAAACAAGCCATTCCAATTCAGGGCACAAAGTTTTCTATTAATAAAACAGGAATTTATGTTACATGTAGGCAGGGTAGAGCCTTGGGGATAAAACTGTCTGTAAAAGTAATGCAGACATACAAAACAAGAGTAATGACTCTTGCCTCCTGTCATACATCTCACACATCTAGCTTTTTCCACTCCTCATACTGTTGTAACAGCAAGCTGGTTTTTGGGAACATACCCACACAACCCAGCCAGTATTGATTTCTGATACAGAAGTGGCAAACTGTAACCTCTGTGCCTGTGACTAGCTATTAGCATCAATACAATGGGGTAGATTTCTAGGGAAACATGCATTAGCCATATCTGTGTGTAACAGTTCTGGTTCAAAATTGGGTTATTCTAGTTCCTTTTCATTTTCTGGCTTCTCAACTCTATGGAGATTATGTCTTATGTTTCTGGGATGTTTAGCACAGGACACTGAACACGTGGAGTCTTTGGCTGCAGTTGTCAACATCAGTGTTTGTGTGTGCCAGTGCACACTGATGAGTGAGTATATCAGTACAGCCCAGAATGAGATGTCTTTTCCTTTTCAGAGAAGCAAAAGAGGGATGCAGCTCTCAGCAGTAGTCTTTTAAACCAGACTCTGGAGCTTTTAACACCTCTTGCTTTCCCTACTTTTTAAGTTAGTAGATTAGCTGCCATTCAAAGGGATCAATTACCATTTCAAGAACAACTTTTTTGCACCTGAACTGTTTATATGGAAAGCAAATTAAAGCTAAAACCAGCTAATTTCAAAACCCAGTAGAGCTCTAGACACGTGTTTTACCTGCTCATTACTGCTATAATAAAAAAGGGAAAACGTGTGGTGTGTATTCAACCAGAACACCCCTGTTTAATATAATCAACAGGCTTTAAGTCAACAGATGTCACACATACTGCATTGCTTTTAGATCCCAGACTCTCTTCTCTCATGAAATACAATCAAGTCCATGTAAAAATAAACTCTAAAGCTTCAATTGTGAATTTCTGCAGTACTGATTTGGACTAAGACATTCAGTAGTATTACTTTTCGAATGGAATTCTTATGCAGAAAGCAATGCCCCAGTATCATAAGGACACAAAGTGCTATTTTACCTGTGTAAAAAGCTGTTATTTTTGCCATACCTGTACAAGCAGTTAAAGTATTTGTTAAAAAACATACTTTGTGCAAAAGCTGTAAACTCAGACCTTAATCCATTGCTACTGACTGTTCAGTAAACACATTCTACATAGCATTGCTGAGCTTTTTACAAATAGAACAGAGCCAAATAATTCCTCAGCTGACTGAACAGGAGAAAAATTATCCATAGAACTGAATATACTTGTGACAAGTGCACTGGCTGAGAAGCCCTTTCATTTGCTTTAATACAATTTGCTTTAATAAGAGTACTGTGCTCAGATCAACTGTTTTTTTTTTTCCACTGACTAAACACTTGAGTGTTCATTTTGCAATCACCATGAAGGCAGAAGCTAGGACATTCTGATCACTGTGTAGTACAACCATTACAACAAAGGATTCAATACACATTGGAAGCTATATTTTTTATAGTTCACTAGTAGACATGTGTACTTTATAAAGGGTAAAAAAAAAGTTAGCCTTGCAAGTAAAAATAGTCTACATCTGAAATGAAAACTTTACCAGCCAGCATGGAAAATAATTATTTATAAACCACTCTGTCCACAAATTTTACAGTGTTTTGATTACCATCAGCCACACAGGAGGAAACACAGCCAAATACCTAAGTGACTTGCCTGAAGTCACAGTGGGTGAGTCAGTGGCTGAATTAGGAACGTCATCCTGCTCTCCTGCTTTCCACTTCCCTTGCCTTAACCACTGATTCAGCACGATTTCAGGCTCCACATCATAGATCTTCACTGCCTGTAAGAGTGCAAGAGAGACAGAGAGCCCCAGGGGTGATCATTTATGAAGGGCTGTCACTTTGGTATGGTAGCATCCACACTACCAAACAGAATGTAGCTTATATCACAAGCTGACCAGAAAGCTCACCAAGAGTATTACTATCTGATCCTGCCCCAGAGAAGCCATAGTCTGGGACATTAACACCCTTGGTCTTTCCTACTGACTATCAACTGTGCTGAACTACCTATTTTGTGACCAGTCCCCTCTCTCCTCTGGCAGCATTACAATTAGAATAAGCATTACTTGAAAAGGTAGACTGTTAATCAGTAGTTGGCAAAGATTATCCTTTTAGCTAGTAAAATACTGCATTTTAAACAATTATATATTTTTTTTCCTTTTCCTACCACTGCCACTAATTCTTCTACCACCAGTTTAATTACAGCTATGTTGCTACCATAGGGGTCTTATCAAGTCCCATTTATAATAAAAGCAATTGTAACAAACAGAACATTCCTGAATATTTTGTAAATTAAAATGCTGGGTTACAGGAACAACCTACCTTTAATAATTCTTTGTGCATCTCTAATTTCAATTAAATCACATTGCAGCAAAGCATTTCAAGGGTGCAAATTCTCAGTGACTTCTACAAGAGATTTTATTCTGAAATAAATAACACCATGGCTATCTGGAAAAAAAAAATCAATCTCAGTGGAAACCTACAGAGAAAAGACCTAACAGCTAATTTTCAGAAGTGAGGGAAAATTGAAGCTGGTAATTTTTATTGTCTCACTTCATTCCTGAGGGAGGAAGACATTTTGTCAGCTTCCAAGGAGCATGTTCTTGTTTTGCTGGCTGGCTGAAGCAAGCAGTGCAGACTGAGTGGCCAGAGAACCTCATGCTGTGAGTTTTAATGTTTTCCTGCAGATTCAGTGCAGCAAAATAGGTCTAGAAACACAGCAATATCAGGAAGGAAAAAAAAAAAGAAATGCCAAGCTGCAGTGTGTCTCTTCAGGCCTGAGTTCATGTTCCTCTGTGTAGAATCCATTTTTAGCTAAAACAAGTCACTGAACTTACCTGCAGTGAAATCCATTATGGCTGTCTGGATTACTGCCTCCTAAATGTCATCTGCAGATTGTGCTCTGTCAGATATCAGATGATGATACAGGAACAGCTGCTTAAAAGTCTCTAATGCATAAACATAAGCAACCAAGGAAGGAATGAAATGGAGAAAAAATGAAAGCAAACATTCCAAACCCAGGTGTAGTTTTTATTTGGCCGTAAATAAAAATCACTCTGGCAACATTCTACAAGGTGATCATTGGAGTGGAATTTTTTGTTAGGTGGCCATTGGATTACAAGGCAACCTGAAAACTCTGTGCTTTTAATATATAGACCTTCTAGAGCCATTCCTCCTTCTACAGTTTTTGTTTGCATTGCAGGCAAGACTGCAGAGTTATAAAATCAGATCAGAGAATTCTCTGTCACATTGCACATGATTTTGGCTAAGAATCCATTTACACAGATGCAACAACTACAAGTTTGGGACCACTGTAGCATCTCTGTTTGCTCCTTTCTGTATTATAAACCATGCTTTTGTCTTAAGTTCCTATCACAAGCAGAACTTCACCAAAATGTGAAAAGAATTTGCAAGTTTGCAACAATTCAAATGTTGTTTGGGTTTTTCTTTTCCTGTTTCTCTGAGATTTGTCTCTGAGACAAATTAAAATACATTTCTGGCAAAAGATGACTATGCTGCATCTGATAAACATTTTCTTTGCATATCAAACAAAAATTTATCAGTTTTCTCCCTCTACCACACCACAGATACAAACCCAAATTGTTGTTATAAAGATTTTGGTATACCCCACTGCAGCCAGTAACATACCAGAACAAGAACAACGTGGGGAAAAAGTAACGAGGACTTTGAAGTTAATATTTCATTTTGGCACACTCCTGAAGTATTAAATAAGCTTATCATCATTCTGTGCTACTACTTCATGTTTAAAGATCAAATGATATTTTTGGAAAGCACTGCTGCTCCAACTTTGATTAGTGTAGCAAATGCTAATATGCATCTGAAAAATGCTTTGTATCCAATATTTCAAGGTATATTAAAATACATTTTTGAAATGCAAATTTTCACCACTCAATGAGGTAAATGGGGAAAAAAGAGGCACCAAAAATGACAGAGAGGGATCCTGGGCTAAGGAGCAACACTAAACTCCTCACTCAGGCAAAAGAAAATAAGCCATAGATAAGAATTTTGCTGGAGAAATTAATTCAGGAAAACATTGGCACCTCTCAAGACTTCCTTCATATGAATGCTTTCACATCTCAGGGTGGAAAAAAGGCAGCTGTGAATGCAAAAGTAGGCAGGAGAATCCCAGCTGTGGCTAACTTACAGTCCTTCTGAACTTCTCCCATCCAGTCTGATGCCTTTTCACAGGCAAACATAGGCACTGAACAACAATCACGAAGGTCCACAAGCTACATATACGATTACAGTGTAGTGATAACCACATTGCAGTAAAGTCAGCATAATTTACAGTCAAACTACCCAAGAAGTGCAGAGGAAACCAATTCCCCAATCTATTATACAAAACAGTTTGCTGAAAAGATGAAGAAATCTTCTCCTGAGAGAAACATCGGAAAAGTAGAAAACCATAAAATGCATCTTCCATGAATTTTATTTTGACTCAGCCTCTTCATCCACAAATTCAACTAGTGGAGCATGTCTATTGGCCTGGGCACCTTCTTGGAAATTGACCTTCTTTATCACTCCTGCCTTTGGAGCCCTTATGGTATGCTGCACAGAAACAGATCAATAGTGAACCAGCAGAGTACTTCTTTTATTGTCCTTCCCTCCCTCTCTCTCTCTCCAGCAAATGCTAGCATTACTCTTGGGTGCAGTCAGAACAGAAGACACTTCCTCTAACACATGAATTTATTTTAAACCTACTTTTAAAAATGATACCCTAGCCCAAGTTTTATCTTCTCATCAATATTTAGATAGGTATACTGGGGACGAAAATGCTGTGTGATGTTCTGTTTTGAAGCACAAACAGCTGAATGTTATATTACTTCACTAATATTTTTGTTATCATAAAAAAATGCTAGGCAGGAATAATGCAGTTGTAGTCCAAAATGTTAATTGTATGGCAGATCTGTGTCCTTAAGAGGAATCTGCAGATTTACTAAAGAGATTTCTGTTTGCTATCCAGGAGGGGTCTTTATTGAACAGATATTTGGCAAAATATTCCTGGCACAAATACTGGCTGGGCAAATGAGTGGATTGAGAGCAGTCCTGTGGAAAAGGACTTGGGGGTATTAGTGGATGGAAAACTGAATATGAGCCAGCAAAGTGCACTCACAGCCCAAAAAGCCAATCACATCCTGGGCTATTGCAAAAGAAGTGTGGTCAGAAGGTTGAGGGAGGTGGTTCTGTCCCTGTTACACTCTCCTGAGACCCCACTGGAATTACTGTATTCAGCTCTGGGGCCCCCAGTGTAAGAAGGACATGAATTTGCTTGAAGGGGTCTAAAGGAGGGCCATGAGGACAGCCAGGAGACTGGGAGCACCTCCCCTGTGAAAACAGGCTGACAGAGTTGGGGGTATTCAGCGTGGAGAAGAGAAAGCTTCAAGGAGACTTCACAGAGGCTTTCCAGTACTTACAGTGGGATCCACAGGAAAGCTGAAGAGTGACACTTTATCAGGGAATGTACTGATACAACAAAGGCTAATAAAGGAGGATGACAGGACAAGGGGTTCAAACAGAGAGGGGAGATTTACATTAGATTTAAGGAAGAAATTTGTTAGTATGAGGCTGGTGAGACTCCAGAACGGATTGCTCAGAGACATTGTAACGTACCCTCCCTGAAGGTGTTCAAGAACAGGTCAGATGGGGCTTTGAGCAACCTGATCTAATGGAAGGTGTCTCTGGCCATGGCAGGGGGGATGGAACTAGATGATCTTTAAGATCCCTTCCAACCCAAACCATTCAGCAATTCTATAAAAATCCAGATGAAATCCAAGCACAGCTACTACTGGCAGTAAAGGAACAGCATGGTTACATACTGATCCCCAAACTAGTCTACCTGTTATTTTATCAGGTTAGTTTTCCATCAAATTTTTGTTTCTCAGTAATTGTCTACATAAAGTTACTCTAATATCAAACCTTTTAATATCATAGAAACAACCAGGTTGGAAGAGACCTACAAGATCATCCAGTCCAACCTACCCCCAGCCCTATCCAGTCAACTAGACCATGGCACTAAGTGTCTCATCCAGGCTTTTCTTGAACACCTCCAGGGATGGTGACTCCACCACCTCCCTGGGCAGCCCATTCCAATGCCAATCACTCTCTCTGCCAACAACTTCCTCCTAACATCCAGCCTAGACCTCTCCCGGCACAACTTGAGACTGTGTCCCCTTGTTCTGTTGCTGGTTGCATGGCAGAAGAGACCAACCCCACCTGGCTACAACTTCCCTTCAGTTAGTTGTAGACAGCAATGAGGTCCCCCCTGAGCCTCCTCTTCTCCAGGCTAAACAACCCCAGCTCCCTCAGCCTCTCCTCATAGGGTTTGTGTTCCAGGCCTCTCACCAGCTTCGTTGCCCCTCTCTGGACACCTTCCAGCACCTCGACATCTCTCTTGAATTGAGGAGCCCAGAACTGGACACAGCACTCAAGGTGTGGCCTGAGCAGTGCTGAGCACAGGGGAAGAATAACCTCCCTCGTATCACATATTAAATGCTCACATCTCAGCAAGGATTCACTTAAATAATAATTTGCTTTTTAAATGTTACATTTTATATTTCAATAGCATTGCAAACTAAAGAAAACAAGTCTGATAAAGTAAGTGAGGTATGTGCTGGGGAAGCAAAAAGACCTAGTATCCAACTGCAAAGAAGTTTGGGTTCAATTTTTTAGTGCAGTTTTATTTAACGTAGTTTTAGTGACATTTATAAAAGGGTAAAATAAAGGAAAGGCAAATTTGCTCAACAATGCTAATTCTGCTAGCACAAACTTAAGTTTAAAATAAACTAAAAGCCAAACCAAACCACTTCAGGTTACCAGAAGTATAGTTCAAACAGTCAGAGCCATAATGTGACAAGACATAATGGCCAAAATGCTGGAGGAGTGAATGCCACATGGACAGTTGTAGAAAAAATATGTAGTGTAAGTCTGGCAAGTGTTTAAGTCAAAATAAAAAGATTATATCCAAAGGTAATAAACCTGGGTCTGTTTACAAGATTACCACTAGGTACATTTCTACATGAAGTAACTGCAGGTATTGCACATGCTGATGTCACAGTGGGCAAGAGATTTAACTAGTTTTCTGCTAGGCAAGTGAAAGGAAGGGCAAGGGAGAGAGAAGGACTGACAAAGCGACCCAAATGAATGTTCAAACATCTGCAGAACACCACGGATTATGTAACCATAATTTGTTAATAACAGCAAACATAATCCTCTAAAATCTAGTCAGACACTTGTTTTACAGCATCTGCAAGCTGTACTCTGCACTACGCTTCAATAATGTGAACACAGTTATTAAATTCTGAGCAGATTTGTGTTTTCTCAGTAATTAAAACCTTCTATTTGTCACTTACCTCCATTTTCATTGCTATCATAACCATTAAAGGGTCTCCAGCCTGAACCTTATCCCCTGCTTTCACCAACACCTACAATTCAAGAGACAATTGGAAAAGAGTCATGCATGTCTCTACCAGTAAAAATCATCAACTAGGCCTTGAGTAGCACAATCCACTAAGTGATTGTGATTTTGCAAACCAGCCTCATAATATCTCTATTACTGTTGAATTTGGTATCCAAGTTGTCTAGGAAATCTGAGGTTATAGAAAGAAGTTCAGTAACAGTTAAGGGGATGACCAGGAAGCCATTTAGGTATCAGAGAAGAACTGCTAGAAGAGATAATATATATTCTACAGTTTCTGGGCTTAGAAACTTCTGTTTTGAAAGAGAAAGTGGAGAACCTCCTCCTGGATACAGTCTCTAAGTAGTGTTTGAAACAAAATCCAGGGAGAAGCTTGCAGGAACCACCTGTTTTTTCTACAATAACTGATTTAGATTGTTCACACAGTATGTAAGAGATTCATGTTCAAAGTATTTCACCCTCTGAAAGGGTTCATGACTTTTTGTTAATAGCAGAATCCTTTAACTACTAAACTCTCCAAGAAATCTCTTTTCTGTTGAAGCTTTGTTACTGTACAGAGAAATACACAACAGTTGCTGAGCTAAAGAAACAAAACCAGAAACAGCAAAACATACAGCTTAAGAAAAAAAAAAGCCATTTCTAAAGACTTCTTTTTTGCCAAGTGCATATAGCATTTTTCTTTTGGTTAGATGGAATGGATCAGTCTGTAATATTTCAGAGATCTTTGACTCAGAAATTAGTGAAGAAAAAGTTATTTCATCCGTTGGATAAGTTAAATATTCAGAACTTTCAGAGCTCTAAAACAGAAAAAAAAAGGTCATGAGGCTGAAAAACTCTTGGGTGGCTGCTGAACTCAGAGCAATCCCATCTTGAGAGAAGTCACACATCACTGACATTTCTAGCCCAGATTCCTTCTTGACAGTACAAAAGCAAGCACCATTTCTGGAAGAGTGAACTTAGCTGTATGCTGGAGAGCTCATTTCCCACCCCAGTTACCTTTTCAATCGTGCCTGTCATGGGTGCTACAGCACCGCTTTGCGTTCCCACTGAACTTGCTGCAGACAAGTACTTGGGTACAGGAAGGCCAATCTGAGCACTACCTTCCTACAGAAATAAAACCAATGACATGAGTTAACAGCATCAAATGAGACTGCCAGTAGGCATGCTGATGTACAGTGAAAGAACAGACACAGCTCCACATCGGTCAGCTGGTTAGGGTGGCAAACTGCTGGCCTCAGGGCAGCAAAGGGACTTGACTACTTTGCCAGTGTCTGAGTCCTTAAAGGCCACACCTGCTGGCTGCTGCCAAGGATCAGCAAGGAAGGAGCTACCCCTGTGCAAAAGAGGCTCCACACAGATCATTGTCCCAAACCCACACCTTCCCTATTCATGCAGCACCAGCACAGAAGGTTTTGGCAAAGGAGCAAAGGCTGTTTGCACAAGGGGTGGGCAGGTTGCTGCAACAAGTAAGGCAGACATTGACACTGTCATTGCCAAGCATCATCACTATAAGCCTATCACAATTCTCAATAAAAAGGATTCAGTGTTTAGCTTAGCAAAAAATTCTCACCATTATATAAAACTCCAATTCCCACCTGCTACCTACAGTTTCCCAAAGCCCCATTTTCCCTCACATCCTGAACTCCTGTCATTTCTTCTAGCTCCCCCACCTCAGACTCCACTCTGACACCACAGGAAAACTAAGCTTTGCCATTCCAGCATAAATTATTTTGTCCTCATCACTGACGCAGCAAAGTTTTCACTGCAACCTGCTGAAAGTCTTAAGGGACTCAGAGCTAGAGGTTAATTATTGAAACTAACACATGATAATTTACATATTTAGATTACATTTTGAGTTATTTTAAGGCCCTTTATCTTTGTAACTGCAAGTAAAAAAATTACCAGCTTAATCATGCAAATTAGGGTACCTCCTCTTTCAAATGCCATTATTCATGCACTGCAGACAATGCCATGGTAACACATAACTTCGTTTTTTTAGTATTACCTGAAGTTACCCTTCCTCAGACCAATATCAGTTTCTTTCTTACCATTTACTATTTAAATACACTGAAATAGAAATATCAGTCACAAGCCCTTTCAAATAATTATGAGCTTGAAGTAATGGTTACTGTTCCAAGACAAACTTAGATGCTTGACCATTTTAGTATTCTGCGTTCCCCCTCCCAAACCATCACTTTCAACTCTGATTCACCTAACTGTATTTTATCTATCCAAAAGCAATTCATTTGCTCACTCACCATAAGCAACTAACTTCTGATTACACCTATACATCCAACAGGTGTCAAAACATTGTGGGCCAAGGTAAGAACTTGAATTTGTCATTCTTTATCCCATTCTCTTGCAATTTCTATTGTTCATTGACAGGGATAAAACTCTGAAATGTTACACTTTTGCTAATAAAGAAAGGAACTTTACCGGGAAGAAGAGATAAATGGTGTTGTTCAAAATGACCAATTTGGACTTGCACACTGCTCCATTCACTGAAGACTTCAAGTAAAATGAATCGCCCTCCTTGATGATCTCTCCAGAAACCAGGAACGTCTTATCTCGAATCTGAAAGTTAAATGCTGTTGTAAGCCTAACCCCGCCTGAATTCTGACAGGACAAGGCAAAAGTCACTCTTTGGCTAAAACGCTCAGAATCTGTGATTCTTCATAGATAATTCTAGCAATAATATATATATATATATATACATATAATGGTATGTATCCCTTATTTCTCCATTGTATTTTGTACCTAGTGCAATGACCTCAGAAGATTAGCTGCTATCACGTCCAAGGACGGTTTTTATCACAACCTATGCAACAGCATTCAGCAAAATACAAAGCTATACCATTTCTCAGGAAAAACAAACCCAGAATATTCTGTTCAGTGGCACAAACACTTTTAATTTGCCCTAGCATTTTGACTTTCCTCAAACTGAAAAATCCACGCTGTTCACCTGACATCACAAATTTCCACACTGCTTTCCAAAAGACAAGTAACTACTTCACTCTCAGAAGCTTGTAATACAAAAGCTACAATATATTTGATTAAACCTACAAGGAGCAGAACAGAGCAGTAAGCAAGTCAATGAGACACCAAAACTGCAAAAGAAAGGTCATTTATTTGTAGGTGAACCTGTTATCTTTGGAAACTGCACCTCTGCCATAACTTCAGCATATAAAGACAGCAAAAGGATATAAACAAAAGCATGTTACATTTTGCTATCTCTTAGTTGGAAGTCTAACAGCAGTGAGCAAAGAATGAGAGACTTGCTCATTCTTCAGGATGTTGTGAGTAGAGATAAAATTCAGCCTTCACTTATACAGTTGTATACTATTTTTCCACCAAATCAAGACCTTCTACCATGCATTGAAGGGATACTGATCTGATATTGATCCTTTGCTTGATCAGTATCCTGAGCAGGGGAGTAAATTAGGGGAACGCTTTGGGCAGCACTGTGAGAGCTTACCATTTCCATGGCCCAGCAACCTGCTCTAGCTGTCTAAGCCTCTAGACAGGTTTTGTAGCACTCCAGCACCACTGTCCTCCCTATGATTAGCTCCCCATTCTGCTTCTCCATCATTTATCTCCAGCTTCTGTCCATTTCCGTCTCAGCTTCCATTATCCCTTCTTCCTTAGTAGTCTACATTCTCCCCAGTTGCACTTCCCCTCCCCAAAAGACCCCACTCTACATTGCTTCCAGACTATTTTTTGCTTACTTATGTAAGCCTGAAGCATAAAAGCTGTCCTGCATCACAATGCACTCCAAGTAACTGGCTATTATTGAGAAATGTAGGTTACCTCAATCTCAATGCTATCAGTAGAAATAAGGGTTTATGAGTCTGAGACATGGTTATACACATGAAAGCACAATCATTTTCTCACCATTTTTCTGCTACAGTCATGTCTATACAGACTACACTGTTCACAAATACTGACTTAGTCTTGTAACTCTCCTATTCTGAATATTTGGAATAAGAAGCTGGAGTACAGAGAGAGACTGCATTCCTGAGCATGCAATCATTTTGGGTGCCAAACTTGAGATTAAACCCATTCAACTGCAGGTGATACAAGAATATTCAACGCCTAGGAAAACACAGCCCCCATAAAACACACAATTAACAGACTATCCACACATACATACACAAAAAGCTAGCTTTAAAGCATCTTGAGTTGCATCCTGTAGGATCTCTATAGAACAAGCAGAGAAGGAATTAAATTCTATCATCATTCAGTTATTTAACCAGATGATTTACTACTCTAATCATCCTCCAACTCATTTGGCAATAACTTCCCAATTTCCATCTTAAAAAAACCCACAAGTATCATATTACAGATAATGATCTAGAAGGCTTCTTTATCCCACAGGAGATCCAACTCATGCACTGAATAAAGCAGGGGTCCCAGGAAAGAAATGTCTTTTTAAAAACCAATTTAAATATAAGTCCCAATGTTTTAGAAAGACAAATTTAAGGGAGGGAAATATAAAGACTAAGATCTTCAAATACTGAAAATCCCCAAATGCTATTCTTAGCTTTATTTTTTGAGACATTTTAGCAGGTCCTTTACACCAGTCCAGCCTCCAGCAAAGATAATTTCAGGCCAAAGTAACAGTCTGCAGCAATTGCTGCAAGCAAACGAAAAATGGAATCCTGCTTGGTAATTACCAAGCAACTTTAACAACAGTTAACAGCAAGAGAAGTTTCCAGAAAACTGATTCTTCTTTTATTAAATATATGAAAAAATATGGACTCATACCTGCATGCTGTAGGAGCCTTCTTGATTGTACCTTACAGACACATCCACAACTGTTCAACAAAACATAAGATGTATATGTCAGTAAATTATAGGCTCTAGAGACAAATGACATATAAGCAATATATAGTCTTATCTTTTTTGATTAAAAAAAGAAACCCACCAACACTAAGAAAAGGACAAGTATTTTCAGATCATCTTGGTGCATACTGAAGACTTCATACTGAATTCTAGACAGGTTTTCTTTTTTTAGAGATGAATATCTGAAGTTAGGCTCTGAAATCCCTACTAAGCTACCTGGATGGAGACTTTTGATGGGAAGAAGTGATGAACACTTTCACACCAAAGGGAAATGTAAAACAACAGCCAATTGCACTCAGATGTGCTAAAAATCTCAGCCTTGTTAATTTTAATTTATGAACATCACTAGTGTCACTTGAATTTGGGTTCTATCTGCTCAAAGTTAATCAGTGTGCATTAATCACATGAATTCTCTTCTTAAACTGCATTAAAACTCATACTGCTTCTATTTGCTGTTTCTTAACCTAAAATAGTCAAGAATCAGTTGAAATAATTTTATTCATCAAGTACTTCCTCTCTGCTCACACACACACAATTTATTAACTTACTGTTCTCCCCATCCAGCAGAGATAACTTTCTAATGTAAGATATATTTATTCTTCTACCAGTGCTGGATGCAAATGGTGAGAATTTATCTAAAACACAAAATACACAGGAAGGTTACTTTAACTTTGCTTTGGCAAAACACCACACTTAGAACTCACACCACAAAATCATTGTCCTACTGTTACTACTATCATATATGTTCTACCGTTACTACTATCATGTATTTACACTACACATAAAAGGTTGGAGAACTACTGTAATAGACAAGAATGACCCCTCACTCAAGCTTCAACTGATGCTATATAGCCTAGAGAAAAGACAACACTAAAACCAGCACTTACTAAGAAGAATATTGACTGTTCTCCATGAACACATCCTTGAACAGAACAAGAAAGCATCGGAATTTGATTGCAACATAGCACATTCAGATTAGCCTTTAGGTAGAGGTTCCAACTAGAGCAGTCAACCATGGCAGTGAATTGCCTGAGAAGACTGAGGGCTTTTCTATTATTTGGTGGGTTTAAGAATAGATCAGCTATACAGGTATCAGATATTGCCCCATTAGTTCATCTCTTGAGGAAAGGGAATAGTGAATGAAATCTTTTCCACGTTTCCAGGATAGTGAAAGTGGAGAAGGAAAGCAAATTAACAAGATTGTTGGCAGCTCATTAGATTCATATGAAGTTACAGTAAACAGCTCTGAGATAGTGATTACTGTTAACAATGTAAGAACTGAAGACTTCAGCTCTTGGAGTCATGTTCATTCCATTAAACTCTACTGCCTCTCCCAGTCCCAGCAGAGCCAATTTTATCTCTGAAGACCTTGGGACAAGTGTAGGAATATATGTGACAGATATTCACTGTATGTTTCTACAGAACAGAGTACACAGTGACACAGATCACGAATCCCAAGGTCCTTCAGACAGTGCCTATCTGTCTGTACATTACAGTGGTGATCTATTCATTATCTGTCCCTTAACAAAAGTCATAGTCTGGCGTCTGAGAGATGCCAGAAAGCAGAACCCTGAGCAGGCACAAAGTAAGGCAAAAAGCATGCAAATTAAATAATTGTACATGAGGTCACAGCACTGTCTCATCTAGTCACAAGTAAAATGAAACAAAAGAAGAATGATCCTTACCATCTGACTGATCTCTAATAGCATCTGTTAGCATTTTCTCTTTCAGTATGAGTCCTAGAGCTGCCTGACACATAACTTCATGTGGGGTTGCTTTTTTGCTTGGAAATAGGTCATCGTGGTGTTGAGGAATGAAATCAGTGTGCACATTTCCAGCCTGAAACTCTGGGTGTCCCGACAGGCTCAGTAAGAAATCAATATTAGTACTTAGTCCTACAATCTATAAAGAAAAAGAAGCCAATTGACAGATTGAAACGAAGTTATGAATGGATGTACAGCTTTGTGTTCAACTTGTACACAGACAGATCTTTCCTCAGCACCACCAAAACAAAGTTTATCAACAGTATGTCATTAACTCAGCTGATCTGTCTTACAACCTTAAAAACAAAATCAAGACAAGAGTATCTTTCTCAGAAGCAATCTGGTTTCCAAAAGCTACCTTTGCCCACTGTGAAGTCAAAGAAAGTTTCCCAGAAATAGTAATGGGAGGTAACTCAGGAAAAACACTACTGTTTCAAAAAAAAACACTCCATGCTCTGAGTGCTTAAAAGAACATTTCTAATATGAGAAATGCTTCATTAAAAACTAGTTAGAAGAGTTTGGATATTACATATCTTTAAATTGTAGCCAATGGGAACACTGACTTTTACACATTTACCAGAGACTACCCATTCCTTTACTATAAAACACCTAAGCAAACATGAAAATGGTAGTGACAGGACTAGGGGGAATGGAGCGAAGCTGGAGATAGGTAGATTCAGACTGGACGTGAAGAGGAAGTTGTTCAGCATGAGAGTGGTGAGAGCCTGGAATGGGTTGCCCAGGGAGGTGGTTGAGGCCCCATCCCTGGAGATGTTTAAGGCCAGACTGGATGAGGCTTTGGCCAGCCTGATCTAGGGTAGGGTGTCCCTGCCCATAGCAGGGGGGTTGGAACTAGATGATCCTTGTGGTCCCTTCCAACCCTGACTGATCCAAGGATTCTAAAACAGAAACAATTCTTTTAAGAGTATTAAGTGAAATTGGGAAGTACATTGTGCTGTCAACATTTACTAAAAGACTGTTAAGAAAATTCTGATAAAACCAAAGGGAATTCTTTTATCTCTTTCACTTACAATAATCTTCATTTCAGCTAAACAACAGTACCACAGTGAGGTTTATGTTATTGATTTAAAAGTGTAAATTAATTCTGAATACAATTCTGTTATTCAGTTAAGTCAAACTCACTGAATCCTGGTTTTGATAATAGATACAGTACCTGTAGTTTTTATAAGGAAAAAAGAGACTAGTTCATAAAAAGAATCAGTAGCATTAAAACCTCTCTATACTTCTCAACCATGTATATGGTCTAAATATTTGTTTTGATGAATTAGAAACTGTAAGCAAATCAGACACAAAATTTCATCCACAAATTCCTTTAAGTCTGAAAAAGCTCAAACTGCAACTGAAAATGTTATTTAGCCATACTCTTCTACAAGTCCCAGCTGTATTCATTAAACTGAAGATATTGCAAAACTTAATTTATGTGTAAAACTGCACTTCACACAGCTCTCTATGCATTCCACCAATGAAGAAAGTATGCAAATCATGAAGAAATAAAGCTTCTGCAAACAAACGATGACTCTGAAATGACAGCAGCAATGCAGCTCCCCCTTTGAAATCATTTTTATATCACTGTAATTCTTGATCTATATATTGTTAGCTCAAGATATTCACAAGGTTACCTGAAGATCCTAAATCACACTGGGTTCTTTCTACTTACATTGTATTGATGCAAACTGTATCTCAGCTTTCTCAGTGCTGCTTGACGATCCTCAGCCCAAACAACAAGCTTTGCAATCATTGGATCATAATGAACAGAAACCTCATCACCTAAAATAGATTAAAAATATGCTGTTAACACTAAACCAAATATTTTTGAAAGCTGGTTATGCATAGTGCTGCCAGATAAAGTTTCTTAGGCCAAAGAGGTAAATGCTTACAAAGAAAAGCTTTTGATGTTAAATATTTCTGACTACACCACTGCCTTCAGTTTTACCTTGTCTGACTCCAGTTTCTATCCTGGTGAAAGTGTCAGGTGGTGGGGTGGATAAATGCAATAATGGCCCAGCTCCTGGCATAAAGTTATTATTAGGGTCTTCAGCATATATCCTAGCTTCAAATGCATGGCCTCGGAGCAGAATCTCTTCCTGCATTAGAGGAATCTTCTCTCCTGCTGCAACCTGAAAGCAATAGGGTGTTGGTTTTTTCCTAATGTTAGATCAATATTGTGGAGTGTCATCATATGAAATATTAAATATCTTCCTTCTAAACATGAACCAGAAACCACATTTAAAAAAAGCACAAGGAGAAAAAGTGATAGGTCACAGAAAGCTAATTCAGAAGTTAATGGAGGTGACCATTCAAAGAACTTTGAATTATGACTGTGTAAACAGACCTCCTAATATTTCACACAGCTAAACCAATATGGAAGCAGCCTAACTCTTTTCTATTGGTTATGTCAAAAAATAATTATTTCAGTTAAAACTTACTGAAGGAAGACAAGATATTATTAGAGAAAAATTGCTCCAAAAGGAGATGATAAAATGGATTACTGGCAGCCAGCACTACTGACATAGGCTGTTAACTCTTCTGTATACTATGGGACCTGTACATTTAATAGACTCTTTCTCACAGGAGATTTCTAACAATTTATGAACCTCTAATAGGGAAGGAAGCACTGTTTTATCACTGATAGGAAATCACACTACAAATACATAAGTGGTAACAAGCACCAGCAATGCACTAGTCTGAGACTAAAATCCCACAGCTTTTAGGAGCAAAGTAACAGTTATGCAAAGGAGGCTCTTCACCAGGAAGAGTCGTTTCCATCTACATGGGAAAATCTGAGTTCCCCTTAAAAAACTTGTAGCAACATTTGATCATCTTTTGCAGTATCAGGAGTTTTCCACGCTCTGCGTTCTGCCACTAAGCTACAGACTCCACTAGATCTAGAAGAATGTAAATGAGCCTTCAAAGAAAGAGTAGAACCACACAGCTTCACAAAAATGTCTCCCAGAACTCACAGACACTTTTTATCTATTGACTTAAGCCACATGCCAGGACCATTGGACTTTTCCACTCTGTATCTTTCTCCTTCTTCTGGTGCTGTTTGATCCTTGCTCCAACTCAACACTCCATGCTCAATTTGCATTCCCAGATCAGGAAGCCTCCTTTTTGCATCAGCATTTGCCATTCAATCTTCTTTCTGGTTACACTAAACACTCCTCTACCCTATCGATTTAAGCGAACCTGTTCACACTTTTAGATTTATCCAACTAGAATGTTTTTTCATTTCAGTTCTCTAAGGTCCAAAACTTCCTGTTATCATTCAAATGTGTGAGTAATCTCTGCAAACTGGGTGTGTGAGCAAATAGCCTGTTTCCAGCCCACACAACTATACATTCATTTAGAATGTACTATATTTGTTATAACACCAGACATTCTTTTTCTGAAGAGTTTTCCTCCTACAGCCTGACCCAAGAATGATTTTTGGCCCAGAGGTACTTTTCAACTATACAAAAATTTCAGCATAGAAAGGGAAAGATCAGACCCTTACTCTTCCCATTTTCCACATTCTCTGTAACTTCTCCAAACATATTTCTTAAAAAAATGGTTTTTAATCAACACAACCAGATGGAGACTTTGCTGGAATTCAGAGCATCTACACATTGTTCCACAACCAAACACAGTAATATGAAGTATTTCTTCAGAGCAAAAGAAACTCTACTCTATTAGGTGAATAGAGATGAGGATCTGAATACCCACCTAGTCACCCTTAGGCACGATCAAAGAGCACCACCCACCAGACAAGAGAAACTCCACAAGTGAAATCAATGAACACTTACCCTAAGCTGCCATTCCACCAAGTCTGTTCCTGTGATCATCTCTGTAACTGGGTGCTCTACTTGGAGTCTGGTATTCATCTCCATGAAGTAAAAATTATGTTGGGAGTCCATAATAAATTCTACTGTTCCTGAATTATTTAATAAAAGGGCACTTCAGCAAAACAAGTTTTTTTCCAGCATGGATACCTGGGACAATGAACTACTTTATGTCAAGCCAAGACGACTATTTCTAAATCAGATACACTGATTTGCATTACATTCTAGCCCCAAAAAATAAAGGCAAGGTAAGGTTTGAGATCTGGAAACAAAAAGGTTGTTCCCTGGCACAGTTACATATCCTACACTGTTGGGCAGCCATTCTCCTCTACAGCATGAGCTCCTGAAGTATTGTCTATACACATGGGAGTGCAATTATGTTTTAAAAGAAAGCAGCAAGAAAATAAAGTCAGACATAATTTTAGCAGGTTGTTTTTCATATGGGAAATAGTGTGAAATTCACAGACAAAGAGTTGTGTTTTCCTTTTAAAAGCTTTACTGTTTGAATGTATAGCTCTTTGTATACTGAAAAAGCTCCTATTTTTCCCTTGCTCTGCTCAAACTTTAAGTAATGTTCATAATGTTCACTCTCTTGTTATCAATTCAGTTGACTGAATTATCTGCTCTGATTTTTCATTATGCAGCTGTCATTCATTCTGACCTCAGACCAGGTATACTGATTTAAATTTGTAATTACATCAGAACTAACTGCAGTTACTTGCATAAACCTCAAAAAAAAAAAATCAGCTCCTGAAGGATCTGTGTCATACTCTAAAAACAATCAGATGTCATTTGCCTCGTGACTTAAGGAGTCTCATTAAGCTAAAACCACACTTCTGGAGCAGCCCTACCTCCACAGGCTTACCTGCTCCCACATAATTCACTGCTTTAGCTGCTTTGACAGCAGCTTCTCCCAGCCTCATTCGAACTTCAGGATTAATTCCTGGCTGTAGGCAATAACAATAGAAAATATTGTAAATTATTGTGAATTTTGGTGGTATGAAACTCTACATTTTTTGCAGTATTTAGCAACAGTAGTGAAATCTTTATCACGGTTATACTTGAAGTCATAGAATCATATCACAGAATAATAGAATCGACCAGGTTGGAAGAGACCTCCAAGATCATCCAGTCCAACCTAGCACCCAGCCCTATCCAGTCAACCAGACCATGGCACTAAGTGCCTCATCCAGGCTTTTCTTGAACACATCCAGGGACAGTGACTCCACCACCTCCCTGGGCAGCCCATTCCAATGCCAATCACTCTCTCTGGCAAGAACTTCCTCCTAACATCCAGCCTAGACCTCTCCCAGCACAACTTGAGACTGTGTCCCCTTGTTCTGTTGCTGTTTGCCTGGCAGAAGAGACCAACCCCCACCTGGCTACAACCTCCCTTCAGGTAGTTGTAGACAGCAATGAGGTCAGCCCTGAGCCTCCTCTTCTCCAGGCTAAGTCAACGTGTTTTTTCCCTGAGAATCAGTTTCCTGAATCATAGAATCAACCAGGTTGGAAGAGACCTCCAAGCTCATCCAGTCCAACCTAGCACCCAGACCTGTCCAATGAACTAGATCATGGCACTTAGTGCCTCATCCAGTCTTTTCTTGCACGCCTTCAGGGACGGTGACTCCACCACCTCAAAACTACTTTTTTTCAATTAGAACATTTTCTGCAGCAAAATTAAGATAGGTACTGAGAATTATAAATACATCACTACCCAAATTCAATGGAGTTTAGTGATTACTTCTAAAATAGATCAGTTCATTAAAAAAGTATTTTAGGAACTTTCTGCTCACCCCTGGTGCCTCTTCAATGATCTTCTGATGTCTCCTTTGCACACTGCAGTCTCTTTCAAACAAATAAACTGCATTGCCATGCTGGTCACCAAATACTTGGACCTCAACATGCCTGTAACAATATTTCAACACATTTCAGTTTGTTTCAGCCACAATCCCACATCTGACTTCCACTAGACTTTGAACATGTACATGGTCCTGTAGGCTTATTATTTAAGTGTCTGCCTAGAATCATCAAATATTTAAAAATTAGGCTGCTGCTATTAGGCAGAATTTCAACTGGTTTACACTTTCTGAATCTCCTAAATGAGAGGGGATTTTGAACACCTGGTGAAACCTTGTGTATATAGCAGAACAAAGACATCTAGGCTGATACCTCTTTACTAACTGACAACGATGGCTTCCCTCAGCAACTCACAAAAGGCAGCAGCCCTGGCAAAGAAATAACTACTTGGACTGCATTAACACATACAAAAACAAATTTCCATCCTGCTGCTTAGAAGAGTCGTGTTTAATAAGCACAAATAAACATTAGAGTGTTTATATTAACCCATTTCTTTCTCACCTTGGATTACCTACAAATTTCTCAATCAACATCGCATCATCATTGAAAGACTTCTTTGCTTCTCTCCTAGCAGATTCTAGTTGATCCAGAAAGTCCTTTTCTGAGTGAGCAATTCTCATGCCCTAAAATAAACGGGAAAAATAATTTAAATGTCTAAAAATATGGTACATAATAAAAATCCTTATTGCACACAAACAGCAAAAGAATTAAAGGCAGTAGTCTTCCCTTCTCTCAAACTCTGGCTTCCAGCAAGATAATCCTACTAAGTCCCAATGAAAGTGCCATAACAAGTGTAAAAAATAGATATTACCATTCCATTGATATGGATAATTAAAAAACTCCATTTTCTTCTTAAATACAAAGAAATTTCCCAAGGTTGGTAGAAAAAAAACTGATTTAACTACACCATAAATATAGCTAATTTAGAAATAAGTAGAATTCTCTGTCATGTCATTTTAACAGAAATTTGTTTCTGAGTAAAATCAGATATAGACTGGAAATTCACCACAGATTAAAAAGACTCTAGACAGCAAATACTTAAATGGTATTTCCAATAATTTCTTATGCAATAGTTATAACTATTAGCAAAATAGAAACTATCAAAGTAATAAAGTCTTTTTTTTTTTTTCCACAGAAATCCATTGGACAAATTTCTGCTTATCCCAGTTACTGGAAACAAATTCAAATACACAAAAGTCTTCCAATTCATACCAATCTTGTGCCTGACTGCACAACAAAAGGATATGAGACTTCAAAGTGGACATTAATAATATTGTTATCAATGGACATTATTGACATTTTTTAACAGAAAGTAGTTTTCCAGTTTCTTTGTTTTCAGATTTTAGAATACTCAGTTACAGATACTGAGACCTAACAATTGTACACTAAGTGACCTTTACCTTTCCTCCACCTCCTCGAACAGCTTTAATCATTACTGGATATCCTATTCTCTTGGCATGTTCCTTCAGACACTCATCTGATTGATCTTCTCCATGATAACCTTCAACAACAGGAACGCCAGCAGCAGACATTATAGCTTTGGAAGTGCTTTGACAGAACAGTTTTATGTTTAGAATAATAATAATAATGATTTTTTTTTCTTACTTTAAGCTCCAAACTTGTACAAGTTCCCAATGTTAATTCTCCGCAGAAAAGTAGTTCCACTGACCTCAAAGGCACAACACTTCTCGAAGTGGGTTACACACAACTGGATTGTAACTAATCATCTCAAAGCTAACCTTTTCAAACTACATACAACACTGTATCCTGCCAAAACAGTATTTAAAGTTGTGCAAAGGCAAATCTTTTTTCATGACGCAGTTTGCATCCACAGCACACATAAAACACTTGAGCATAACAACTATAACTTCAAATATGCATGCAAAACTAGTTCAATTACAGAGGTAATTTACTCTCACATTAGGAAGTGATTAATTCTCTGAAATTCATATTACACAGTTGATGTGTCAGAAACAGCCTTATTTCCATAGCCTGGAAACATTCCTTTGATCTAAGTAACTAAGAATAAGATCCTTTGTGAGGAACAAAATTTATCACACCCTTTTCCATGGGCCACAGTAAGCCCTGGTGCTTCGTTGCTACTGCTCGTCTGACCAATACACAAGACATCCAGTCTGACTGCTGAACTCTTAACTATATGGCACTGCAATGTCCCAGTTCTGGAAAAGGAGAACCAGTCAGGTATTTAGTTACCAAAATCCTAATACCTGAACAATCTTGACTGTTTATATGTCTGTAAGAATCCCACCAACTATAAACCTGGAGCTTATTTCTTTGAAGAAAGCCATATAAAGAAGACAACAAAAACTGACAGAATAAAACCATTACAGAGAAAGTAATCATTTGTTAGCAAAATTAGCTTTGCCAAACAATAAACTGCATAACCAAGAAACAAATCAGAAACAAATACCTCTTAATACCCATATCTCTGATAGCAGATGAAGGCGGACCTATGAAGATGATTCCCTCTTGCTTGCACAATTCTGCAAACTCTGTGTTTTCTGAGAGGAAACCATAACCTGGATGAATAGCCTAAAATAGAATAATGTTACCAGCCTATTTTTATAGCAGTTTAGCTTTGAAAACCCTCAAACTTCAGTAGAGTGCTAAAGAAACACAGAATGGAAACACCATGGACAAAAATAAAGAACTAAACAGTATGGAAATAATGTAAGATTTAAGGTCATGATCTACTTACCTGTGCTGCTGAGATCTTTGCCACCTGCATTATTTTCTCCATGGCCAAGTAGCTCTGTTGTGAGGGTGCTGGACCAATGCAGTATGCTTCATCTGCCTGTTATAATAAGAATACATAGCACAGACTGTTTATTAGATAATTGTATTGTTTATTGAACTGCTAGCATGCACCAGTTTAAATCACTGCCTTTCTTCAGTCAAGAGATTCAACAGGGTGAAACAAATTCTGACTTTCTTCCCAAAATCAGAGTCCACTCTAACCTCCAGCTGTTACTCTGGAGTCGGAGCACCAAACTTTAAGTTGTCAGGTGCAGAGTCAAAGACAAGGCAAACTTGGAAGTAACTCTAAAGAGGGGAAAATCAGCTGTATTAGCCCACAGGTCTAATTTCAATTAATAATCATAAATCTTGATGTGAATGAATGTTAATCACAAACTTAATGAATATACTTCACCATTGCTACATGCATGGAACTTCTGTCTGCTTCACTATAAACTGCTACAGACTTGATGCCCATTTTCTTCGCTGTTCGCATCACTCTGCACGCAATTTCTCCTCGGTTTGCAATAAGAATCTTCCCAATGCTGTGACCTCCTGTTTAAAAGGATGCAGCACAGTAAGCAATTTTAGAAACAAATATATCCTTACATTCCTGGAAGTAAAGCAATTCTGAAATTCATAGAACCAATCAGGTTGGAAGAGACCTTCAAGATCATCCAGGCCAACCTAGCACCCAGCCCGAGCCAGTCAACCAGACTATGGCACTAAGTGCCTCATCCAGGCTTTTCTTGAAGACCTCCAGGGATGGTGACTCCACCACCTCCCTGGGCAGCCCATTCCAATGCCAATCACTCTCTCTGGCAACAACTTCCTCCTAACATCCAGCCTAGACCTCTCCCAGCACAACTTGAAACTGTCCCCTTGTTCTGTTGCTGGTTGCCTGGGAGAAGAGACCAACCCCCACCTGGCTACAGACTCCCTTCAGGTAGTTGTAGACAGCAATAAGGCCACCTCTGAGCCTCCTCTTCTCCAGGCTAAAGAACCCCAGCTCCCTCAGCCTCTCCTCATAGAGCTTGCATTTCAGGCCTCCCACCAGCTTCATCACCCTTCTCTGCATTCAGGATTTTCTTCCCAACATTTATAGCAGTTATGCATTTCTCCAAACAATGAATAAAACCATATTTCACCCAACAGTATTTTCATTTAAGAGTTTCGTCCTGAGAATCCTTACACAGATGTATACTTCAGTCTTTTTAAGTGACTCAAGTGTCTTATTTTTCTGAACAAGTGTCATAGAAGTTTCTATTAAGCCTCATGACAGCTGTTACAACGTGACAGAAATACAAGGCCAGCACAGCTAGATAACTCACAGGCAAAACTAGAGTAGCTTAAAACTAATTAATGACATAAAATCATACCTCTGAACTCTAAACTGCATCTTTTTAGACAACATGACAACAGGGCCAGTTTAAATCATCCTGCTAAGTGTTTTTTACTTTCCTTGACATATTGTTCAACACCAGTTGAACAGTTCAGTTCTGGGCCCCCCAGTTTAGGAAGGACACTGAGATGCTTGAGCGTGTCCAGAGAAGGGCGACGAGGCTGGGGAGAGGCCTTGAGCACAGCCCTACGAGGAGAGGCTGAGGGAGCTGGGATTGGTTAGCCTGGAGAAGAGGAGGCTCAGGGGTGACCTTATTGCTGTCTACAACTACCTGAAGGGTGGTTGTGGCCAGGGGGAGGTTGCTCTCTTCTCTCAGGTGGCCAGCACCAGAACAAGAGGACACAGCCTCAGGCTGCACCAGGGGAAATTTAGGCTTGAGGTGAGGAGAAAGTTCTTCCCTGAGAGAGTCATTGGACACTGGAATGGGCTGCCCGGGGAGGTGGTGGAGTCGCCGTCCCTGGGGCAGTTCAAGGCAGGATTGGACGTGGCACTTGGTGCCATGGTCTGGCCTTGAGCTCTGTAGTAAAGGGTTGGACTTGATGATCTGTGAGGTCTCTTCCAACCTTGGTGATACTATGATACCATTACACCTAAAAAAAAGTTATCACAGACTTTGTAATGTCTGTATCAGAAGAGGACTTACAGGAAGACATCACAAAAACAGTTTTTGTTGAGCATACAGGCGAGATATTGAAAATGCTGTTTGAGCATTAACAATGAATTGTGTTACATAAACTACAGACTACTTTCTCAAAAAAACACAGAAATACTGAATCTGTTTAAAAGCTAAGCCTTCCAGCAACTAATCACAAAATGTTAGGGCATGGAATGGACCTAGAAAGATCAAGTCCAACCCTCCTGCCAGAGTGGGATCACCTCCAGCAGGTTGCAAAGCCACTCAAATTACACAAGCAAGGGCTAGAGAAGTTAAATCCCATACCTGCTGTTGAGGCCTGTTTCACAAATCTTTGTACTTGGTTCCATTGCCTGTACAATTGTAAACACACAGAGAGGTGTTAAAAAAGTATTAAGTGGGCACTGAGCTACTTTTATTTTCAGGTGAGAGGACAGCACCAATGCACCTCTCAAGTTTTTGCTGCAACTATGTACACAGAACATGCTCAAGCACAAGCAAAGCTGCACAAACTTCACCAGATTTCCTTTCATGTAGACACAACAGAAGTTATCTCCTTGCTTTTTTTATCAGCATTCAAATGGAAATAGTCAACATTTTTAAAGCAAAAACAAATCCCAAGCCCTACTCTTTCAGTGGGCAGACCAGCAAGTATCTAGCGCTTATTACAGAGAAGGCAACTTGGGGAAGAAAGCATTAACCACCACGAAACAGAAAAGCTTGAAAAGAATACACGATGTTTGTACAGAATAAAGAATGAAAATGATCACAAAAACCAAGAACTATTAAAAATTGAAGAAATCAAAGCTTAAATCTCAAACACCTAATTACTAAAGAAATCAGATAGCGAAGGCTAAGTGGCTGAAAGAAACTAAAAGTAAACTCTAGGGACTGTTATAATCACAAATAAAGCAAATCTGGAGCCTTGGCTCAAGTCCAGACGTTATCAGACAGAAAGACACGGGAGACGTCCTTGACTCCGCTCAACCAGACGTTCGGTTCCACGAACGAGAGGGGAAATGAGCGCACTTCTTGAACTTCCAGCCAGCAGCTGTCACGGCCAGCAGCTCCTTCTGCACAGCATCACAGCCCAGGTGACCACCGCGGGCGGCCAGGGATGGCTGTCAAACCCCAGCACACTCCCACGGTGCTTGTGCCAACTGCCAGAGCCACGTCTGAAAGCAGGTGCTGCTTTTGTGCTCTCTCTAGAGAGGAGCTCGGGTACCCGTACCCCTAGGCGTGCCACCCGCGGCACAAAGCAGCGGCCCGGCCCAGCTCGCTCGCTGCTCCTGAGGCGCAGAGCCCCTTCTTCTTTTCCCATTCCTCCCTCCTCGGGCAGTCTGGGTCCAAGCTCGGCTTTGGGAAGCCTCCCCCCGTGCCAGGCCCGACAGCCGCTGCCGGCTCCCTCTCGGGCACGGTCGCTGCACCCCCGCCGCTATCAGGCCCCCTTAGAACCGCCACAGCGCGGAGGGGAGAAGTAGGCGAGGAGCGCGTCGGCCGCCCCCCGGGCAAAGCGCAGAGGCAGCGCTCGTCGCGCCTGAAGGGCCGCGGGGCCCGGAACGCCCTGTCCCGCCTTCCCCCTCCCGGCACTCACTGACGCCTCAGCGCCCAGAGGCAGCATCGCCCGCGCCGCACCGCCAGCACCAGCGCCATGTTGGCAGCGCGGGGGCCGGCGGGACGGGGGTGTGCGCGGGACGGGGGTGTGCGCGCCGCGGCGCCTGCCAGTGGCTGCCGCTGGGGCGGGTCGCGGCGAGGAGGAGCCGCCGGGCGCTGGGCGGCTGGGAAAGCGCTCGCCAGTGGCTGCCGCTGGGGCGGGTCGCGGCGAGGAGGAGCCGCCGGGCGCTGGGCGGCTGGGAAAGAGCTCGCCAGTGGCTGCCGCTGGGGCGGGTCGCGGCGAGGAGGAGCCGCCGGGCGCTGGGCGGCTGGGAAAGAGCGAGGCGAGGCGAGAGCTCAGGGGAGGATGCTTACTCCTGAGTGATCGGAGAGGGAGTGAAGTGAGTGGCTGGTGGGAGCAGAGCCGGGAGGAAGCGTCAATAAAACAGCAAATGAAATGCAGTTCGTGAGAATGTGATGTGCTCTGCAGAAGGACGCCTAGCTGCTTCTTTGGAAGCGTTGCTTCTGAAACCGAACATCTTCCTTCGGGAACGACATTAAGGGTTATAATTGAGCAATGACACGAAGCATGAGGGTGGCTGGGAAGGGCATAGGGATCCCCAAATACCATAACATACCCTTGCCCCGGCCGAACTTCTGGGGCCAAAACCTATCGCGTAAATGGAGGAGGTTCAGGTTATCGTGGGACTAGTGGGTGACAGGCAGAAAGCAGACACCACTCACTCAGGCTTCACACGTTTGCTGGTCCCCCGTGTGGGACCTTGCTCAACCTCCCTGCGCGGCTCCTGCTCAGTGCCTGAGCTCCTGAAGTAACAGCCCAGAGGAGCTGGAGCTGGCCTCATGTCACATCTGGCCGTTCCTGCTTTCCATGTACAGCTGGAGCTCAATAATGCAGCAAGAAAAGGAGAAGGAATCCTCAAGGTCATCACCTTTAAAAGGAGAGGGAATCCTCAAGGTTATCACTTTTGCCTCCCTCACCCTGATTTACCGAACCAGAGTTAACAGGATAGACTACAGTAAAGCATTTCCAAAGTAGTATTTCATGTGACCATGATTCTAATATTAAAAGTGAAGGTTCAAAGTAAATTATTAAGTGAAGCTTCTACTTTTCCACGACTCATTCACTTAATTCTTCAGCAACATAATGTGCTGACAGAGTAGATCCCGCTTTTTGTCATTTTGACCTGTGGAATGAACCCCAAAGCTCAGAGTTTGTGAAGCAGGTATGTTTATTGCAGTGCTGGGTACAAGGGGGGATCGCTCCACCTGCCCTGCACACCCTACACTGGCACAAGCCACAGTTTATGTTACCAAAGCAAACATATTCATGGTAAGAGGTATGGTTATTGCTTCTTAGAGTAGGCATAGTTATTAGAATTAGTTCTTGGAGCACATTAACATAGGTGTCCTCCCATTCTCCGCTTCAGTTCCACCCTCTCAGTGGTCTTCTGGTGGTCTGGGATGAAGGCCAGCAGACACAGAATCATAGAATCATAGAATCAACCAGGTTGGAAGAGACCTCCAAGATCATGCAGTCCAACCTATCCCCCAGCCCTATCCAGTCAACTAGACCATGGCACCGAGTGCCTCATCCAGGCTTTGCTTGAAGACCCCCAGGGACCGTGCCTCCACCACCTCCCTGGGCAGCCCATTCCAATGCCAATCACTCTCTCTGTGAAGAACTTCCTCCTAACATCCAGCCTAGACCTACCCCAGCACAACTTGAGACTGTGTCCCCTTGTTCTATTGCTACTCCTCCTCACAGTGCACTTTCCACCTTCAATCAAATTTTGCAGCTGGCTTCCTTTGATTGCTTCATTAATTTGTAGCCAGGATGTTTCAGCTCGCCTTCCTCCCCCCCCTTATCTCTAACTCTGCTTTCTTTAGCCAAAAAAAAAATAAATAATTGCAAACCTGGACTTTTCAAGGTTACATATTATGGATCTGCAACTAATTACTATAACACTTCCAGAAAGCTTGATGTTTATGGCTACGTGTGCATCTGTAAGGGGCCCTTCACCAATACTCTGATTTTATACTTTTCCCTTCATTCCAACCCCTAGCATCCTGTGATGCTGTGTGAAGAGCTTAAAATCCAGGTTGAAAAGAAAATCAGCGTCTCTAGATGGCAGCATTTTACGTAGCTGACTGTTGGGAAGAGCTACAGATGCTGTGCAAAGCATGAATTGGAAGCAGAGAGGGAGTTTGCGCTTTGGAAGCTGCAAAATCATTCACATTGCAGATCTACACTGGGTGAAGACATCCTGCAAGCACTGCTTTTACAGCTTGCAAAGTCAAATGAGATCTCCAGAGCATATACACAGATGTTTGGAGGTGCAATGTAATAAATCTGAAATATGTAACATAAAAACTCTCTCACCTGCAGCAGTGATGTGCTGGGTGTGCGTGTGAATAAGAGAGGCACTGTAATGTACTGAGTAGTTTGAGCTGGTAACATTTGAGGATAGACTGAAAGAGTTGGGGCTGTTCAGTCTGGAGAAGAGGAGGCTCTGAGGTGACCTTATTGTCACTTTCCAGTATCTGAAGGGAGCTACAAAAAAGCTGGAGAGAGACTTTTTAGGATATCAGGGAGTGACAGGACAAGGAGGAATGCAGCGAAGCTGGAGGTGGGTAGGAAGTGACATGAGGAGGAAGTTTTTCATCATGAGAGTGGTGAGAGCCTGGAATGGGTTGCCCAGGGAGGTGGTTGAGGCTCCATCCCTGGAGGTGTTTAAGGCCAGGCTGGATGAGGCTTTGGCCAGCCTACTCTAGGGTAGGGTGTCCCTGCCCATAGCAGAGGGGTTGGAACTGGCTGATCCTTGTGGTCCCTTCCAACCCTGACTGATTCTATGAAAGTGTAGGACCCTAGCATTTTGAAAGCTGCTTTAGATTAACAATTTGAGTACTTTCCTCATTTGATCTTTTTCACCCATGAGCAGATTGTGAACATAATTGATTTGAAATCTTGATTTTCCTCAAGGTGATGAAAAATATGGGAGCATGAGTGAGGTTGGCTGCATGAATCCATATTCTTCAGAAATGTGTGGCTTATAGGAAAGCCCCAGGAAAGCTGAGGTCCACAGCCAAGATCTGTGTCTAGCCTGCACAGATACCCTGACTCAGATGGAACACTGTTCTTTATATTAACAGCCATTTATTTTTTGTTTTGCTTGTAGGAAACACAGTCTACTCCTTTAGAACATTTTGAAGGCAGCTAAGTAAGAAACCGAGACAATTAAATTGAAATTTAGTAAAGTACTTGGGAGCTACCAACTTCACGGGCAAAAGGACTTGCAGAAAAAAGGGAACTGCAAGTTGTAGAACATTTTGTGGCTAGCTGGGAAAGCCCAGGAGTGTCAGTGTTGCTGGGGCTGCTGAAATTTAGACAGCGTAACCCTGTACGATTGTCACGCAGTGGCCGCCACTGTGGATGTGAGAAAGACACGTAAACATCACCATCTTCTTTCTTCTCCCCTTTGTTATTTCCCTCAAGCTGTGGAAAAATTTTTATATTACTTCTTTGTTTTCTTCTAGTCACTCTTCTGCTAAAATGTTCCTCCAGTGGATGCTGGGACAGGCAATGGTATGGCTCACACGTGGGTGTTTTATTGCCTTAAAAGGAAAAATGTCTGACTGTTCTTTTGTCTGCTATTAAATCTTATCAAGAGAGAGAGACTTTAAGGCATCCAGCATCTTTGAGAGTCCATTTCAGACACATCCCCCCTGGTGTGGGTAACAAACAGGACCCTGCCTGTTTGTTACATGTGCACTTTAAACATTTCAAGGTGAACAGCACTCCAAAGATAAAATAAATGCACAGTAATGCTCACTTTAATGACTACATACAACCTTTATTATAGAAACACCAATGATAGAAAAATATTGTACTTCTCATAGCAGATTATTTTTTACCAACCATATATTATAGTAAGCTAGAAAGTGATCAACCAAACCATTTTCATACACGCTGGATGCAAATCTACATCTCCCTCCCCCTTTCAACCAGAATTAACATCTATTTTTTAATTTGGATTTTGTCCATCAGAGAGGATGAAATTAAATCTAAGATTTGGCTGAGTATGGCATCATCAGGCTCATGAGATAGCCTTGTGTCTATGCTGGGTGTGCGAGACAGCATAGTGAGTGGTCTGGGGTGAGAACTGCAGCAGAGCAGCAGGGAGCTATAAGGATGTGCCCACCTCCTAATTTCTATGAGTGACCTGGTTGTATCTTGCATGCAAGTTAAGTATAGCTTCCCTGATGAGATGCATCATGACATCATGATCAATACCTTCTTTTTCAGGGATGGCTTCATCAGAGTCCACAGTTGGGGGACAAGTGAGCTGGGGCTGCTGAGACCAACGTTCCTGGTCACTCTGGGAGACCCAGCTGCAACCTTGTCCCTTCCCATAGCAGACTGTTCTCTCAGAATCATAGAATCAATCATTTAGGTTTGAAAAGACCTTTAAGGTCTTTGAGTCCATCTGTTAACTTAGTACTGCCAAGTCCACTACTAAATCATATCTTCTTTCAGCTCTCTGGGTGCATAGAATTATCAGTCAGTAAGAACAGTTTTCTTTCCTCATGTTGGTATCAAATTTAAAAGACTACCTATTAACATAAAGAGATTTTTCAGTACAGAGTATGACAACAAAAAAAAGCTCTGTCAATGTCAACAGAAGTAACATAACACACTGTAGAGATCATGCAACTCAGCAGTCCAAAGGACATGTGAAAGAGGACTCAGTTTGGAGTAAGACAGCTGCCTATAGATTGCTACTCAGAATGGCTTAGGCTCAGATCATGTGTGGTGTTTGTTGTCAAAATATCCACATGTTAAGGTTTGGGACAATAGCATCGCTGTTGCACTAAGCTCATTTTCAAACAGAAGCCCATCCATATATTTACCTTTCCTGCTGGACATCTCAGCAGTTCTCTTGATTTAAAAGCAATAAAATAAAAAGAAGATGCTTTAATAGAGTATCAAAAATCTGCTTTCTAAAGAGCATTAATAGTATTAACTAAGCCTGAGATCTAAAGGAATCCTATTAAGGCAATGCACAATGCCACTGTCCTCATTTCCCAGTAAGCAGGGAAAGAAGGAAGAAGGGTGAGAATAAGCTGGATAATGATCATTAAGCTGTGCGTTTCTTCAAGTGCAAAAGTCTTTCTCTTTCTTATTATTTATTCATTTAGACTCAAAGGAGACATTTCTGGAGACCATTAATTAATTCCACAACTACGTTAACTATGGGATAGTGCTTGTGCTAGGCTGAAGCTAGCTAGAATGTTTTGGTGAGAAGGATTAGATCACAGGCTATGAAAGAGAAGCAGTGCTGATGTTTACTTCACTCATAGGCTTGCTGAGAGGTATAAGAACAAGAATCCAAACACAGATAAGGGAGTCACTTCTTCTTCTTGGGGCATTGCCTGAGCTGCACTTCTCTCTAGCCTCTCTGCCGCCTCTCTGATTGCTTCCTAATCCCCTGGCCAAACCTGCATTCTTCCTTGGGACTGGGGTAAGGTTGAGAGGGGTGGGAGAAGGTGGAAGGGTGGTTGGGAGCCCCTCCTGGGGACTCAGGTTTTTGGGAGGGCTGTTGTGGTTTTGTATTACCTTTTACTTTATATATTTCTGTATATAAATGTATATACTGTAAATATCTGCTTGTATATACTGCTAAGCTGTAAATATAAGCTTCATTCAAATTTCCAGAGCTGGCTGAGTCTAGTCTGGGTGATTTCTACAGTGGGGGGGGGGGGTGGGGGGTGGGCAACACCCAAACCACTACAGTGCTTGATATAGACCAGCATCTTCTAGCAATTCATGCAATGGAAGGATTTATTGTCTTCATTAATTCAACTAAGTAAACTCTCAGTGGTTAAATACTAGTAAAATGTCCAAACTACTTTAAAAATAGTTAAGTATGTAAAAAATACTTTAACTCACATGGTATTATCATCAGTTTTACCCAGTGAAAATCCAGTGAGGTTCCATCAGCATTAGTAGTTGCTTGGAATTTAGGTCATCATTAAAGGAAATTAACTTTTCTCCCAGCATTTCTATTTTATTTAGGTCCAGATGGAACTAACAAGGAAATTTTGCAGATGACTTCAGTCTTTCTTTTGTTTAGTGGGTGCCCTTCCACAATCCTGTTGCAGGAAAAACTTTAGTGGTAAAATGTAGGCCATGACCATAACCTCTAAAGGGTTGGACTTGATGATCTGTGAGGTCTTTTCCAACCTTGGTGATACTGTGACCATAACCTCTAAGTGGGTTCTCTTTTGTAGTTGCATTGATATCTATTTTTCTATCATTTTGATATCATTTGCAGCAGTAGGCAGTGTGTGATGTGTACATGCACATCTCTGCATCTCTTCAACTTTTTCAGTCTTTTGTGACAAGGAGATTTTCCTTGTTCCAATATTAGCTGAACTTGATCTCAAAACCAATTACCACTTTCCGGCCTTCATCACTGGCTTAGCAGGAAATAGACTATGGAGTGTAGCAATTAATGTGCTTTAAAGCAACTCCAAATCATTTCCACATGAAAATCCAGCTGCTCAGCTGTAAGCTCACTGGAGAGCATTCACTTTTGGGCAGAGAGTGTCCAAGGCCTGTGCAAGCTTTTATTTCTCAACAAGCCTGGAACATACAGGATCAGTGGATTTCCTTTTGGTTATGGGCTTTGTGCAGGTCTGCCACCTTTGTGCCCACTTAATCCCTGGCATTTTCAGGGAGGGTAGTATCTTCCCAGGTTACGAGATCACAGTGATGCCACCTCAGTAGAGGGACAGTTTTCTAAGTTCAGCAGTGGGCTACAGTAACAGGTCTGTGCCTCAATAGGAAGTGGGTGGTTCATGAGCTCTCACAAGATCACAACATAGTAAAGTACTTGAACTTATCAGGCAAATTCATCTATTTTCCCATATACTGCACTGCTGCCCTTAGCTTTGGCCCGTGTGTCACAGTGCTTTCAGACCCTCATGTCAGCTTTCTCCACATCTAACATTTGCCAAAGGGATGCTGTGCCTTGATCACCCATTGACAAGTGGGGTGGGGTGGCTTGGCCTGGTGTGGCACATGGGTGGAGTTTCTGTCCCCAGATGCCTGCCCAGTTCTGCTGCACAGACATCTCAGCTGTTTGTCAAGCAGCTGCTCAGTTGTGCAGTTTGCAGCACAAGACTTGAGGATAAACTTAGCAACACTGGATCGCTCCAATGTGCTGTGCTTTAGGAGGCTGCAGCTCAAGAACTATTGGCAAGAAGCTCAGACATCTTTAGCAGCAGGGCTGAAACAGGCAGTGACAAGTGACAATTTTGGCACACACTGCTCAGGCAGACTCTGTTAGGTAATCTCTTATTTGCATACACAGTCACTGGAGACTAGATCATGTTCTACAAATACTGCCTCCAGAATGAGAGTCACATATTGCTCCTGTGTCCTTGTGAAGAGCTTAGTAGGTAAAAAACCAAGAACAACAGAAGAAAAAGAATCCTGTACAGGACTGGTGAGAACTTACTCGTGAATGCCAGTGACCCTTAGACTTGCCCTGAGACTTCAGCATACACAGTGTTCCCACAGGGCTTTCACTGAGCTCAGATTTAACCGGGTTATCTAGCTGTGGACTCCTGGTTTATTTACTTGTGGGTCCTACTATTATTTTAATAAATCTAACACTATCTTTAAGAAATTTGATGGATATTCTGGAGGATCTGATATTGTTTGCTTTAAGCCAGTTTTAGGCATCTGACTTAAGTGGCCTGAATTGCCTCCTTTGTTGATAATACAAAGAATTTAGGCTCCACACTTTGGTCCTCCAGACTATATCTAAATTAGATACTAAGAATAGCCAAAAGTGTGAGGTCTCTTCTTCCCAGTTGAAAGAAATCCCTTCTATAACTACAGAATAGCTTTTAACACATGGTGTCATCCCACTTTAGAAGGTGGCCTCAGGGCCTTGAGATTACCAAGTAGAAGCTAAAACTCCTGTAACTTCTCGACTTGCTACACACACGTGGAAGTTTAAGGGCACCTCAGATCCGTTGGTATCCTCTTTGTGGCTTTCTTCGGGAAATCAGGAAAGTGACAAACACAATCACAAACAATCCCAGGATACTCAGGCCCACTGCAATGGGAGCTGCTTTGCTGTTTTTATCGAGAAAACATTCTTCTTCTGAAAGTAAGAGAGACCAGAGAATGTGTTACAGCAGATCACCGTAATCTTAGACTTCACATCTGCATTCCAGGAAGGTTAGCAAATACAAGCCAGAAGTTCTCAAGACACTGGTTTCTCTTTTTCCTTAAGTTATTCCGTGTTTACCTGTATGACAAGAAAACAATATTTGCCCCTTTCAAAATAGCTACCTGCTTCACTGGACAATGACTCTGCTCTTTCAGTGATTGTTTTACCATCAAGAGCAGTGCATACACAGCAGGAGGCTTTCTTACTGATAGCAGGTGTGGAGCATCACACTACAAAGTGCAAGGCTAAAAATAAAGAGTAACACACACCTTGCATGGACAACAACTGCTACTGTGTGGCATCTCATTCCTTCTGCCCAGTGAAGAAGGATGAGGCCAGAGAAGGCAGCCCATCATTAATGAAGAAAAGACCCTACTTAACTTAGTATCTCTTAAGAAAAAACAAATCTTAATCATTCTCTGTGTTTAATTTAGACTATTTGACAATAATTTTTGGTTACTCAGAACATGAAGAGACTGGAAGATTTGGACTTAGTCCAGGGAGTTCCTTTAGCAGTATTGTTGTAGGTTTATTGTACATATGATGATACCAGAAAAGGTTTTGACACAAATAGTATCTTTTAAGAACCATGCAAAAATATGTTCACCCCAAACATATCTCTTAACTATAGAGGGGGCAAATCCTGACTTCCTCTGTCCTTACCCAAATAAATATTCAAGTTGTCCTCTGATTATCTGCAAAATCATGACTTAAAAATGAACTACCAGGCTGGGGCAAATTGGCAGCTTTCCAATGGACAAACTGTACTAGCTGGGTCACTGTCATAAATGGAATATCTACCTAAATAACAGAATCAGAATCACAGAATTAAGAGAGGCTGAGGGACCTGGGGTTGTTTAGCCTGGAGAAGAGGAGGCTCAGGGCAGAGCTCATTGCTGTCTACAACTACTTGAAGGGAGGCTGTAGCCAGATGGGGGTTGGTCTCTTCTCCCAGGCAACCAGCAACAGAACAAGGGGACATAGTCTCAAGTTGTGCCAGGGGAGGTTTAGGCTGGATGTTAGGAGGAAGTTGTTGCCAGAGAGAGTGATTGGCATTGGAATGGGCTGCCCAGGGAGGTGGTGGAGTCGCTGTCCCTGAAGGTGTTCAAGAAGACACTGGATGAGGCACTTAGTGCCATGGTCTGGTTGACTGGGTTATCTTGGAGGCATTTTCCAACCTAGTTGATCCTATGATCTCTAGAATCATCGAGTCCAACTTATGACCTAACCCTTCTAATTAACTAAATGGCACTAAGTGCCTCATCCAGCCTCCTTCAAAACACCATCCAGATATGGTGACTCCACCACCTCCCCAGGCAGCCCATTCCAGTGGGCACAGTGGTAGGATCAGTCTCAATTTCACAATGCAAGTGCAGCCCTAGGAGTGAAGGCAATGTGTGGGAATGGTCAATAGTGTCTTATCCCAGAACTGGATCAGACCTACATCTCCATTCAGTCCAGAGGAATGGTCCTTCCTTGGGCTCCAGAGAAAGGCAGTCCTCTAGCACAGTGCTTTGAGTGGCATCAAGTGGCAAACTGTCTTCTAAGTAGATTCAGCTAAACCCCAAAGTGTATCCCAGCTCAGCACTGAGTCCAGTTTATACCCAGGGTAGAAGGGAGATCCAACACCCTCCATCCCTTGCACTCCCTGTGACTTTTCCAAGGCAGATTTTGTCAGCACTCTAGATAATAGCCTCTGTTATTATCTAATTCTAACGACTGTGCTGGCCCAGATTGTAGCTTAGCTTGGGCTTTTCCTCAGTGGGAATCTTTATGCCAACGGTGGGCAGTTAGCCCAGGAAGCATGTGGAGTGCATGACATCATGTCACAGCTCCAGAGCCTCTACACAGCTCTCTCCAACATCTAATCCTCTTCTCTGATCCATACGGTGCAGTAACACAAAGCAAAGCCATCAACATTCTCCCAGATGCTGCCTTTTAAAGGCTTTGTCTGGTTAACGCAGCCTGCTGTTAGGGAAGTGAGCTGAAAAGTATTTGCATTTGGGTATTGCAGAAACCTGAGATGTTTGAATAGGCCATTTTGCCTTGACAAAACCTTGGACTATGGACTCTAGAGATTGTCTCTGATATACTGAAGTGCAGTTCAGATGACACTTTTACAGCTTTCCAGACTTAAACAGGTCAAGCTATTGATGTGACTGCTGCAGTCTGTACAAGATTGAAAGGAACTCGAAACCATCAATCACTCGTGTTTTCTTTTTCTTCCCTTTTTAAAGATAAGCAAACTGAGAGCAACAGAAGTGAAACTACCAGCGCTGAGACACCCGAGGGGAGGAGGTTGGTGATGTGTATAGAGTCATTGCTACACTGGGGATTTTGTCTTCCAAACTGCATAAGCAGCAGAGGTATGTAGCAGTTTCATAACTCTTTCATAGCCACTGGGGAATTATTTCAGAGGTGGTGACTGCTTTCTCAGCCCCTTGATTAAGAGCAAAACTAAATTTTGTATGTGGTATCGATTAGCAGAGATTTGCCTGACCTATTGGTGGGGGGGGGGAGTGGTGGTGGAAATTGTTTAACTGCCTTTGCCAGAGGTGAGGTCATACTGAAAAAACATAATTGAACCCGCTCACTGTACATATTTCCATGGGAATGTAGGGACTAGATGGGATTCCATGAGTTGTTCCAGCTCAGTGCTATCCCATGAAAAACAAATCTTCATGAGAACAAGAGCATAGATTGGATTTTCAGTGTGGCTTTTAAGAACTTAAAATTCTGGAGGGGGAAAGAAAAGTCCATGTGTTAAATCCTGAAATGTTGTTTCCCATTATATTCATTTCAGGATCAGAAAGGCAGCCAAAATGGCAAACTAACAAAAGAAGAATCAAAAGGCTAAGCTGAATAAAGAGTTAGATCTAAAGTAAAAAGAAAAGTGGCAATGTTTTGTAAGCACACAGAAAGTCAAACGACAGAAGAAGGGAATGTTTTATTAGTGCATCTGATGGGCTGAAGAGCTATTAAGCCTATCTGTCCACCTGAGTTCTTGCATGGAAGCATCCTGAGAGGAAATCACAGATATATGAAGTTGCACAGTTTGAAAGGGACAAGAAGGTCTCATCTGTTCTGCCTCTCTGGGCTTCAGCTCACAAGAAGCAAGACAATCTGGATGAGGCACTTAGTGCCATGGTCTAGTTGACTGGCTAGGGCTGGGTGCTAGGTTGGACTGGATGATCTTGGAGGTCTCTTCCAACCTGGTTGATTCTATGATTCTAATCGACCATGAGGGTGCCCATAATATAGAACACAGGAGTTTCCTATAACACTCAGCAGTTCTGGATCCCACAGCCTGATTAGGTCTAGGCTGCATCACTGGACAAGAAACAAGAATGACAACATCTTATTTCCCTGTGGAAGGAACTCAAGGGGGTGAATGTAAGGAAGAAGTTATAATGAGCTCAAATACATTCTGTCAGGGTGGGCAACCTGGAGACCAAGTGAGTCAGTACTGGCCTTTCTTTTACTAAATGATGTGGTTGCCTCTTTGTGGCTGTACTCAAGAGAAGACAAATTGCACAGATGAGCATCACATTTAATTCTGAATCTGAGAGCCTGCCAGTTGTGCTTCTCGTCAGAAGCACGTTTCGTCATGTCTAGACACAGCTGCTCTGACAGTATCATCCTGCATTGACAAATACCTCTTATTAGTGGGCAGTTTTGCTGCTGCAGCTGTAGGACATCATGAGTGTCAAGAGCCTTTCAAAATAGCTAAAATCTGACTATATTGAGAACAGTGACCTTGAATTGAATCGAACAAACTGGGGGGAGTTTGGGCAATGCAACGGTGGTGAACAGACCTCTGCTTGCTCTGAGAAAATGGGCAAAGAACAAAATTGTGGCTGTAAAACTGAACATTTTCAATGAGAAAGTGAAATAAAGCCCTGAATGCAGAAGGGAAACACACCTTCCATAGGTGTGTGTTGAAGATGACCTGGAAAGGGGTGAGAATACAGCGGTGGGCAGGTGACATTCAGCTGGGAAATATGACGGTGTTGTGATTGTGCCATAGATGTACCAGGATCAGTGCACATGCAGAGCTGTAATCTAGCAGATTTATCTATCAGGCTAGCAGGCATCTCAGAAGGCTGAAAAAGATATCCTTTGGCTTACCTTTTCCAAACTGGTTACTGACCATATCAAATGCCTGCAGCTGCATATTAATAAAGAGCAGCTGGAAGTTCTTCTCCAAGCTGAAGATCTGCTTGCTGGTACACTTAAAGGAATTCCCCAGCTTTGTTGTAAACAGCCTTTCCTCTATGGCTGCATAGTAAACCATACCTGGATGCCAGAAAGAGAGAGATAAATGACAACCCACACTAACTTTTGGGAACTGACATCTTTCTGAGGTTTGCTGGTGCTTTGGCAGAGCAGCAGTCACAGATGTGACTTAAGTATGGACATTTCCCCCATAATACATCAGTTCCACTTTTTTTTCCCATGTTTGAAATATCAGGGGACAACTCAGATGAGCTTAGATCTGAAAAAGTGGTTAAAATTTCCCATGCTTCCTCAAATCACATTTTAACAACCTCAGTGGGCAAGAGTGGGTTAGGATTCTCACAAGAGCAGATCATTATCCTGTCTCCAGCATGGATATTTCCATACAAAACAGAGATGCCATCTCTAGTAAAGGAACTGGACACACCTAGTCTGTGGTGCTTTATGTATTAAATATTTTAAACCATATTTCGGTGCCACAGTACTTACTTTGCAGAAAAAATGGCTGAAGCCCAAAGCATAAAAAGGTCTTGCAAGCAGATAGACCAGTATAAGACAAAATCCTCCACATCATCCAATTGCTGCATCTCAAACACATCTGCCAGCACAGCAGTGTGCAGCACACTTCTCAGTCCTCCTCAGTCAAAATTACTGAGCTTCCAAAAAGCTCCTGATTTGTTGTTCTTATTTCAGTGGCAGAAGTCAAGCCAAATACTTAGGAGCAACAAATGGAGAGGTGACATAATATAGTCATTGACCTGTCGAAGATTTGATACAGTGGGAAGAATTAGTGTGAAGTTAATGTCAGAGGAAATCTTAAGCAATGACACAGAATTTTTCTCTCTGACTTAAATGGTGTTCTCTTAGCATTTCTTGGGATGTAGCTCCTGGGGCAGCTCCTGAAGGTTCAAATAGCAAGAAGCAGAGAACATAAGACAAAGAAAATCCACACCTGAGAGGAGCATGGACAAGGTCTCTGATTCCAGGATGAACTGAAGAACTTCAACCTGGATCTAGTCATTATTTTTGCCAACCCAAAATGTTAGGCATGTGTACACCAGTAGACACCATACTGGTGTATCTGAAATCTATATCCAGCTCTGCATTTCTCTGATCCAGATACTGGATTCATTTTGTTTGCTTAATCAGACTGCAAAGGTGCATGCAGCTGAATGAGTCACAGCATTTTTGTGTGTTTGCAGGTAAAAGCGTTGAGAACTGGTTTGTATCTTAAATTCTGCCAGAGGTGGGGCAGGGAAAGTTTTTGATGGCAGAAGGAAAATAGAACAATTCTGGTAAAACTGCATTTCAGTCCCTTCTCTTACATTTTCATACCATAAGATTTAGGTGAATGGCATTTTGAAAGCATGATAAAGCACAGAATTTGCAAAATGTAGTGTTTCAAAGACATGGAAGCCCAGAGCAGTGTAAAATTCACTGACCTTCTGAGGATAACTGCAGTCTTGTCCCAATTTTACTGACGTAGTATGATGGAGCTTGCTGAAAAATAAGAGATCTCTTTACTACTTGTGAAAAACAATATAGTTCACCATAGCAAAATGGTCACAAAGAATTCCCCCAAGGAATGCATGTTAAAACATTTCCTTCGAGATCCAGAAAACAGCTTGCATGGCTGTACTGCTTTTGCTTTGCTAAGTGATTCCACCTAATGGCTAAGAAGCTGGTGTAATGCAGCACTAGCAGCTACAGCACCAGCTCTGCTCAGCTCCATGAAGCTGGGCCACGCAGGTGTCGTTTTACATGCTGCTCAAGCTAGACATCTGTGTGGTCCATGGGTCAATCAAAAGGAGAAGGGAGTCGAGCAGACAGTACACTGCATAAATTAACAGGCATGTGATAAGGCTGTGCTATTTTTTATCTGCCCATTCTTCTTTCATTCAGTGTTCCTACAGTTCTCTCTTGAGTGATTACTTCACAGAACTAATCCATGCTGACCTTCAGCCTGACTGCTTGCAGGACTTAAGCCTGCACTTTTCAAAGTACTCAGGATTCTCAGTGCACTTTAGCCATAGCTGTCCCTCAGGTGAGCAAACTGCAGAAAGCAGCAGTGCTGCTTGTTCAACCTTGAACTGGGAGAGGACAGCAACGAATTGAGAGCTGGGATCTTCTCACATGCTAGTACCACTCATTTCCTATTTTGCATGCCACCAGCAGTCTCTACAAATGAGGAAACAGTAACTTGGATGTATAGGGTACAAATAACTGTTCTTTCCACCCTGCTGACACCGTTGGCTCTTGCTGGCTGTTTTTCATATGCTTACAGGCTGCTGACATGGAAAGCACCTGGTACAACTGCACAGAGCAACATTTCCAGCCAAGTGCCCTGCCTGCATGTGCCTGAAACTCCTGGTGCAACCTGAATGCTGTCCTCCCCTAGACACTCACAAGGTGACAGCTAACTCTAAGAGCTTTTCCCTGGTAGCAATGTTGGAGTATAACATAAGTCTTTATACAGCAGCCCCACCACTCATTTTCATTCCAGCTGTGAGCATGCAGGGACTGGTAAATGCAACTGGTGGGTGAGTGGCAGGAGCCATAAATGCCTCCTGTGCACCCAGGTTTAACATTATGCAATTTCAAACCTGGTAGGATGGATTGAGAAAGTTTAAGGAAGAAATACATCAGAGGAGAGATTCTCAGCATTATTCCTACTTGAAGACCATAAAGAGGTCCAAATCATCATTTTTGGCAGCAGCACTATGCTCTGTTGGGCTGCAGTTAGCCCACAGCTTGGGGAAAACACCTTGGGGAAAACATCTTGTGGGCTGGTTACAAAGCTTCCTTTTTTCTAGTTTTTGTGAAAGGCAGCTGGCAGCAGCAGCCAGCCACTCACCTCCTGTTAACCCACACCAGCACCACAGCCCTGGGGTCTGGTCCAGCTCCTCATTCACCCGTGAAAATCAGGAGTGCCACCACTGGAGCACTCTTGGGTTCAAAGCAGTTAGAGAGGCTGCAGGGGCCAAACATGAAAAACAGCAGCAAAATGATTTCTTATTGACTTGAATTTCAAAGAAGTCTAAGCCAAGCTCTGCTATGCTCTCGAGGCTTATCTTTAAGTGAAGGCTGGGTTGTCTAATGCTGTGCCAGCAGCCACCTTTCTCAGGGCAGGACAGGTCGAGTACCTCCTAAGGGCTCACGTCACTCTCCTTAGCGCTGTTGCAAGCTGGGCCTTTCATGGGTACTTGACTCATCAGGCTTTTTCTGAGCATCCTTGTGGCACAGAAAATGCTGCCCTCCTTGCAGGAAGCAGACGTTTAAAGCAAACACTCACCAGCTGAAACGAGTCTTTGTTTTACAACAGCTCCTGCATTTTTTTAACCTCACTTTCCTTCTGTAGGCTTTAGCAGTACAGAATGGTAGGGGTTGGAAGGGACCTTTGAAGATTCAACTGAAAATCAAAGTGATTTTTGGTTGAAATCTTTCTCTGCTCCAGCAGGAATGAGTCAGGTGTAGTAGAACTTGCTGGTGCCACTTTGGACTTTCTGTGGAAATGACTGATTAACCGTTTGTACTATTCTTAATTGTCACTAATTTGAGCTTGGAACCAGGTTGTAAGATTGACATTTTGGCTTGGTTAATTGAAGGACACAGAGCAGCAGCAACGGTCAGGTGCACCTCTGAGCTGCTGTGGAGCTCCAGGATATGCCTTAATGTGTGTTGCACTCATCTAGAGTTTGATGGGATCCAAACCATGCTGTATTGTTCCCTTATCATTAATGACTTTATGCACAGTTATTACCTGCTGTCCATTGCCCTGCTGGCATCAGCAGCCAGCCCTTGTTAGCCGTCAGACAAACAGTACTGCACACTGCCTCCCAAAATGTGTCAGCTGTGTAAGTGTCTGGGAAGCAAGAGGGTGGCTGCACTCAGCTGGTTTCTCCTGTGGCTAGAGTATCTTGATGGTTTATGTTAAAGCCTCATCCACATACAATGTGCTCCCAGGGGGCAACATGGTACCAACAGCCAAAAAGAAAGGTAATTTCCCACCATGCAAGCAGGGCCTCTCTCTTGCCCAAGGTTCTGTGTGTACTTATGAGTCTCCCTGGTGTGGTGCATTTTAAGGGCACTTATCTACAATTTTGTTGTATGTTGCTTGTTTGGAACTTTCCACTCAGAGATTAGACGAAATTAGGCCCCTTCAGCCTTGAATGTTTTGCAGCTCCTGGGTACTTACAACTGCACAGGTTGGATTTAACAACTAGGGCTGTCTGCTGGCTGATGGGAAGCTAACCTCACCTGCACTCAGGTGGTCTCTGAGACACCGTTTGGTAGTGTGAGCTCCTGGCAAACACCCCTCACTCCTGCACAGTGACTCACTGTAAATCCCCTCTCTCTGTTCTGCTTGACTGCAAGCAGCAGAGCCAACCTCCCCTCCTGACAGATTTTTGCTTGTGTAAAAATGAGACTTGAGGCTATTTATGGACTTGGTGTCCTTCAGCACTTTCTATCATAGGATGGCAAGGCACTGCTCCTACCCTTCATTGCATGAACCAAGTTGAATGTTCAAATAGACAAGGCCTGATTTGACATTGAAGTTAGACCTGCTCTGAGCAGGTTGTCAGATCAGATGCCCTGCAGAGGTCTTCTCCTACATGAATGCCTAGAGAGGTTCTCCCTCTCTATTCTGCCCATGTGAGGTCACACCTGGAATACTATACTGAGTTTGGGGCTTCCCAGTTCAAGAGAGACAGGGATCTGCTAGAGAGAGTCCAACAGAGAGCTACAAGGATAACTGAGGGACTTGAACATCTTCCCTGTGAAGAAAGACTGAAATAACTGGGGCTGTTTAATCTTGAGAAAAGGAGGCTGAGAGGGCATTTTATCAATATCTGAGAGGTGAGTGTCAAGATGAAGGTGCCAGTCTCTTTTCAGTGGTGCCCAGTAGTAAGACAGGAAACAATAGGTACAAGTGAAAACACAGGAGGTTCCACCTCAGCAGGAGGAGAAACTTCTTTACAGAGAGGGTGATGTGGCACTGGAGAAGGCTGCCCAGAGAGGCTGTGTGAAGTCTTCTTCTCTGAAGATTTCAAAACCCACCTGGATGTGTTCCTGTGTGGCTTGCCCTAGGTGATACTGCTTTGTCAGGGGAGTTGGACTCCATCTCCAGAGGTCCCGTCCAACCTCTAAGATTCTATGACTCTATGACTCTTGAGAAGGACAGGAGTTAATAGTGCCTTATGCACAAGTGGAAGCCTAAGTTCCAGCTGCCCAGTCCTAAACACTCTTTCCCTCTAAATGCAACACTTACCTTTACAAAAGTGAAGTTTACAAATCCTTCACTGAAAGTTATGATCAGCTCAGACTGCGTTGTCCCACAGCTTCCAGATGTCCGTGTTCTGTTGGGGTTGACAACCATGTACTCCGTCTGCTTCTGTGGAGAGAAGAGACATTGCAGGCTGCTGATGAAGAGGGGAAACTTAAGAAGAAATACAGAGAGGTTTATAGCTCTTCTGCTGTTTGTTTGTTGTTTGGACCCCATGCCAGTGGTTGCAGCAGCCTAATTGCTCTCTGCCAGGGTGGTTCCCTATTCATAAACCATAAAGCACTCATCTGACACCTCACTGAGCTCTTCTGGTGTATTAAGCTGGCAGAAAAGAATCGTTTTCTGTGCATTCAGTCAACTGATAAAATTTAGGTTAAGACAGACCAGTGCTCATTCTGTCAATGGGAACAGTGGGAATGTGTGCCTGAAGGTAGAGGAAAGATTAAGACATAGACAGGCAGGGATTGGGTTGGCTTCAACATGTGTTGTTGTTCAGAACACCCTGGCCTCCTCATTATGCCCTCCACAGCTCATTTCTAGTGTCTGCCAGCCCACACTGTAATCTGGAAAGAGAACTTGCACAGCCCTGACTACAGTTTGACTCCTTCAGTCTCATCTCAGACACAACTTACTTTTGTAATAAACATCTTCCTGTGGGCTGGTGAGGCTGAGAATCATGCTCCTGGCCTGGCTTCCACCAGGATGAGAGATGAAAACCACTTTTAGCAAAATTAGATACTTATCTCTTGTTTGAAATGTTCAGGTCTCATAGAGGAATATTTGGATGTGCAGTGAGGATGGTTCAAGGTATGTGAACTCCACAGCTTGAAGCTGTAACCCCACATATTGTATTAATGGAGGCTACAAAACCCTAAGTCTGAGGGACATAACCACCATTTGGGGGTTTGTAATGCCTTTTGCCTGGTCATTCACAGTGGATCACTGTGAAGAGAGAGTACCAGCTCCCCAAGTCCCCTGCTCTGATCCAGCCTGGCATTTCCAGTGATCCTAATATCTCCTTGTGCCAGAGCATCAAGACAACCCACCTCTGAATCAAAGTCTGTGAACTGACAATTTCTTGCTTTTATTGCATCTCTCAGTGTCAGTTCCTTCACTGAAGTCAATTCTGGTTTTAACTAGTCACCCATTGCAGAAAACACATCTTACACTGAAGACTCATCTACCCCTGCCAGTATGCTGCCATATGGACATGGCTGAAATGAGAAAGCACCTGTATCTCCCACTGACATCATCATACAAGCCAGAGTACAGCAGCTGAGATGCTGTGGCACAGAAAAGGCCTTGGACCAGTAGCAAGCCACTCATTTTTATCATACGAGCTACCTTCTGAAAGTTGCTTTGCAAGAAGAGCAAATTCCAGCTAGTAATGAAACAGTCATCACAAAGCTCAGCCTTGGGCTACTTTCACCTCACCTTCTGAGTAGCTTGAGCCATCAGTTGCAAACCCACAACCATTTTGATGCAGGTCCTGGTCCCATTGGATATTAAGTATGTGCCCGTGGGGATGGAGGAAGGCTGTGGTGCAAGCGTGGGTCTCACTGTCACTGTAGTCGATGGGATGGTTGTCTGAGTCCCAGGATGAATGGTTGTTGTGTTGGTCCTAGCTGTGGTTGTTGGACTTTTAGGTGCTGTTGTTTGATTTCCTGACCCTGTGGTGGGCTTTACAGTTTGCATGGAGATGGCTGTAGTAGTTACAGCAGCAGCTGTTGTTTGTGTAGTTGTTGTATTGTTTATGGTTGTGTTTGTGGCTGCCACTGCAGTTTCTGTACTTGAGTGTGTTCTGGCATGCATGTTGGAGGACGTGGGGTACATGGTTGTGTTCTTCACTGTAGGTGTAACTGTCTCCATTGCCTGGGTGGTATCCTCACCATTTGCTGTTGTGTTGTCTGCTGGTGTTGTGGATATCAGCACAGAGTTCTGCTTGGTCACTTGTGCGGTGGTTGCTCCTGCCTTGGATGTTGTGTGATGGCCTGGTGCTGTTACCTGGCGCTGGCCTGCTGTCTGCACAGTTGTTCTATGTCTTACAGGTGTTTCAAGAGAGCCTGTGCTCTTAAAATGAACTGTGGTGCCTTGATGAGATGAAGAATGGTAAAAGGAAAGCATCTGAGCAGAAGTAGCCGTATGGTGGAAGGGTGTGGTTTCTGGAGACATTTCAACTCCCAGTGCCACTTCAGCTAAGCAGAAGGAAAACGCTGCCAAGAAACAAATTTAAGTCAGTAGAGGCCTTTACTTTTAACATTTCAGTTGATAGCCACAATGTAACTGCAGTGGGTTTGTTACCAAATGGGTGATGTGATCTTACTTTTCTTTTGGCTCCTATCATTATAGGAGAGTGGAGGCAGATACAGAATCACAGAACTGGATGATCTTGGAGGTCTCTTCCAACCTGGTTGATTCTATGATTCTATGATTCTAACAGTTTGGGCTGGAAGGGACCTTAAAGATCATCTGGTTCCAACCCCCTTTCCATGGGTAGGGACACCTTTCCATAGACCAGGCTGCTCAGGGCCTTATCCAGCCTGACTTTGAACATCTCCAGGGAGGAGGCATCTACAATCTCCTTGAGCAACCTGTTCCAGTATCACACCACCCTTACTGTAAAGAGTTGCTTTCTCATCTCCAGTCTAAATCTACGCTCCTCAAGCAGGACTCTCCATAACTTTTCTCCACACCTTCAATCCTCACACTTCTGTGGTGGAAGCACATGGGCACTGTTTTTACTGCTGAAGAAGCCAGAGGTGTGGGCAGTTTTTGTGCAACCCCCAGGCAGCACAAGAATTCCCTAGCAGTAAGTAGTACAGCAAGATTTGCTGGAGGCAGGGAAGATGCAGTGAGTGCAACAGGCAAAGGGGTGGTTGACTACTTCCCAACAAAGCATGGACAAGGAGAACACATGTGTGTGTGAAGGAAGTGAGGCAAGGTAATGGTCTTACAGTGATTAACAATAGTCTGGGAAACTGCTCTGGGAGACAGAAGTTACAGACATTTTCTTTATAGGTTTGTGGTAGCCATGGCAGCTTGAACCCTGAAATTCTCTCTCCTGGGAGGTCTCCATGGGGGTACTCCAAACAAGGAAAGACCAGACCTCTTAGTGATGGGCTTTCAGCAATGAGAAGCAAATTTCATGGTACAGCTCCACAGAGGTGTTTTAAACCACATCTGAAAACAGTTAGAGCACCAAAATTACACTTCCATCCCATAAAAGTTTCAGAAACAGGTTCCTTGTAAAACTGAAATTATCTGGCTCCTAAATATAAAAAATGAAGTGAAGGAAAAGTGGGAAAGGTAGGTTTTAGAATAGGGGAAGGTCACAACTCTCTGCTTGTGGGTATGCAACAGGACTCTATGAAGTAAAAGTCAAGCTAAAAGAAATCCTAACTCACAGACATACATTAATTTCCTGTTCTGCATGAAGCTCTGGGCATAGGTAAATCATTTACTGCTTATATTAGCTGGAAGACAGAGGTGAATTCTCCAGTTTGGAGATGGAAAACACCCAAAAGTCCAAGACAGCTCCTATCTCTAGCAGTACAGCTCCAGAGGAAGCCACATGTTGTCTGAGAAGATTATTGTGCACTTTGGTTCCTGCAAATAAATTTCTCATGAATAGATGCCAAAGTTTTGTGGCAGGCAGCTTGCTGATTTTAGGATCAGTTAAGGCCAGAGGCACACTCAGAGTGGGAATGGCTGAAAACTCACAAACTTTTCTTCCTTGGTTTACTTATTTTCACCCAGCACGAACAGAGATTTGCAACAGTAGCTGAATTCACAAAATCTCACTGTTTCAGGATACATGCAAACCAAGTCAGAATAATAAAAACTACTGGGTTTTGAATCCATTTCAGAATCAAGCCCAAAGAAGTGAGAGCAGATGGATAGATCTGAACCCACACTACCATTTCCCCTTAAAAATGGCTGTGCCAGAGAAGAGCAAAAGCGTAGCTATGCACTCCGTATTCCTAAAGTTACCTGAGCTTCATCTCTGTGCTACACAGTATATACTTGACTGCCACATCATCAAGGAAGTGCAATTACTGCAGTTCAAAAGCCATGAAACTGATAAGATAGATCCCTCTGACTGTGAATTTTATCAGAAGGAACTAAAAAGTGCCGTAATTAATAAGGTATTTTGGTTAATTATCTCACATTCCCTTAGACTTTACCACTCATGCTGGCAGAGCTGAAAAACAAATAATTTGTGTCCTTCTCTGTGTACCAGGGGGAAAATCAGTGCAGCTGCCTTACTCTATTTGGTTGCATCTAACTATTGGCACAATAAAACCAACCAACCAACCAAACAAAAAACAACAACAAAAAAGGAGGTTGCAATTTTCACTCTTGTCCCCCCTTATAAGCTTGAAAGCCAACCCATAACTACATTTGCACCACTCTTTTTTAACAGATTGAATTACTGCCCAGATCATAGAATCGACCAGGCTGAAAGAGACCTCCAAACTCCTCCAGCCCAACCTGTCACCCAGCCCTATCCAATCAACTCGACCATGACACCAAGTGCCCCATCCAGTCTTCTCTTGAATACCTCCAGGGACAGTGACTCCACCACCGTACAGACACAGAGAGGAACACTTTTTCACTGACATTTGGATGCCACTCATAGCTTTAAAATGAAGCATCATTTTCTGCAAAAGGTCGTTTCAACCTAAGGTTTTTTTTTCATTACAGAAACATTCAGCCTGACAGGGTCACTGAGAGGTAAAGTCAGAAATGTCTCTGTGGTAGTCCATGGCTTGTGCTCACCGAGTGACCTGTTAGATTGTTCCTCCAGCCTCCCACAGCTCTCCTGAGCATTTTGGAGCTTCTGTCAGGGCACAGCCATGATGCTAAACCTGGTGGTTTGGGTCGTCTGCATGAGCTCACATGGACAGGTAAGGATTGCTCATGGTCTTGGCTCTTCTTGGATGACTTTAGAAGTAGTTTGGTAGCTGCACTGTGCAAAGGGGAAGGTGGGTCTATGAGGTGTCTGACCTCATTAAGGCCTAGAAGGATTCATCATGATGCCCTCAGCATTGCCTCTTGGCGAGCTCAGCAAAGGAGTTGCCTGCATGACTCCTGCCACCACAGCCTTTTTAACAGCTCTGCCAGCAAAAGGCACCACAGAACAATGAAGAATTGCAGTTCTGCATCCATGTTAGTCTCCTTTGGTTTTTCCTTATGCAAGCAGGTCAAAACTTCATGCAATCAACCTCTTGCTGGAAGGATGCATGCTCCCTGAGGTGTACTTTCCTGGAGCAAGCAGGTGTAATCTCCTCTCCATAGCTTCAAAATTGTGCAAATGCTGCGAGAGGAGATTCTGCCCAGCAAGCCTCCATACACACAACACTCCAGCACAAACCTCTCAGAAAAGGGTTAGGTCAGCTCTCAGAAATCTACTGGCCCTGATCAGGGCCTGGAGCTCCCATTGGCATGCTTTAGTGACAAGTCTCAGTCAATGCCAGGAAAGGAATGCCTCTGCTCTGCTCCTAGGAACTACAGTGGGAAGTGGAGCACTTAGTGCCATCTCAGTCTGCTGTCACCCCTATAATGGGGCAAGTGAAAAAACTTCTTACTCTGGAGTTTTCACCCTCTTGTCTAGCCATACATTCATGCTGCTCAGCCACTGAGCAGTTTGTTCTGCTTTATCCTGCCCAGAAGAAATGTTCATGTTTAGCTGGCTGATTTCGTGTGGGCACAAAAACCTGACCCAGCTCCTATGATTACTGCAAAAAACTCCCTGTCCAGCTCTGGCTTCTTTGGCTTGAGTCCTTGAGGAACTGGGAAAGCACCAAGATTTTCTGAGCAGCTTCAGTACTGTCACAGAATCCCTCCAATACAGGAGCAGTTTCTTAAACCTCCAACCCATTAGACCTTTACATCCTAAACTCTAATTATATTTAATGTCTGCACAGAAAGACTTGACTGTGTGGCATGAATAAAACATCATAACATCATTCCTTATTAAAGTAATGATCAAAAATGGATAAGGAACTGGGGAAATTGGTTCTTTCTGTTCAAAAAAGCTCTGTGCTGACCACTGCATTATTAGTGTTCCTGCTCTCAGTCTGATCTTGCCCTCCTTTTATGTGTCTGTTTTGGGGCTACTCCAGCAGACTCTGGCCATGAAGTGAGTGTGGGAAGGCAGAGCAGTAACAGCAGAAGATGATTGTCAAAGTCTCTGGGCTATTTCTCTGCTCATTGCACTGCAAAAGGGACAGGAATTGTTACCCCTGGGATCCTTCTGCATGCTGATGGTAAAACTTATCACAGAAATCACCAGCAAGCTCAAACCTTTAGCCACTACATGGATTAGATCACATTCTGTCCCTCTTCACCTGGCAGATTTTGTACTGCTGCAGGTACTGAGGGGTGACTTAACATGCTGAGACACATCCTTGACCAGGCAGGCTCCACAGATTTTCACAGAGCAGCGTTAAAAACAGTGACTTTGTTGCTGAGATAAGCCCTGGGCTGCCTTCTCCAAGCTTCCCCACACCACCCCTGCTTTCCTGATCAGCCTCTGCATCTTGCAATGCAGATAGATTACTCAAGTAATGCTTCCTTAGTTTTCCTTCTGCTTGTCTCACTCGAGACTTTCAGTCAGTTCTGCTGGTCTGAAAGTTATTTTTAATGATGAAAACATGCCCCAAAAGTCCACTTCTTGTCTTACTTTGAGCTGACTCCATCTCGCAGAGCTTGTCACCACAGAGTGCAAGGGGAAATACACAGGAGAACATGAGGCTAAGTCTGTACCTATGGCAATTAAATGTAGTTATTTGTAAGCGATGGGACTTCAGTAAAACCATTCCTGGTGTTAAGCAACAAAACTATTTAAAGTCTTCGGTCTGTTAGGTGCTGTCCTGACACAGAGAGGAAACAAAACCTGCACAGTCTACCTCCTTTTTCTGATAGAAATGATGAAGGGTGTTACTCACCACAGGTGAAGGTCAGCCAGATGAGCTGCTGTGTGCTTCCCTCCATGGCCAGCACGGCTGCAGGTTTGAGAGATGCGTCTTGCCGTGGAGCCAGCAGAAAGCAAATCAAAGCCTCCTGGGGACTAAAAAGTTTGACTCGATGCAGGGAGTGCTCAGTCACATGGCTGGGAAGGAGGTGGAGAGAGGGGGAGAGACCGATGCTTCTTGTCTGTAAACTACTGCAGAAGGAAATAAATGATGATTAGGAAAGAAAGTGAAAACAGAAGGAACCACTGGGCCAACCAGGGGGAGGACAGGCTCTCACTCTGCAGCTGAGACCTGGGGCTTTGAAGGCCACCATAAAGCTGCACGAATCTCTCTCTGGATTTGGTGAGCTGGTGCAGAATGCACCTGCACCACAGTGAAGGGTTACAACCTACAAAATCAGCACTTTGAAAAGTACTTTCTTTCGAGCTAAACTCTTTCTTTTACGTTAAGGAACAGAAGAGATGTGATCTTGAGCTAGCTCTGCAGAGCACCTGCCAAAAGTGAGATGGGGCTGAGCAAAGGCTCTGGTCCCAGCTGGGGACTGTCAGCAGCTTTCTCTGATTCAGTTCTGCTCAAGGGAGCGAGCTTGTGGAAGGTGGAGCATCTGGGCTGGCTCACCATTAGCGGTGAATCTAAACGCACTCCTCAGCAAACAGCAATGCCCCACCTACGTCAGGTGAAGTGCCTCTTGCAAAGCACGGCAAGCTGGGACAGGAGCTGCGCAGGCAAGTCCTGGCAAGCGTAGTTGTGCGCTAGAGATCTGCAACAGAAGAGTGTTAGCACTGCTCACATGTGGCTGCATTTCCAGCCCCGGACCTTCACCGTGGGGCTTGCTTTGTTCCCAAAGCAAGCACCACATTCGGGTCTGGCATGGTCCTCATTCTGCATTTTCTCATACCAGCCTTGCACTGCAGTAACATGATAAGGCAAACAACTTGAAAACTCAAGTGAGGTGAGCTTTTCCTTTGAACAAATCCAGCGGCTGAAATGGGTCCCAATTGATTTTGCTCTCTTTAATTGCATTGTTTCTGCAGTCTTCTTTTTACCTGCTTGTCCTCCTACACGATCCACAACATCCACCTGGGCCAGTTAGCACTCTCCAATAAAGCACTGGTAGCCAAAGATATGCAGGTATCTTAGAGCCAGCTATAATAAAGTTCTCCCACAACCTCTTTGCCTTGCATACACGATTCTGAGCACCATGCTCAGAGTCCCAAGGGTTCAGGAACACGACTGAGACAGCTAAAGGAAAAAAAAAAGCCACTGTGCCTTTGTGATGTGTGGTATTGGCCAGATGTGTGGATTTTTCCCAGCTGTGACGATGTGCCTCTGGGGACACTGTTCATTTTTAAACAGAAAGGAAGTTCATTGATTTGTTACTTCACAGAGAGACAACGACCACAACATTTTGTACTAGTTATCATCTTTATAAATCTCAGACAAAGTGTGGTTCTACACAGGTCAGAATGGCCTAATTACAGGAAGTTCATTTTTCCTCTTGTAATAAATTCATACATTCTGTCTGGACTGGAAAAGAAGCACAGGTAATTCTTGTGCTCTTCCCCTGTCTGATTATCTCTCATCAGTCACAATATACAAATACATCATTATCAACACCATGGAAAATATGTAAGAAAAACAAACTGTACCAATTCTCAGCTGGGGGGTGGAGGGGAGGAAATGTTAGCAGCTATTTCAGCTCCAGCTGCAAGAAGAAATAAACAATTTGGCTCTTTTTTTCTTCTCCTTATATATTTCTAATCATATATATCATATATTTGAAGTCAGGCTTTGAGTATTTCTGGAAAGGAAGCCCCTGGCTTCTCCTGTCCATTCCTGTTTGAAATCTCAAGAGTCTGAGAAAATTGTGGATAATAAAATGGCTTTTCATCACATACACAACCAGAATATAAGACACACACACACACAGAGCTTTGTTGTCACTGGCAAGAAAAGCCAGTGTTCAGACACAGTTTGGCTGCAGCCATTTGGGATCAAGACAATGACCACTGGTCTGATTCTCCACCCAGTGGGGTTAGACATGAGAGAAAGAGAGGACCAGGCCAGATTACATTTTAGCCTGGCAAGTATTACATATCCTGGCAGCTGCCTGTCTGTTTGTCATTGGTGCCAGTAAGGAAAGAGTCTGTCACCCAGCTACATGCAACTGAGCAGAGGGCAGAGCTCTGAGGATGTGAAGTTACTGCAAGTTTCACAGAGGGGTGGCAGCAGAGCAGAGGGAGGAGACACGAGTCAAAACATCCCTCTGGAGGGTTGGTCTCACCAGTCTGGACCCCGAGAGCACTGCCAGGCACCTGGCATGGATTTGCTGGTCAAGCAGCAAGGGCACAATGTTCATCCATGAGTGCTGCTACAGCTTAGATTTATTTACCTTGGACCTTTCTCTTCTACGACTGAAACTTAACAGCAACCATTACTTTTAAATTACTTTCTGGTCACTACTTCATCTCCAAACAACACTGAAATTAAATCCATATTTGAAACCAATGATTTTTAGGTCCATCTACCTGAAAATGATGGTGTCAAAGACCTACCTACAGAATAAGTTTACCTTAACATACACACTAGTCCTGCTGAACATTACTGAATCCGATCCTAGACTGTATATGGAGAGTCATTCCCTTAATTATCACTTTCTTTGACAGAAGTACACTAATTAAAAGACTATCCTGTCTACTACTAAAATAAAAAGTCATTAAACTCAAGTTTGTATTGTCAGCAAAGACAGAAGGTTACTTCTTGTCAGTTTCTCTTGTCAGCAGCCTGTTAAGTCATTGAACTTCATTCAAATCCAGCAGTGTGGCACTGTCTGATTGACATTTGCACCACAGGCATCAACCAAGCAAAGCACTGAACAGGCTGCCCAGAGAGGTTGGGGTGTCTCCAGTCACAACCTGCCTGGATGCAGTCCTCTGCAACCTGCTGTAGGTGAACTTGCTTTATTCTATCAGGGGGGTTGGACTAGATGATTTCAGAGGTCCCTTCCAACCCCTACCATGCTGTGGATCTGTGAAAGGGCCCCAGTTACTCACCAGCAGCAGCTGCAGTGGTTGCAGTACAGTCTGAGTTTGGGTTGTGGAGACAGAAGCAGGCAGCTGCCTTTGGCTCACCAGCACTGCGGGAAGGTTGAAGACAATGGTTATGGGCTCCCTGCTTAGGTTCAGTAGTGTCTGAGGATAGCTGTGATATGAGCAGCTCCCAGAGACCACTGAGACCAGAGTGCTGCACCACTGCTGCAGTGACTTACATCCTCGAGATACAGGATGCAAGAGTAACTTAAACTTTGGTCCAACAGAATAAAAGAGGAAATTTTGCACCCCAAAATAAACAACAGATTGTTTTCAAAAGCAAAGCAGAAAGGTGAATTGTTAGCATCCAGCCCATACCTTTGAAGTTGTCATGACAAGATGGTGAACTGGGAGAGAGGAGACACTTCTGCAGCAATCCTCTTTCCTGCTCCAGCTCTAGACTATCCCACAGGATGCCACCACTGACACTCATGGAAGGCACAGCAGGACATACGGGGTTGGATGCTTTGCTCTCCTCTGGAGGGTCCCTGACATGAGAAATTCAGCAGCTCCTATTTTACAGGAAGATGCAGAGGCAGCAGGGAATATAGGACTAGCACACAGCCACCCTGCACACAGCAGAGGTAGGAAACAGACTGAAATGAAAATACCTGATTTTGCCTTCTTCAGTTAAAACATCCATTTCACCATCAGAGTGAATGAGATTCCTCCAGAGAAACTCCAAAGTGAAGGTTTGCATCTTTCCATCTGTCTGCAATGTCACAACTCCTAGTTTTGGCAGTCCTGTATGCCTGGGGTAACCCTTCCCCATCTCTCTCTCAGACACACACACGCAGAGCTTACTCTATTCATTAATGTGCAATCAAAGCTTCCTACCCTTTTCCAAAGCTAACAAAGAAATAAAAATGAAAACATCTTCAGGACAGGATAAAATAATTGCACTACAGGAAAATGTCACTGCATATTTCCTTAGGGGACTGCAAGGAACCAGGTCTTCCCTCAGGATGCTCACAATTACAGCAGCCTAACAGGATTCATGCTCCTAAAAGCCTCCGTGCCATTTTGAAGGTAAATGACCAGCATAAACCAGACGAGCTCTTACCTCTGTCGGACCACATTATCTTCCAAAAAGGTACAGAACAATCAGGTCCTTCAATCAAAGATGGAAATTATTCACAGAGAGTTTAGATATTGAGGGTTAGAAGAGCCTTGACACCACAGTGCAACTCAAAATTAACTAATAAGCCTTCAAAGGCAACCAAAACCTGAATAAGCCTTTATCTCCTCCAAGGCTTTTTCCTGAACGGGACTATCCACCTGCTTCAAGCTATCCTGACTCACACACTAATTTGCTTACAATGCCAGCCTCCACTGAGACACAAAAACATTCAAGTCCCTGCAAAGAGGACAGCAGATATGATACAGACTCCTACTATTTTGCTCCGAGGCTCAATTACTAAAGAGTGGGTTTGGGGTTTGCTTCATCTCCATTTTCAGTGCTTACATGCCCTTTGTTATTTACAGGGAGCACCACTAGTCTCAAGGGTTAAACCAAAGAATCCCTAATAGTGAAAGCTTGTCACTCACTCTTGGGCTTCCAGGGTCACTTTTCACCAGGCTGATGATTGCTTGTCTGCAACCCTTAGTCAATACTTATCTCTACTAAAGTATTAGCAGCTTTTATGGGACCTGAGACCCAATTACCATCAAAATGCCTTCATGCCTTACCAGCTGCTCTAAACGAGCTAATGGCTTGTGTAGCAATAACAGCACCTGTAATCACCTATATTAAACGTTACATCCTTATGTGGCAAAGATTTGGTACAGTCCTTTAATCAAAAGTCCTGGAGAAGTATTTAACAACAGCACTTTATCCACTCACTGGAGCATCTAATGCTCACTGCCTATTTGCAATGTGTATTCCAAACGGGGGATGAAAGGTATCTACTCCATAGCCTAGCACACAAAGAAAGCATGCAATCTACTCCAACAAGTGACATTAAATGGCACCAAATGCAAAGGACTGTGATCCAGCAACCACGGACTGCAGAGGGGCAGGGGAATTACTTCTATTGTAAAAAGGGTTCAAAATGTTCTTTGTCACAGTAGCTGTCACACGTCCTTGCTTCCCTGCTCAGCCCTGCACCTCCATCTCGTAACTAGGAGTTGCCACCTGCATCACTCCTGTATGCAGCAGGTCGTTCACTGCACCATGGCAAAAACAGTCAGATCACTGCTGTGTGAAACCTCTCTGATGGTCCACGTCAGAAGTTTCTTTTCCACAGCCACCCTAAAAGGAGATGTTTTTGGTGTTGACCGTCAGCAAAAAGGGCACATTTGTGATGCATCAGCTGGAATTAAGGAGGGTGGGGAAGGCACAGCCAGAGGCAAGCAAATGGAAAACACCTCCAGGTGAACCCATGGTAGAGCAAGAACTCATAACCATGCATGTGTCCCTCTGCAGTAACTCAGTGTTCAAGCAAAGTTGTCGAAAGGTGCGTGCATAGTAACTCCAGCTCTGCTGTCGACCTAATTTAGGCCACGTCTTCTGAAACAGTTTGATAATCAATAGGAGAAGTACTTTCCTCCTCTAATACTGAAGGTGGATTTTGATGCTTTGTGAACGTTTTGATGCTTCTTTCAAGTTTGTTTTTCTCAGCTTGCCAGGTGGACAGCACAGTTCTCATCTGTTTGTGCTGACAAAGTTTTAGTGAATTATGAACCTCAGAGCTTGTGAAAAAGGCAACTTCAATCTAGTGTCCACCTAAAATAAACAGAGATGGATGAGGTCTTGAGGAAGGCTGGTCCTGCTATTCATCTGCCAGCCTTCTGTTCTGCTGGGAAGCTTTTGGCCACCTCACTCTCCTTGGTGTCTGACTCTACTGAGGCTGTACTGCAGGAATCGTTGTACGTGTCTGAAAAGGAGGACAGGGGCATTGTCACTGCAAGACGTCTAAAGGATTTCCCATCTACACTCTTCAAGATCATTGTTAAAAGCCTGAAATAAAATAAAAAATAATCACAATTCTACTGCTCCCCTAATTCCTTCACCAAAGGCAAGGGAAGCCATTCTGGCATGTAAATAATTGCAGTGTGTGTGTGTGTGCCTTTATTTTTGTTCTTAAGTATAAGGCATGCCAAAGAAAAGAGGACCATAGTTAGGCACTGAGGGTGAAGACCTGCTGCTCCTTCAGCTCCACAGCAATTACCAAACTCCCTTTAAGCCACAGCAAAGAATCCTGCTTACCTTTCAGAAATGTTTTTTCTCCACTTTAACAAGCTGACCAAAAATAAAAGAAATTCAAAGTAAATCAGTATCATGGGATAAAATGCTGGTAGCTCCCTACCGCAGGCTCTCAGGGAATGGCTGTGCCATATTCTGCTTTCTTCTGTTATCAAAAGAAAAGCAGGACACATTTTGGTATATTGTACTTAAGGATGAGCGAAAATTCATCTGAAATTGCAAAGCTTTGATCTGCAGAAGTTGCTGAGATTCATCTTTTCCAGTGCAACCTGTTTGTGTGTTAGGTCAGAACCAAGGCTGGACAAAGGATAAGTTTTAGTGCTGATTTGGCTGAAATCTTGCCAGAGCAGCCCATTCTCCAGCTTTTAAGCCAGCTGTGAAATATGATGAAAACAGAGATTTTAATGTTTTCAAACCTAAACCAGAACCACAGCCTTGATGCTGATCTAAATCCAGACGCTACCTGTGTCAGGACAAAAGCTCTCCTGCTGTTACAGCACATCCTGCCTTATGACACTCTTGGGTGTCAGTAAAGTAGCCAGCGGGAACGCAGCAGCCACAGGAGTTTGGTGGGAGACACAAGCTCTGCCCACGAAGGGCAAAACAATTAAACCATACCAAGGCAAGCTGCTGTGCCTAACTAGCTCTGACAACCAAAGCACCAAATTTCAGCCTCGCTTAGCTGCCTCAACAGTGACCACAGGACAGACACTTAGGCTCAGTACTTTAACACAGAAAGTGCAGTGTTTGTTACATCCTTTTTCAGTATAAATTTGGTTTTAATTAAATGAAATTAAATGCCAGTCACACATCTGCTGTATTACCTGTACTGTTGTTCTTAATTATGTTGTTACTGTCCCCCTTTGCTGGCTGCAATATGCTGGAAGGGACCCAGTCACTTTTCTCAGAGACCAGTTTCTTCACTAACCTGAAATTCAGAAAACATTCAGTGAATTTCCTATGTCCTCTTTTCCTGGCCTGTGTTTCTTTAGAGGCGTGCATTGGGCAGCTATTGCCTAAACAAAGGAAGGAGGCAGAGGACCCAGGGCAGTCCTACAGGTGACAGTATTTCAGTACTCTCAGATGGTGACCCAGTATCCCAGATCAAGCTCACTTGGAAGCAAGAGACAAGGAATCAGTGGTCTTGGCCTGTTTTGAGACTCTGGGTCAAACTCAGTCTAAGAAAATGAATTTTTCATATTGTCCATCCACCCTGCTGTAAATATCATCCATGGTAGATGTGTTTAGCTCACTTCCCACCTACTTCACACTATGGGACTTGCTGCCATCTCAGCTGCATGTCAGATCTGAGTGAATGGGAGATCAAATCTTCTTCTAAAGTCCCTACGGAAGGACAATTCAGATGTACAGCCAGGTCTTGTCAGCAAGAGAGAACAAACACACCAAAATGTATGTGAGCTCAAGGGTGTCAGGTTCATTCCACTTTGTTAATCATGTCTTACGGCTATATGAAGTCTTTTGGACTAAAAATGCTCTCTGGTTCTCTGCTGCAGCTTGGTGGAAGGCATAGGATTTTATGGATCTATTCTATGGCAGGGTGCTGCCTTTGATCTTGCCTTTCTGGCCAGCAGGTGTTAAAAGCCCACATATTCCCCTTCATTTCCTTTATGCAAACTTCTGTCCTTTTGAGCCACATGTCACTAGCATCTGGGGTGAAAGTCAACCAGGTGGAATTAACCAAAGCTGCTTGTGTATTCATGCTTCCCACTGCCTCTTTCACTGTAGTCAGTGAGGTGAGGAGATTTGGATTGCTTTTGAAGAGCATTGACATTCTTGACATCTTATTCTGCTGTACTTACCATTGACCATTCTCTCCTTCCTGCACAAACTGCACTAAGTCTCCATCCTCGAGTGTAAAAGAGTCTGGGAAACAGCTGTCAAAGCTGCCTTCTACCCGAAAAAGACTGGTCCCCTAAAAAGAAGGAAAAAATGCATCAGAAACAGAGTCACTATGGATGAAAGAACAGTGTGTGAGAGAGCAGGTTTAGTTCAATATTAAAGTAGGTACTTCAAGATGTCAGAGATATGTTCTGTGGAGAATTGTGTCACTTATTCCTTTTATCGTGCCCAGGTTAAATACTATTCAAACTTAGGGCAGAACTGTGCTTTAGCATTAACTGGCCAGCCACTATTCTGAGAGAGAAATTGGGTTTGTGGCACCAGGTCAGGTTATCTGGAAAAGTAGAAAATTACTTTTTTAAAGGCTCAGAGTTTTCCCTCACTTTTGTAAAAGGTAAAGCAAATTCCCATCTTCTGTATTCCCACACATCCATAAGTTTAAGGCCATTGTGAACCCAAACTTTGCAGGTTAAATTGTGACCTTTAGAGAAGAGAAGGTTGCACTGGGAAAGGACTGTATAATTATAGGAATTACATTGTTAGGGTTGGTCTCTTCCTCCAAGTCAGAAGAGTTGGAGAGTTCATCTGTGCTGGAGGGGATGGCTTCAAAGTCTTCAAATGTGTCTAGAGATGGCATCTGCCTGCTGGGCCAACCTTTTCAGTGAAAGAGAGAAACCAAAAAGAGTTAGCTAACAGTCATCAGCCTCTTTCAGACTCAGTCTCTTAAAAAGTGGGAAGTGAACTTGTGTTCCAATTACCATATTGCCTGTACCTTTTTACAGCTTGTTCCCTGATTTTGCCATAAAAATACATTGTCACTGAAAACATGTACCACTTGCTGGCATTTGTAGGAGAGCAGATTGTGTGGCCACAGTGTGCATGCCCATGGCTACCTTGAGTGTTTAGCACTGCTAAATCCCTTCAGTTCAGGAGGTGCAAAAACCAAAGGCCAGGAATACTCCTGCAGAGCGAGCACTGCAGCAGATGATAGCTTTTGCTGAAGTGATTTTCAGAGACATCTTTCAGTTTCCAGCTTACCTCCACATCTTTATCTACAAATTGAAGTTCGAGGCCACTGAATTTTGCTTGACTTCTTATCTCCATCTCACCCCTAAGGAGATATTACAATCTGAGCAATTTCTCATGACTACACCCTGGAGCAGGCTGGAAGTGCAGGGAAGGGACAGAGTAAGGAACAAGGCACAGACAACCAAACCTTGATGCTAGGTACAGAAAATCTCATAGAGTCAAAGAATTGTTTCAGTTAGAAAAGACCTCTAAGATCATTGAGTCCAACCATCAACCTATGACCACATCTCATTAATATTTTTGCTGTTAGCAGTCTTACTGTATGTTCTGCACCCAAAACCATCCCAGCTCTGTAGAAAGGACTTAATGAGAGATTTTCAGCCCAAGCACAACCACCAGTCTCTTTACCTACAAAGGCTTGCACAGATGAAGTGTCGAAAGGAAATTCAGACTGAGGCTCCCATAATGGAAAAGTAACTCAGCCTTTTTGGTACAGACAGTGACCATGATCTACATGTTTCTTCACACGCAATACCTGTCCCTTTTCTCACGGGAATGACTACAGTCCAGCTAGAAGGAAACAGACTTTGCATCTCCCAAGGGATTTTCCAGCCCTGACTGAAACAAGCTGAATGGAGTCAATCGAATCACCATATGCCTGCCTATGCAGTGGGATTATTCATAACCCAGCATTCACAACCCACAGCAAAACCTGGCCTGAGACAACACAAAATTCAAGCCAGGCAGATCAGGGAATGAACAGGAAAAGAGTTCTGATCTGGGAGAAATAGGGTTTTTAAATGACTTGTTTAATCCCTCCTCATGCACATCCTCCCTGCTAGAGGTTGGTGCAACACGTGGTCGTGCAGGTCATCTGCAGCCCCTTCTCCCTCATTTTAGACAAGGACTGTGGCTGCTCCAAGCAGCAAGAGAGACAGTGACCTTCAACTCCAGTTATAAGCCTACAGGAATAGCTGGGTCACCCGTGCTTTTCAAAGTATAATCTACCCTCTAAAACAGCATTCAAGCCCTGAGTGGTGAATGTCCCTGCCAAGGTCTACATCAACTAAGCTTTGAGAGGGAAGATTTCAGCAACAGGCCATGCAGCATAGAGAGCTGAACCCTTTATTCTGCATCCACTGAATAACACCAGGAAAGTTTCAGCAACTGTCCAAATATAAAAGAATAGACTGATACTAATTAGCTTCAAACTGCTACAGCAATTTCAGTTCAAATTCACAGGCTGGGCTACAAACACCAAGAGGAAAAAAAGATACTCTCTTAGACAGAACTTTGGTAATTTTTTGCCAGTGTTGTTGATAGAAAGCATCTGAGGCAGAAACCTGAGCAGCAGAGACTCCTTACACGTACATGCACCAGCCATCCTCTTCCATGCAAACTGCTATTCTGATGTCAGAGCCTAAGGACTAGCCTAAGTTCTGCAGACTTTATCTTGAGCTGTAAACTAACACAGACCACATTCTGAGGCCTCTGACATTTCACATTCTGAGTTCTCTGCCAATTAAAAGAATTCTTTTCAGCTCTGCCTGGCCTACAGGAAACCAGAATCTGGGACATTGCTTCCATACCTGCTACTGCCCCAAGTTTGTACTCTTATTGCTTTCCTAGGAAATAATAGTCCTTAAAAGAAAAGCATCTCTTTAAGGTAAAGAGAGTAAATATTATCATAAAATTGTGTTACACTTTCAAACTGAGATGAGAAATGTTTTCACTTTGTTTACCTGTCTGTGAAGCAGATCTAGGTACAGGTCTTGTGGTGGAACTGGTATTACATTTAGTCTGGGCCAATATGGTGTTCTCAAAAGCATCTGTGACAGGAAGTACAGTTTGTATCATCACGGTGAAACAGTGACCAGACACCCAGTACAGAGTGAATTCCTGCATCGCCTCTGCAACTGGCAGTCTCTTTAACAAATGGGTGGACTGGAGTCCAACCATTATAAAAGAGGAGACACACAACCAGCACGGATGAGTGAAAAGGCACCAACATTAAGCAGAAAAACTGTAAGGCTCAGGGCAGAGAACAGCCAAATTAATCCAACAGAAATGTTGGTGTTAAAGAAAATGATTGCTGGGTGAACAGTGCAGTGTTCTATTTCGCTGCAGCTTGCTCACACATTTTTAATGTATTTTACTTGCAGCACTTCAAACCATTCTGGGGGTGATAGTACATGGCTTTGATGCCTGTCCATATATCAGTGAGAGGAGATCAGGGAGACTCTTCTTCCCAACCAGAAACAAATGATTTCACTCTTGTTGAATGCAACACCATTTTGTGCAGGGAGCTTTTAATCTAAGTACATCAAATCCTTTGTCGTTTTCACTCTATCAAAGCCCTGGCAATAGCAGCAAAAGAATAGTAAAATTATTATAATAAATGGATAATGTTTATCATTTCCTACTTAAAGAAGCTCAGACTGGTGAAAGAGGTGCAGTAGGATCATGTCTATAACCAGCAAGGATCAGCTCAGCTCTAACGCACAGATACTTGCACCGAGTACCTCTGCAGCCTCATGCCCTGCTTAGATCAGGAGTATCTGTCAGTGGAGAAAGTGAGGTATAGAGACCACAGTTTGGGAAACTCTGGTGCTGTGTGCTAGGATGATTCCAAACACAGTGCCAAGGGTGATCTGCAAAAGGAAATATCCTGCAAGCAGCAAGCCAAATATATTCCCTCTGTTGGCTCTTAACTGTTTCTTCCAACCTCTCTATTCCAGTCTCATCTTTTGCTGGGAGTGACATAGGAGATATTTCTGATATGTCCAATTCCATCACTGATGTGGACACCTGCCCTTTCTACCAAGGTTTTTGGCACAGCAACACAATCCTAAAAGAGAAACCCTCAGCTATTATTGCTCTTCTCTCTGTCTTTCAGAAAGAGTACCTGATCACCTGCACAACATGCTCTGGCAAATGCTCATGTAAAGGGGAAAGCTGCCAATGGAAGCTGCTGATCTTCCAGTGGCTGGGGAATAATTTACCAGTTTAACTCTTTGGGTTTGTTATTATGCAGTAATTGAGGCATCTGCTGCAATAAATAAGTGGGAATTCTGCTTGGCTGAAATGAAACACTGCACTGTGAATGGTAACGCACAGTAGTCTCTTCTGTACTCCTCACACACATGGCTCTTGCTCCTCTTATTAGACATAGACGCAAGTAGAGAACAGGGATGACAGCAGCCAGACTGCAGGTGAAAAGCAGCTCCTTGACTCCTTGTGGCTGCACTCTATGGGTGAGGCAGAAATCAGGCAGAAAACCCAGATCCAGATCGCTGACTTCCCAAAACAGGCAGAGAATTGGGGCTTTTATTTAGGCCCATCCTTAAGTGAAAGCTGGTAAATATAACATGAGTGCAGGGGACAGGCAAAGGGAGGACAGGCTGTGTTTATCACAGATGAACAGATCAACTGACAACAAACCCTTAATGGACTCCAGGCTTGTCTGGCAGTAGTGATGAGATGTGAATTCAGTGAATGACATCCAAAGATTGCCAAACAGGTTTTCATGCAAGATGGAAAGACTCATACCTTCAAACCCCAGGGGAGTTGGATCACTCTTTATTTCATGTCTCTTGACTTTAACAGCAGGAACAAGGGGACCTGTGTGAAGTTGGCAGAGTCACAAGGCTGTAAATACTGCTAAAAGAGAAACTTTCCAATTACCTGAAGATACTACCTGCCTAATACATCCCCTCTTATCAGAATGACCGAGCCCTAAGTTCTAGGTGAAGATAAACGTTTATGTGATGTGGATAGGGAACGGAGCTCTTTTTGCAAACGACATTACGCCGTGTAAATGTCTTTGCTTCCACTCAGGCTTCCCAGACCTGTTCTCCCACTCCTGTCCAGGAGATGGCAGTAACGCAGGCAGGCTCACAGGCTCCCTGGCAGCCATGCGGCTGGCAGGGGAGCCCCAAACACTTGTCCCCCACATTGAATGGAGGGCATCCGTCGGGTCCGCATACAGTGCTTTAACTGGGTTCTGCCTCCATGTGTGGAGGAGTGGTGAGGGGACAGAGCTGAACTGCCAGCAGCGAGGATCAGCACGCAGCAGTGTGCAGCAGCCTTGGACGTGGTGATCAGAACGCCCCAGTAACACCTGCGTTTGGCTGATGCTGAGACACAGCTCAGGCTTCAGTTCTTTTGTCATCTGAACTATTGTCTTAAAGCAGATGCCGTAAATAAAACGCTGACAGAAAAGCACTGCTTTTGTTTTCTAGTCTTAAAATCGTTACACAAGTAGCTTTTTCAGCGTCTCAAGACAGTGCCAAGAGTCTTGTGGGGGACGGGATATTTCAATATGAAACTGCAGAAGTGTTGGAATTTCATTGTCATTCACAGATGCTTTCTTTGATAAACCACACTAAAGAACAATCCTTGGTCGCCCATTCTCTTTCTACATGTGTTCCTTCTGTTCCTCTGCTTCAGAATTAAATATTATAGGGGGGAAAAAATCAGTCTTATAATTTACTAATTGCTCATGTGTTTCTGAAGTTGTTGCCAAGGACAGAAAGCTGTAAGAACTTCTGTGCTATACCCATCATTTCCATCTGGTGATCTTTTAATGCCATGGTCTAAGAGACAGGCAAAGAAACTTTTGTTAAGTCATGGTAATGTTACACTCTGCCAATAAATCCCACCACACTCTCATTTCATGATAGCCTCATTGCACAGTCAAGGGTCCAGTCCACATCCTTCCCAGTTACTTAGAGTGTAGTAAATGCAACCTTCTTCCTGACAAATATATAGAAAAGATTTTTGTACAAATGAATCCAGACATATTTCCTTCTGCTTTGGTCTGGGAATTGCCTTGTAAATCTTAAAATTGCAACCCTGTTTCTCCACTTGATTCCAGGAACTGCTAGGAGACAGTAAAGTCAGATTTCAATGTAAAACCATACAGCCTGTTCTCTAGAGTACCTCTGACATGTACCCTAAGTACCTGCAACTCTACTGATTTCCAACAGTCAGCTTGCCCAAATGCATGGGTTGCTTTGCAGTTTAACTGTAGGCACCAGCACAGTAACTTAAAGACTGTAAAAGTGCCTTTTCTCAAAGTAATTACAGCTCAAAAAGAAAACTTCCTTAGGTTCCTACAGACCCTGAGGAGTGTTCTCTGCACTCTGAGCACCTTGCTCCCTTACACATGCCTGAAAATTTCCTTGCAGATGTAATTTCTAATCATAGTTGTGACTATGTTTAAAGCTGACATCTATTGCTACTGCAATTTTGGCTTAACTTCAGGCTGTCTTGTTATCTGGTGGCTGCTATGCAGTGAGAAGATTCTCTCTCTCAAAAGCAAAAACACTAAACAGCTTTAAGGAAACAGAAATAATTTCTAGCAAGTTTCAGTCAATTCAAACCAGGCAGAAGTTGGAAACCCTAATCCCACATCAGACAAAATTTAATCTAGTTTCCATGGAAACCAGCACCAGTCTTTGAAGTCTGTTATGGAGAAACTGAGCAAAGTCACCACATATGCTGGCAGCACACCTTGATATACATTCAGAAGGTCTCAGCCTGCCTCCCTGAAGGTGTTACACTGGTTCTGACCCTTCTACTGCAACTCGCTGCATTCACAAATATCGAGCCTGATGTACTCACTCTGTGGACAGCATTTGGCAGTGAATGTGTCAGTCAGCAGGAAGGGAGAAGGGTAGCTAAGCAAGCAGCATGACGGTACCTTTGGTCACAGCAGAAGCATTAACTGTGGTGCTGATGGAGGAGGCTAGGGAAAAGCGGCGGGTAACTTCTCTGTCCTTAGATTCTGGATCTGGGAGAACAGATAGATGCAAAGCAGGGAAGGATTAGAGGTTAATAAGCACTGAGGGTAAAAGATGTCCAAAGCAAAGGAGCAGCTGGGAAAGGAAAATAAAAGGTAGGGTCCTTCTCTACCATAGCCAGAAAAAATACCCTCAGTGAAGTGAAAGGCACAAAGAGTTTATACAAAGATATTTTTTCAACCCAACTGCACCATTTTTTATACTTCAGGAAGGTGACTTATGCCAATTAATACTTTAGCAACCAGCTAGTGTCGAAGTACGGCTACGAAACACAGAGAGATGAGCACGATGGTTAAAATGGCATGTGTCTACAGATGAGGTTTGGACTCTTTTAGATACTGAACTGCTTGTTCTGTGATAAATGTCCTAAAATACACTGAAAAAAAAATCAACACAGACAGGTTGGAGTTCACATTTGTCATTTCTACAAGTTAACTCTGTGAATGCCTGAAACGACTTTCTGAGCCCTTAGCAGTGCAAATCAGCTCAGAGAAACGAAGATAATGGAGTTTTTTTTTTTTTTTTTTTTGCTTACTCTAATTAGAATCCTGCCTCTTCTCAAAGTCCACTTGGGAGTGGAGAGACAGCTTCCCCAGATTTCACTGTGAGATACAAGCAGCATTTTTTACTCAAAGTAGTGAACGAACATCTCAGAAGTATAAATAGGCTAAGCATTGACTGGCTTCAGAGGGCACATGATGATTCAAAACACACCAAGGTCATTATGCAGCTCTCAAGAGATGGTGTCTACACATCTACAAATTCATCAGCACGATTTGTGCACATACCAACTACAACAGCACCACTTAGCAGAAAAAAGTTGCTTCCTTGCAAATATCTCCTGCTGAAAACATTCTAAACACTTGTGCTGAATTGAGCAAGTGAATTACTCAAGTGAGTATCTCCATTGAGACATGAGTAAAACTAGTCACATGCTTCATACCTTAGTTTTGGTAGGATACTTAAATAGTTTATATCTTGACTGATTATTTTCCCAGGATAGGTGCAGAACTATTTCACACCTGCAGCATATGCTTATATACTTCGCTGAATCTTATCTCAGATGCTCCTGGATGGTGCCTGTGGTTCAGAGGGATTTTTCTATTCCAGTTGTCTCCTGTTTCTTATGTCTATCTTCTTTTATATATCTCTCATTGTGGTTTTTTTTCTTCTCCTGGTTAAGTGGCATACAGCATTGAACTAAAATAAATTCCAGCTGATTTTATATTTCAAATTTAAACACCCTGTGAAGAACTATTGCCACTAGGAAGAGTTCCTTGCCAGGGATATTAAAATTCTCTCATTCCTCATTTTCACCTTTCCTTGTTTTATTGCCCAGTCAGACAACATTTCTCTTCACTTTTTGCATATTTCTGTCACAGTATATGTTTCCAGGGGAGCAGAAATTAGCATGGCAGGTTGAACTGCAATTCCTGTAATGTTTTATTATGCCAAAACATCAGGAAATGTTTTTAACTCCTTAAAATCTCAGAGCAACTTTAACTGTAGGTTGGCTACTGTAAAAAGACTCTTTAATTTTGTATTTGCCTATAGATTCATCATTTTACTCAAAAAGGCACATATATTCAAGTACATCCTTCTAAAATGCTGAAGAAAAATGAGAGATTGAATTGTGCTCTCAGTGATGATTGCAATCCACATTTATGTTGCTGTAACTAGCCTTACTGAAATGCAAAGAAAAATCCACTTCATTATTGCAGCATTGGGATACATTTGCACCCTCTTCATGCAGCTCTTAAAGACCCTGTGGCAGCCCCAAGGAACGTGAGCTTGGTTCTGCACATCAGGGCAGCTGATGCTGACCCAAGGTTGGGAGGAGATGTGGAGTGCTATGAGTATGAGCATTCACATGCAGTGATGCTCATTCTTGTATGGTTGCCAAGGAGGGCTGTGCCTTGATAGAGTGAAGGATGGCAAAGTTACTCCTCCAGACAGCATTTCTTTGACCAGAACATCAAAGTGCTTACATACATTTTCTACCCCACCATATCCATCCTGAGCAAACAATAATGCTTTGAGCATCCATGCTCCACTGCTAGTTGATATCCATCAGACAACCTTGTTTTCCCCCCAGTTTGTATTGTTGTTTTATTATCTAAACCTTCCCTTTTATGTGTTCTGGACATCAACAGACAGAGTGAGGCTGAAGGAAAGTATGCTCAACTTAGTATGCCTTCTCCTGCCACAGCCAGCAATGAATCCTTAAATAAAGAGGTCAAGATCAGGACAAGCTTATTACACTAACTTCCTGGTAACTTCTCACAGCTTCCAGTCTTCCTTAACAGCCAGTCCACACAGCGCTAACATGGCTGTGAGTCGTGACTGCCTGCAGAAATGACCACACTCTGCCTGTCTGACAGCTGGTTTCCTCCAGTCCAGGACCAGATTGGTAACAGCATGACAAAGTGAAGTGAGACATTGTGTAACAAAGGTGTTCCACAGGAATCTCAAGTAACCAGACCCAGCTAAGCTGAGTGCCTAGAGCTTGGCAGTTATGAACCCCTCTGAACTGTGCTTTGCTGTCCAGAACACTCAATACAACCTCATACATTTCATGTGACAAGAAAAATCTGGATAAAAGAGGCCCAAGCCCAAACTTGCCTGATGTACAGCATTTCTGAAGCCTGTGTTTCGTAACTGATTTCCCCAAGTCACACAATGTGCCCACCTTGGATCTTACTACCAAGTGCAGCCTTAACCTTGCAGCCAGAATCCTACAGCTGTGTTGGCTCTTAGTATATTCTCATCTATTGTCTAACACCATAATGTAATGCTTCTGTATTTCTCCTCTTTCATCTTGCTTGTGCCTCTTTTGATGATCCCACTCTCCATCACTGCACACTAGCCCCTTGTCTCAGAGAAGAAATGTCATTTACCAGAAAAGCCATAAAACAGCAATAGAAAGAGTAATTCCCTTATCTTTTCAGAAACTGATTGCAAATAATAATTCAACTTAATCTCTCTTTTTCAGTCTGCTCCTTGTACAGCCATCACAGGAATACACAACGCTTTCTACTCATGGATATCAGGTGTCACCTCAACCTTCACACACACTGAGAACACACCATTTTGCAGCTTAATGCAAGTAGAAATGCCAATAAACCCCAGATCTGAATTCCAGTCTCCCAGTGTAAATACTAAGTCATTGCTGAGCAACAGTTGAAAACCTAAAGACATTTAACTGATGAACAATTTAGCACATGAAAACCTCATGTAGAACAGCACAGAGATGAAACTCTTCCCTTCAAGCAGTAAGCTGCTGAAAGAAGTTAGTTTTGTTGTTTGGAACGAAGTCAGACATTGGCCTTTGAAAGAACCTGGAAATAAATGTTATCTGCACTGTGCACCAGTAAAACACCTAACCAGCCAACTCAAAGGTTGCCTTGCCAACACTGCCGTGGGAGCAATTCTTGGTAACAGTGCCTTTGAGAAGTGGAGCCAAACTGCATGTGTCAGACAGGAGCATTCTGGTGAGATGCAGCAGCACTTTAGGAAATAGTGATGGATGGCACTATGGGATGGAGAGAACATTGTGGGAGTGCAGGAGACAGATGGCCAGAGACCAAATGCTGCATGGGGTGGTTTTACCTTTGGGTGGAGCTCTGCGGTTGGAAAGACCTTGCAATGTGAATCGCTTTCTAGCAAGCGCTGTGCGCTCAAGGTTAAGGCTGGTGGAAGCATCAACTAGGAGAGAGAGGGAGAGGGAAGAGAAATAAGGAAGGGTGGGTCAGCTGTTCAGCTTATGGGAAAGGAAAGGTAACCACTGGATGGCAAATAAAAATAAATAGAATTTGATTCAGTTCAAGCCTGAGCTAATCAATCAGAAAGGTGACATGAGGTCAGGGTGATTAAACCATCTGAGCCAAACAGAGTCCCTGAGTTGAGTTTGGCTCGCTGAGTTTTAATGGAGAACACCAACAAAACAAAACCAAAGAAAAACATGTGAAGGGGTGCAGCTCTCAAAGGAAAGTACAGTTTAGCAGCAAGCTCATTAAAAAAGATCTAGTGCCTTTTACTACACATTGCTGTGGTTGGAACAGCAAGGTTGTGGGGAGAAATAAGAGAAGTAGCCTTGCACAGTGCAGAACGTGTACAGACAGCAAGTGTTGCGAGCAGTACCACCTCTGCCATCCAGTGGCCTGCTGCTATCGCTCACCACTCTAGGTGACACAGCCTTACCTGCTGAAGTCTTTCTGACAGCCTCCAAAGCGAGCACATAGTCATGCATTTGATCTCATGATTTGCTGGGGTGCAAGGAGTGCCATGCCAGCAGAGCTTACATGCCAGGCTCCTACATGAATAAGCCAGCCATGCTGCCTGACAGTTGCCTTGATAGAGATTAGCCACAGATGAATCTAGGTCCTGAGACTGGGTTTGAAAGATATTCAGTTACTTGCATTGCAGGAAACAGGTGAACCTAGATCAAACCCTGAGATCCTCTGCCAGATTCTGTGTCTCTGCCTTTCTTTGTGTGGGCCAGTAACACACAGGTTTATGGCAAAGGAGCAAGAGAAAAGCCATGTGTTGGCTGCCTGGTTCCGTGCTTTAGGATTTAACCAAAGATTTTTTTCATCCTCTCTATTTCATACACTGCCAAGTGAAAATCATTAGAGGGACAAACAAAGACCAGAAGTACAAGGGGAACATGAAGAGACAGTGAATCCACACTGACAGACAAGCAACAGACAGACAAGCTGTGCTTCCAACAGAAAGCTCATCCCATCACTTCCTGATTTGCAGCCAAGATTATCCAGGATCCAAGGTGCTTGCATGCATAGGTGAGTGCAAGATAGGCAGATTTAAACAATACAGAAGTATTATCTTGGTGTGATACAGCTCCTTCTATCCAGTGGTTTGATGCCAGCTTTGGGCCATCTTCCGCTGTCCACCATGTGAGGAACAGATGCCAAGCAGTGGTTTGAGCTGTGCACTGGGAAGCACTTGGCTTTCAGACTGCCTGTGCTAGCCTAAAATCCATTCCCTGCCAGGGCTGCTCCCACTGTGAGGCAATCTTTGTAATGATACTGTAGCTTATAAAGAATCCAGAAGCTGGTACACAAAATGTATTCACTTTGCACATAGCCAGGAAACCCATAGTATTTCATCACCCCAGAGTCATGCAGCAGACATACCTCTTCAGCTATGCAACTATGATCACATCTTGCAGCAGGTTGAACGTGAGCCTGCAATGTGTACTTCTGGCTAAGATGACCAGCAGCATCCTGGGCTGCATTAGGCAGAGCCTTGCCAGAATGTCCAGAGAGGTGATGCTTCCCCTCTACTCAGCACAACTGAGACACATCTGGAGTGCTGTCTCCTGTCCTGGGCTCCCCAGCACAAGAAACATAGACATGTTTGAGGATATCAAGTGAAAGGTCATGAAGATGATTAAAGGACTGCAGCATGTGACACAAGAAGAGAGTCAAAGAGCTGGAGCTGGTCACCCTGTAGAAGAAAAGGTTCAGGGGGCTCTTATCAAGTAGAGAAGACAGAATCAGAAGCTTCTCAATGGATCCCAGTGACAGACTGAGAGAGGCGAGAGGTGACAACTGAAGCATGGGACATTTGATTTAGAAGTATGACAAACTTTTTTACTGCAAAGATGGTTAAAGCCTTGGTCAGCATTGCCAAGGCAAATGTGGAATCACTGTCCCTGGAGCTGAACCCAGCCCTGGGCAGCTTGCTTCTACTGACCCTGCTTTGAGCTGGGCAGTTAGGCTGGGGTGGTCTTTAGAGATTCCTGAGGGCTTAGCTCCCAGATAGCTTCCAGCCAGTGACCCTGCCAGTCAGGCCCACACAGAAGACTGGTTCATCCGTAGACAGCTCGATCACCTGGCACTTATCTGTGAGAATAATGGAACTGATATAGCTTACCAGTAGTGCCCTCTCCCTCTGTACTAGAGCAAGAAACGCCTATGTTAAAATGGTCTATGTTCAGATGAACCACACAGCTCCCGGAGCACTGCAGTCGGTAGGTGGCACAACAGCCCCAGGTTTGCCCCAGCACCAGCCCCTGCTGCACGTCCCGCAGGCTGGCACTGCGCTGCCCAGGGGAAGGCAGCACCGGTCCTCTGCATCCCAGCAGGATCTACATTTTCGAGGCGAGCTCAGCCCCTGCAGAGTCCCAGCTAGAGGTGCCGCACAAGAACAGCGGTTCAAGTTGCAGTGGGACATGCAGAGCTCTTGCGCTGGCTCTGACACCGTGTTCTGCAGCTCCGCGGGAGCAGCCACAAGCCTGAGGATGAAGAGGCTCTGTGCTGAGGTAACAGGAGCTACAGAGTGCTGAGAAACCGGTAAGGGGAAGGCAGAGACAGAAGGATTAAAGAAATCAGCATATAGTGATCCCAGTTCCCACACTCCTGCATAAGCTGGACAGCCCAACTGAAAAACATCAACCATTTCCCTGCAAATCTTCTTCAAAGAGGATTTACGAATGTCGAGGGAGAGACTGCTTTCCAACTTCTTCTTTATTATTATTACTAGTTAAGCTCTAATTTGGGGGGAAAAAAACCACTGAACTATATTTTTAAAACTGGATATTTTAATGAAGAACCCATAGCTTCCTTCCCAGAAAGAAAATTAGTTGTAGTGGAAAAAAAACCTCCATCTTTTGGTAAGCAGCCTGTTTTCCAAATAAAAGATCTGGTTTTTTTAACCATCTCTGTTTATAAAGGGGCCTGAATTCTGAACTGAACATTAATCTCTAAAGATCTCACCATTTTCTCCTTTTTTTTTTTTTTGGTATTGTTTGGGTATTATCCAAGTCTTTGTTCTAGCATTTCAAAATACTTACCTGAAAGAGAAACTGATGTTGAAAGATTTGCTGTTCCTGCTACTGCCAGATGAGAACCAGGTTCTTTTTAGTGTTTATTTTAAGCTACATTGTACAAAAAAAAAAAAATACATCTATTGTGTTTTTGCCCTCAAAGAACAGAGTTTGTGACCACATGTGTTTGTTTAACATGCAGTAGAGTGAAGCCTAGACACAGAGGAGGTGAAGAAATCTCGTTGACAGAAAAAAAGAAATCAGTTACCACATCCATAGATGATCTTAAAACTAAAGAGAAGTTTTAAACTGGATGAGAAACTCAACATGAGCCAGCAGTGTGCACTTGCAGCCTGGAAAGCCAACCAGATCCTGGGCCACATCAGAAGAAGTGCAGCCAGCAGGGTGAGAGAGGTGACTCTCCCCCTCTACTGCACTCTGGTGAGACCCCATCTGGACTACTGCATCCAGTTGTGGAGCCCCCATTACAAGAAGGATGTGGATGTGCTGGAGTGTGTCCAGAGAAAGGCCATGGGGATGATCAGAGGGCTGGAGCACCTCTCCTATGAGGACAGACTGAAAGAGTTGGGGCTGTTCAGTCTGGAGAAGAGGAGGCTCTGAGGTGACCTCATTGTGGCCTTCCAGTATCTGAAGGGGGCCTACAAAAAAGCTGGGGAGGGACTTTTTAGACTATCAGGTTGTGATAGGACTGGGAGGAATGGAGCGAAGCTGGAGGTGGGGAGGTTCATGCTGGATGCGAGGAGGAAATTGTTCAGCATGAGAGTGGTGAGAGCCTGGAATGGGTTGCCCAGGGAGGTGGTTGAGATCTCATCCCTGGAGGTGTTTAAGGCCAGGCTGGATGAGGCTGTGGGCAGCCTGATCTAGGGTAGGGTGTCCCTGCCCATGGCAGAGGTATTGAAACTAGAGGATCCTTGTGATCCCTTCCAACCCTGATGGATTCCATGACAAATATGTCTAGAAACCAACTTACCCAGGATATAAAAGGTTAAAAAGAAACCCATACGATGGCCCCCCAAATTCTGCATTTAAAAAGCACAAGTTGTATAAAAAGCACTGTAAGGCACAAAAGCTCAGACTTCAAAAATCCTGAACTAGTAACAGATTGTGGTGTTCAGGAAGTTTCATAGTACAGTCACAGAGCTTAGTAGCACTGGTTTAAACAACACACATTTAAAGTATCCTCACCAAACTCCGGGAGTAAGGGTGCAAAAATAAAAGTATGACCCTTTGGCAGCAAACAGCTCTGTCTCAGAACTCCTACCTCTCTTTTGCCTGGCGCTGGGACTGGAATTCCTGTTTTTATTGTTAGATGCTTCCACGTTTGATGTCTCAGACTTGTTTTCATATATATTTGATGACTTCCTGCTATACCTTTGGACAAAAGAAATACAAAAACATTTACATTCCTGTTTTATAACTTGTGGAGCACTAAGCATTCTTTCTTTACCCTCAGATGTGGTAACCTAAGGAATAAATGGGCAGGTTTTTAAATTCTGTGTGCTCCAGAATTCTGCATCTGTGCAGGCACCTACAGTGGAGAAAGCCATTCTAGTCCCAGACTCCGTTCCACACCACACAGAAAGAGATGTGTTAGTGACAGCTGAGAATGCAGAAATGGTGGAAGGAGCTGGTTGTCTTCACAAGCTCTTTTCACAAGTCAAACAGATTTGAAAGGAGTGGGAAACAGGTTAGGGAAAAAAAGGACCCCTGTTTTCCTTTGCAGCATTAAGTACATATGACTCCAGGAGAAAAAGAGGTACTGGGTGGTCAAGGGGAGGTCATATCATATGTAGAGGAACATAGGGATTCTCCTGGCTCCAGCATCTTCCAACTTCTGTTTCTCCTGCTCTTTGAAAACATCACAGTATCACAGTATCCTCCCTGCAGCTGAACCACAGACGGGGAGGATCCATCTTGCCAGATTTGCACAGGTACTGGCTTTGTGTCTGTAATGGGAGCAGCCTTCCTGCCCCAGGTCTGTAGAGCATTCAGAACAGCAGGGCTTTGCCACGGTTCTTATCTTCATTGTTTTGCAAACGTCTGGTGGTTTAGTTTGGGTGTTTGACTGTTATATTTGGCAGACTGCTCCAGGTTTCATTGTATCTACCCACTTGAAGTAGTCTTTCCTAAAATACTCGTTATTAGCATGTATCAGCAATTACATTGCTGTTTACAGTTAACATATGAACTCTTACACTGAAGATACACAGAGTTTGTCTGGATCTAAGGAAAGATCCAAGATATTACTGAAACGTAAAAACATCTGGAACACTAGAGATCTGTGAATACCTTTTATATCTACTAGGCAGCCTGGGACTCAGTGCTTTGTATTTGAACTTCTGACATGCCTCTGATGGAACCTTAACAGAGGTCTCTGTTACCTCCTGTACTAAATCAAGATGTGATTTTTGCAACCTGATATCAAGTACAAAATGGGGCTCAAAATAAATACAGGAACAAATCCAAAGCACACTCACATTTCCTTATTCTTTTTTTTCTGTTCCTTCCCAGCTAGGCTGAGATAACTGTAAAACATACAGCTGACAGAGTTAAAGATTTACAGCTGTGAGAAAGGCATCAAGAGAACATACAAGCTTCTCTGAAGCAGCATCTACAGTAAAACTCAAAGTCTGTGTATGTCTGTGTGTCAAGATATGTTATATGCATGTTTGATGGAAGCAGTCACTCTCAATAAAGCAGATAAGCACTTAGAAGAATAGCCTAAGTTTAATATATTTGAATAGACTAGAAAAACAATACAAGGGGATCATTTCCTTATCCCTGAAATCCAGCAGCCATCCCTTGAGTGGCAATAGATACCACAGGGCACCTCATTTTAGGATTAAACCCTGAAACTTGGAGGAACAATTTACAGACAGCATTTAAGTTGACTGAATAGGACTCGGGGACATTCAATAACCACCTGTATTAAGTGTACTGGCTCCAAGTGTCCCTTTCGCTGATACCTCAGCTCCACCTAGAGTCAGCCCTTCTTATCTCATGGAATCACAGCCCCAGGTGTTGCAGTGGTACACAAACAAGCGAAGGGAGTAGTCTCTGTTACCGAACAGGTAAGGGGAGAGGAGAATATACTGCAAACGGACTTCCCCAATGTCACAGCACAGGTTTGACAATTCTCAATAAGCAGTAGTTACTGCTCTACATGGGCAATCCAGGAGAAGGTGTGTATTAATTAGATAAAGTCTTGGTAATTAATTAGCCACCAACCACTGGTGGAGCACCGATGATCCTGTTTGCTCTCTAGCTAATACCATCTGTTGCTGGTTTAATCCTAGTGCCTTTCACAACCACTTAGTCCCACTGGTAACAACACAGACTGCTCACGTAAATTGCTATCACAAAGTCCAGATTCTTCCTCCCTCTCCTTGCCTCCGCCCAGCATCCCAAAGCAGGCTGCAGAAGACACTCCACAGAGGAATTCTGCATTCATTCTTTCTTATCAGCTACTCAAAGCCACCTTGTGCTGCAATTCTCCTGTCCTTGCTTCTCTCTGAGATACATATTATAGAGGATAAAGGTGGCCTCTGCTTACAACAGCAAATAGGACACTCTGAACTTAGTTTCATTCATGAAAACCCAGATCCTTGTTCTTTCACAAAGACTCATCCTGTTCTTCCTGTTGGTGTCATAACCTAGCATTTGAAGCAGAAGCATCTAATCTCTTTCTCTGACAACTAGCACTTCATTTTTTTCCTGTTGGTTTAATTCAGCCTAGGACACATAGCTAAACACATGGCCTTTCCTGCTCCAGTTAATTACCTTTCTCTTGATGCATTTTGTCTACAAGTTCTGTTCTGAAAATCCTCACTTATAAAAGCCTTATAATCCATCTGGATTTGAAGCATTTTTGTGATTCATAGTTTTCTGGAACAATTTTCTTCTATCCCCAAGGTGGTTTGCTGAAAGAATTTCACCCTTAAAACCTTTTCAGTTTAAACCTTAAACAAAGCAAATGTAACAAAGTCTAAAGGAAAATATGGTGCAGGATTCACAGCACTGCAGATGTCTAAAATATTTTGCACCAAGTTGCACAACTCTTGAAGGCTGACTGTGTTACCTTGGGTGTCTTGGTTTGGTTGATGTTGCTAAAGTTTTATAGTGATATCTCATGCCAAGTTAAATTGAATTTGCCCAGCAACTGAGTCATTACAAAATTTGCTGACAGCTCCATTTAACAGGGAAATGTTCCCATACATTTTGTCTAAACTTGAGTTAATCCAGACCATATGGATCTTCTGCAAAACCAAAGTATCGTCTTCTAAATGAATCCTGCATTGTAATTTTCACTCCCCTATGAGCAGAACATTTATCTGCACTTACATGTCTTTAAAATATTTGAAGACAACTGAGTAAGTTCACACTCAGGAAGTTAAACACACACAATTAGGAATTTATCTATTGCAAAAGCATGAAGCCAAGACAAAACATAGCCCTGTTACACTGTGATAGCTGTGGTTACCTGCTTGCATTGGAGGACTCCATTGGCGCATGGTATACACTCTCAGTGATTCTTTGGTGCAGTTGACTTGCTTCTGTTAAAGAAAAAACAAGTAGAAATTGCTCTGAATTGTGTAAATTGCTTCTTTGTTTGCACAGAATGCAGGAGAGAGAGAAATGGAAGATAACAGAGATTTTGACTGCTCCTGCAAGTAAAATGGAGTAATTGTACTTGAAGGGAAAGGCATCTTGAAGTCTGAAAACTTCTCACCTAAACAGCTTTCCTATCCATATTGTTTCAGGACAGAGGAGATTTCTTCCCTTACCACCTTCTCTTTCCTTTCTATCTCTTCCTAGCTCACTACACAATATGGATCTAGAGAACATGTTGGCATTTATCCCAGAACACAAGTTTTGTGGCTCACAACTCTTTCTGAATTTAGCAACACGTGCATCAGTCCTCTTGCAGCCACAGACATCTAGTGGAATATACCTCTATCCTCCTGAAGAATGCTTTTGCTCAGCATCCTGGACAAACAGCAATTATAAAATGTTATTCCAATGTTGCAACAGATTAATTTGTACTGGTGTCCAGTAACTGCTAAATGGAGAGAGATTATAACAAAGATGCTGACTTCAGCACCAGGAGTGTCGGACACTGAGAAGTGAGGAAGCAACGGAAGGCACAGCTTTCAAACTCTCAGACTGCTAAGATACTAGGAGTGTTTCAAGCTGGAAGAAGATGAAGCTCCTGTCAGTGAAAGGAGAACAGACAAAGGAATAGGGGCATTGCTGAAGGGATAAACTTACAGTCCTTTGTGGGTGGGAGTGATGGGAGAAAGGAGCACTCTGGGTGGGAAGTAGCTTTGCTCCTGGATTCGGCAGCCAATTCACAGTCTTACACAAACCTTTCAAAGCTGCATCCATAATTCCTTTGGCCACAAGAGACAATTTGGGATTGATGGATCATGGAGTTACCCAAAGCCTTGCTAGTATTCTATGCTCACTGTAGCATACTATAGCAGGGGGTTACATGAACTTAAGTCTTTAGACACCACTGACCCACATGTTAAAATATTTATCACATATCTTTGGCTATTTTCTTTGCTCTTTACTCATTTCTCTCAGATGGTTCCTTCCAACATTGCAACCCCCTATACAACTCATAGCAGCAGTCATTAAAACCAGCCCACACTAACAAACATAACCCCCCTCCCTCTGTCATTACAATACACAGCTGGAGAAATGTCCAGTCTTGGATTAAGCATGAATTAAGGTTTCTCCTTTCATGAGTCACTGAAAACAGCTCCTTAAAGACACAGGACAGAGCATTTGCATCCTGCCATCAATATTGTAATAAGGGCTTTGATTCATGTGGTCACTTGGGAAGAGGCAATAGGAAGAGTTGCAATAGTATGCAAGATAGTTTCTACTCTCTGACTGTGTTCTGCTGGATCAACAATGAAGGAAAAATTGTCTTTGCTTACAGAATAGGATGGAAATAATCCTTGGATGTTCTCAAGACCAGACTGGATAAAGTCTTGAGTAACCTGGTTTGACCAATAATTGACTATTTTGAAGTCTCTTGAAACCTGAAATGCTGTAAGATCAAATGATCTCAGGACAAACCAATAAAGAATACCTCAATATCAATATTTTTTAAATCTTTAAGTCTCAATTCCTGCATAATTTTCCCTGAACAATGCATAGTAACTCTAGCATATAGATCTTGTACGCTTCAGAGATTTCACAAATGCTCATCTGCGTGACAGTCAGGCTTAATTTTCATTAACTAGAAACATACATGGAAGATTAGCTCTCTATCCTATTAAACACACACCCTTTTCTGTAAGCTATTCTTCTCTGCAGTCATAGCCTAAGTAAAGCATATTTACTTCAGAAGTATTGCAAACCACAGCAAAGAGTCCCTGAACCTGCACTGATAAGAATCCTGCTGAACTAACTGACCACTGTGAACTCCTGATGGAATTCAGAATAAAACAGGAGAAAGGATAATGATTAAAACAGCAACACAAGACTTGGGCAATAAGCATTCTAAAGAAATACAATGTTATGGGTCTGATTAAATTCCCTATGAGGAGAGACTGAGGGAGCTGGGGTTGTTTAGCCTGGACCTCGTTGCTGTCTACAACTACCAGAAGGGAGATTGTAGGCAGGTCGGAGTCAGTTTCTTCTCCCAGGCAACCAGCAACAGAACAAGGGGACACAGTCCCAAGTTGTGTCAGGGGAGGTCTAGGCTGGATGTTAGGAGGAAGTTCTTCACAGAGAGAGTGATTGGCATTGGAATGGGCTGCCCAGGGAGGGGTGGAGTCACCATCCCTTGAAGTGTTCAAGACAAGATTGGATGGGGTACATAGTGCCATGGTCTGGTTGATTGGACAGGGCTGGCTGGTAGGTTGGACTGGATGATCTTGGAGGTCTCTTCCAACCTGGTTGATTCTGTGATTTTAAATTGCTGAGGCTAATGTGCATAGTTGTTTCTCTCCACTTAAGTAGGCTGTAAGAACTCATTGTCTTTGTGAAACAGACAAAACAAATATGCCCTCTAAAGTTAAAACACAGGCACAGGTTTCCATCTAGGACAAAATATACTTAGGAATCTGAAGGATGGGGGTAGAAAGGCTTTGTTGGCCTTGCTTTAAAGCGAGGTCTGCACATGAAAGAAGCAGAAAATGACAGGTCGAGGTGAGAAGAAATGCCCAGGCAAACATGGCATTAGACACAACTATGGGGGGGGCTGTCCTAGTGGAGATGGCAAAATGTCTTTTAAGACTCTACACTCTTGTTGATAAATAGAATATTACCTCAGATAATAATAGAACATAGTGATAAACAGAATATTAGATAGTAATAGAACACAGTGATAAAAGCTATCTGGAAAACCTACCTGAATGTTGGCTGTCTTGGATTCAATATCTTACATAAAAAGAGTGTAATGATTTTAGGTTCTTATGAGATCATTGCATAGATCTGTTCACCATGGTTTCAGTGGTGATACTGGACAGTACTGCCCCTCATGTTGCCACACACAGCTACAGGAGGAAGGAAACATTACCAGATCTTCTTTTATGTGTCCTACCTCTGCATGCTTCCAGTTGTCCTGTCAAGACTTTGCGGATCTCTGAAATCCAGGTGTTTTTCAGCTCAACAGAAGATGCCTGACAAAACAAAAGGAAAAAGCAATGGCCTAGTAAAAGCACACTCTCAATCACTTGGCTGTTCTGACCTACAATTGCTCTCAATTTTCTCAGGCATCTTTGAGCAAAACAGAGGTCACTCCTCAAGATGGAGAAGCTACCATGAAGCTAAGGTCTCATCCTTGCTTTACTGTCCAATACTCCAAATAATTTCCCACTGCATGGCTTCCTCACTTACCCAAAAATCACAACCCACGTTCACAACAATAAAATGGTAATTTCAGAGCCAACAGAAAAGTGAAGTTTCCAATGTCTGTTGTTTCCTGACTCTGCAGGACAGTGACAATCATGAAACTGAAACAACAATCCACTTGAAAGGAAGTTGTTACCTGAATGATATAGACCTCTTCTCTGCCATTATACCAGATCTCAAACTTCTTGTTATCCCCTTTTACATTTTCTGTAATGCCCACAGTGCTCATCTGTTCCAAAACAGAAAAGAAGCAGCTCGAATCTGGAAAACGTCCATAGTCTTGAAACACTTGATTCTCTTAGAGGCATTTTAAAGAGGCTGCATTCACTTCTGCACCTTAGGTAGTAACTGAAAGTAAAACTCAGAACATGTTATTTCTCAACAGCTAATTTATCATTCATATTTTTGATTGTTGCAGGAAAAAAATAGGAAAAAAGTAATCAAGTACTCAAAAGTAACACAAGGTAATGTCTGATTGTGAGTTTATCCCCTTTTTCACTTGAATCACAGGCCAGTTTTCAATCCTATCCTGGCTCTGGAAGAAGATGTTATGATGGGAGAGGAAGAGGAACAGAACATGGCTTTGAGACTTAACAACTCATCTGCAGTGTAGACAACACAAAAATTTGATAGTTTCAGAAAAAAAAGGAAACAGTTTCAGGGGAAAAAAAGAAGAAAAAGGAAAAGAGGTGTGCAAGGAGCTAAGTGCCTAACTAGGCAAAACAAACAAGGAGCTGAAGAAAAGAATTCTGGATTTCTTATATGATTTTTTTTAACCACCATCTTGAATTCCAGTTGCTACTGTACTTGCCAGCTTCCATCTTCTTCCCGTATCTATTCCTCCTCCTTGTTCTGATTCGCCTCAACATTATATTTGAATGACTATTAGATTTTTTACTTAAAGCAGCTTGGATTACATCACTGTTTCTGCTACCATCTCCACAGAAAGAAGTTTCAGATCTTTAAATCAGTTGGTTTACTTACTCTTCAAACCAGTGTCTATTATGATTCCTTTCTGGTTACCCTGTATTAAGTTTACAGCAGTACACTCAGTGACCCATGTTAATTGTCTGTAGTCACAAGTGTCACACCAATGTGCTTAAAGGGAAAATTTAGCCTACTTCTGAATGCCATCTTAACAGAAAATGTCCTGACTCATATCTGGAAATGTCACTCTTACAAATAAAAGGGCATTCTGCTGCACTCTGATTCATCAGTAGCTATTATTATTGCAGAACGTATCCACTGAACTGGTGATGGCAATAGTAACACTTGCAATAAAACTGATCTTGGTGGATGCTTACAGGCAGAATGATGAGCAGTTAGTCTTGCTTCCCTTTATGAGACTCTGGGCAAGAAGACACAAGGTGTCTGTGCATACTGAGTGGCAAAACTAAGGTTCACATCTGGAGCTGCAGGACTGGGTCTGTCTCCAGATCAAAACTAAACAGAAACATTCATTTACTTGTGCACCTTCTTCAAGTCTCCACGTGGAAAGACACAGAGCCCCATTTTGTGAGACCACCAGAATTCACCATTAACACATATATTACCTTTAAGGAATTTTTGAAGCTGTAAGAAGCTGTCTTCTCGTGGCCATCAGTGTTTTCCTCCCGTTTCTTGCAGAAAAGTAGCATCTTTGTGTAGAGGAAGAGGTGTCTCTGCATTGGTTTGAATCTAGCCAAGTCCTTCACCTTGTTGTGCCCCTTCTTGTGGTCAGTCCATACATTGAAGGAACCTTGCATCAACAGCTTTCCAAGCTCACTGACATCCCCCTAGCAAGCAAGGAGAAGAGAGAGCCTAAATCACTTTCAAACTAAGTAATCCCAGGCACAGTTCTTTCTGTAGTGGTGTTTAACCTTCCAGGCAGAAGCCCAGACATCCCTTGTCTTGGAAAGTGGATGTGTTACAGCTGGAATCCCATCTGCACACATCTTCTTGCTAAACCTGTGTGGTTTCTTCATGTAACCATTAATCAAAAACTGTTTCCCATGTCCATAATTTCCAGTTTGTCTCCCCATTCGTAGTTAGCATCTCCAGTCTGTCTCACAACCTCTTCAGATCTGGCACCCAAGCTGTTCTATCTGTTGACTTTCGAGAAAGCATCTTCTGACAGGCACTGCATTTTAAGACTCCCAACTTCAAGGCAGCATGAAAAGCCAGTGCAGACAGGACATGCAAGCAAAGGCCTTGACTCTGAAAGATCTAGGTTCAATTTCTACACAGCTACTAGCTTCTATCCCTGAGCAAGAACTTGAAAGAAGCTCAGATGTCTGAAAACATGGACTGGTGCCTAGAAATATGTTGGTGTGTAATTCCTCCCCATTGCAAATCAGTTTTTAAAAGCTTTTTCAGTACTTTCTCAGTTTACCACCTGAAAACTGCAATGCTGCACAGCCTCTGCAAAGAGGGAGTAAATGCACCAAGAAACCACAAAAGTGTCTGAGGAAGAGTGAAACTAAACAGGAACCAGACCATTCTAGGTTGATGCCCTTATCTGAGGACCACAGAGTAAATAGTTTCACTGATATAAATATTCAGCACAAAGATTTATAGCAGAATTCAGTAGTAAAGAGTGTAGCAATGTGTGGATAGATGACACAGCAATATCTATATAGTAAATGGGCCTCAACATATTATGTTAACCACTTATGCTAGCAGCAGGTCTTTTCTGGGAGTGCTTTGCAGAATAAGTCGAGGGAACAAGCTCAGCACATTATTAACATACTTGTTGTCAGTAGTTGTCTGTTCTGTTGATGATGAAATGAAGATGTTTTCTCCAAGTGGGAATATCTGATTTCTTAAACTACAGACTGCGTTCTACTCTCACTACCCATGCTCTACCCTACATCCAACTGCAAAACCAAGGTTTGATTTTCCCACTCTATAGCAGGATATCAGACTCTCTCCAAAGCATTCAAGAAAACCCTTGGTAACTTCTGTAACAGTCTCTCCTCTCTACTATAGAGAGATCCTTCACTTGTGCATATAGGACTCTGCATGTTTGTATCTGTGCGAGCATGCAGGTGTGAACAGCAAGCCTGTGAAAAGCATATTGATGATCTCATCAATATAAAAAAAACAAAGTAAAAAATCCAAACAAACATTTTCCACATAATGCTGGCTATGCTGAAAGGCTCCTGTCACTCCAGGAACTCTATGATATAGCACTGAGTCCCAGAAGCTCTGCTCAACCCTTCTGATAGGTCATAGAATCAACCAGGTTGGAAGAGACCTCCAAGATCATCCAGTCCAACCAAGCACCTAGCCCTGTCCAGTCAAACAGACCGTGGCACTAAGTGCCTCATCCAGTCTTTTCTTGAAGACCTCCAGGAACGGTGACTCCACCACCTCCCTGGGCAGCCCATTCCAATGCCAATCACTCTTTCTGGCAAGAACTTCCTCCTGCTGGCATAAACCCCTTCTGTGAAAGTATTCCAGGCAAGTATTTCCATCATGCCTGTATGGAAAAGACTCCACGAGATGGGGTGAGGTTTCACAAGATGTAGGAGGTGTTTATTTGACATCACAGTTGAGCATCTGGGACAGGTGGAATGGGGACACAAAATTATTAGGTTCATTCTCTCTCATACTTTCACCCTATTTAATAACAACAATAATAATGTAATAAACCATCTCAGGAACAGTGTTAGCACCAGGCTACACAGCAGCCATGTTCCACTCCATCTCATCTTTTAGTTCAGCTAACAAAGCAGAAGCTTTGCTAGATTTGTCCTTGGAGCTAGTATCTGGCATTTCATGGAAGGCTGGCAAATTCAAAAGCAGACACTGAAAAGCAGCAGAAATGCTCTGTTCTGCCCTGGTGAGGCCACCACATCTGGGTTATTGTGTTCAGCTCTGGGCCCCAAGTTCAAGAGGAAGTTGAGGCACAGGGAGTTTCTTTCAAACATGAGAAGGATTTTTTTCCCTGTGAGGGTGACAGAACACTGGAACAGGCTGCCCAGGGAAGTTGAGGAGTCTCCCTCTCTGGAGATACTCAAAACCTGCCTGGATGTCTTCCTGTTTGATCTTGTATAGGTAATTCTGCTCTTTCAGGGAGGTCTGGACTAGATGATCTTTTGAGATCCCTTCCAGCCCCTGACATTCTATGATTCTATGAATTTCTGAGTACAAAACAACTCAGACTTGAAAGCAAAGAATAATCAAAAGGATGGCCTCAACATTGACATGGATAGGAACATGGATAGGTCCTCTCTGCTCAGGATAGTAAGTTACCTTTCTTGGAGAAGCTCTTCTGCCCATTCTTTATATAGTAGCTTAAGTACAAAGTTTTGTACAATTGCTAGAACTACAATACCTTAATACCAGAAAACACATTCTTTTGGGGGATGTAAAAGACATGCTGCATCCATGAGCTTCCCATGCCCATGTTGAAGGGTCCAGATGAGCAATAATAATATCCAGGCTTTAAAGAGTCTTTCTAAAATTAATCTCTGAGTCACACAGCATTAGTCATAACCAGAGTGGTTTGGAGAAGCCTTTTTTCCCTCCCTTCTGCCACCTAGAACACTGTGAAAGACTCATTTTGGAAACCAAATAGACTTAAACAGACAAAACAACAACAAAAAAGCCCCACACAGGAAAAGTCCTGTCTTTCCTGCAAACACAAACGAAGACATGGTTGTTTCATCAGTTAAAGTGTTGAACAAGGCAGTATGTTCAGCCAGATTCAAGTTACCAGTTTGTGCAGCAGTTGCTGGAAGCCCCAGGAGGAGCCAGCAGGCTGGCACTGCAACAAGTGGTTCAAAAAGTCACATCAAGCAAAACCACCCTGACTGCTGAGAACAGTGGCACCAGGACAAAGATGCTTGTCCCTAGAAAGTCCATGAAAGGAAGTTTGGAGAAACCCGAGAGCAGCAGAGATGTGTTTTGACGTTCATCTATATTGACTCAGGAAAACACTTTTGACAAAACAAAAGTGCTAGTAGGTAAAATTCATTTACTGTGATGGGAAAGTGAACACAAGCTTGCCATTGGCTTTCAATAAAACAAAACAGCTTCCCAAGAGTAGGAAAATGAAAAAAAAAAAATTGATTGCTAAAGTGAACCAGGTTTGTCCTCACTCTCATGAAATACAAATAGCAATAAAGCATACAGAGTTAAAATGATTTTACCGTCCAGCTTTAGAGGTCTCAAGGGTTTTATCTGTAACAGTTTAAATATGTGTGGACAAATGAGTCAGTTTAAGCTGGTGGGTTGTCTGTCCACATTTAAAGAAAAGATCTAGCTGACAATACTTTTTTTTACACCAAATTATATCAGTATAAAATATTCCATTTTAAAAAATCCAGTATTTTCTTTTATGTTACTGCAATGAAGAGGCATTCAATGAAGATAAAAAATTATATATGTAATTTCTTCTCCAGCAGAAAAGATGTTACTAAAAGAAGCCTCTAAGAATTTTCAACACTGTAGTAACAGTCAGATCACAGGATATTAGGAGTTGGAAGGGACCCAAGGAGATGATAGAGTCAAATGCCCTGCCAGAGCAGGACAATACTACCTAACACAGATCACAGAGGAACACATCCAGACAGGCCTTGAAAGTCTCCAGAGAAGGAGACTCCACAACGTCTCTGGTAAGCCTATTCCAGTGCTCTGTGACCCTTACATTAAAGAAGTTCCCCTTGTGTTGAGGTGCAACCTCTTTTGATGCAACTTAACACCCATTGCTCCTTGTCCTATCACAGGGAGCAGTGAGCAGAGCCTGTCGTCCCCCCCCCTCCTGGCCTTCAGATACTTATAGACATTTATCAAATCCCCTCTAAGTCTTCTTTTCTCCAGACTAAAAAGCCTGAGGTCCCCCAGCCTCTCCTCATAAGACATGTCCTCCAGTCCCCTAATCATCCTTGTGGCCCTCTACTGGACCCTCTGCAGCAGATCCCTGTGCTGCTTAAACTGGGGAGCCCAAACCTGAACACAGTATTCAAGATGAGGTCTCCCAGGGCATAGTAGAGGGGGAGGAGACCCTCCCTTGATCTGCTGGACACACTCTTCCTAATACACCCCAGGATCCCATTGGCCTTCTTGGCCAATGATGGATTTGAGCAAGTATGCTGGAGAAATGCCAGTTGAGTCCAAAAAGCTGCATGTAGTGAGCTTCTCCCACACCGAGTAACCTTAGGAAAACTGAACACGAGATGAAAATCACATTTAAGTATTTATTGCTAATCTAAACTAAGCAGAAACACTTTGTGCTATACTCTTAATCTAAACCCATCTCCTGGTGCAAGATGTCACACATCAGCTCATAACACGTGTAGCTCACAGCTGTGCAGAGGACTGGGGCAAGGGATATGCTTAAATGTGTCAGGCCTGGGAGATCCAAGTTCCACTTAAGGCCTGTGGGATCCTTCTCTGACCTGCAGACATCACAGCTAGTCTGTGTGTTTACTGCTATAACAAGGTGGCCACAGCCTCTGCAGGATAAGAAATGCTCTTCTCCTGTCAAATGCATTGCACAGTCCACAGGACCATCTCTGACTGTGTGCAGCTATGACAAGTGGTCAGAACCAACCCCAGCACTTTCCTCATGAAGTCACATTCCACACAAAACAGTTTTGCCTGGTGTCCAGACTAAAGTCTGCTATTCTTATGTAGTAATTCTGAACCCAGCTTCTCAGTACATTGGTTTCTTTCTCAATATTTTCACCCTGCAGCTGTTTCAAAATGGGCAACCATATGACCCCCAGGCCTCATTTCACCAGGCATGTTTCTCCTTTACCTGTCAATTGCTTCCATTGCTCACTGAAGGACTTACTTTATGTAGGCAACATTAGTTCTGCAACCAGCAATAGAACAAGGGGACATAGTCTCAAGTTGTGCCAGGGTAGGTATAGGCTGGATATTAGGAAGAAGTTCTTCACAGAGAGAGTGATTTCCCATTGGAATGGGCTGCCCAGGGAGGTGGTGGAGGCACCGTCCCTGGGGGTCTTCAAGAAAAGACTGGATGAGGCACTTAGTGCCATGGTCTAGTTGATTGGATAGGGCTGGGTGATAGGTTGGACTGGATGATCTTGGAAGTCTCTTCCAACCTGGTTGATTCTATGATTCTATGACTTCAACAGAGCTTCAGCATACACATATGTGTGAGGGGGTGTGTGTGGTCTTAGGTGTGGACTGTGGTTCATAGAACCATAGAATGTTTGGGGTAGAAAAGGACCTTTAAAGGTCACTTAGCCCAACCCTCCTGCACTGAGTGGGGATATCTTTAAGTAGATCAGAATATGAATGCTTCCACAGATGGGACTTTTACCACCTCCCTGAGAAATCTGTTCCTGGTTATCAATTCCCAGTCCCTGGGATGGATTCCATTACCCACTTTAAATGGAAGCCAAATTTTTCCTGCCTAAGTGCAAAATATTTGGAGAGACTTGGGGGGCACATTGGTCTCAAAGTTTCAGCAGATTTCTTTAGTTATGTTTGTTACACTTGCTACCTCTCACCTACAAAATAGTTTGGGGTGTGATTACTCATAAGGATTGCATTTGTCCCACTTCCTCCATACATTCACACCCACACCTCCATGTGACACATGTTGACACATAATTCTGATCACCACAACACACCACTGAGCAGCATCCTTCAAGAACATGGCACAGTGTCTCAGTTCTAGTTTAAATTTCCCAAATATAGTTAATAGATCCCATAACAGTTTATAGGATGCCTTTTTTTTTCAAAGCAATGGAATTAGATGTAGAGAGGAAAAGGTAAAACACATCCAAATAAAGTCTCACTTCAATTTGGAAGTTAAAAAAAGAAAATATTAACAAAAAAAGGTATTTGAGGCAGGGGAGTTAAAAAAAGGTATAAGGAAGAGAAAACAAGATACAAAATATATAAATACAACCAGATTTGATGGCAATGGGTTTGTCTGCCTCATGGCAGACATGGGTTATGGCCACGTGGTACTCAACACTGGTCAGGCCACACAGCGAGTACTGTGTCCAGTTCTGGGCCCCTCAATTCAAGAGATGTTGAGGTGCTGGAATGTGTCCAGAGAAGGGCAACAAAGCTGGTGAGGGGCCCGGAGCACAAATCCTATGAGGAGAGGCTGAGGGAGCTGGGGTTGTTTAGCCTGGAGAAGAGGAGGCTTAGGGGGGACCTCCAACTGCCTGACGGGAATCTGAAGCCAGGTGGGGGTTGGTCTCTTCTCCCAGGCAACCAGCAACAGAACAAGGGGACACAGTCTCAAGCTGTGCCAGGAGAGGTCTAGGCTGGATATTAGGAGGAAGTTCTTGCCAGGGAGAGTGATTGGCATTGGAATGGGCTGCCAAGGGAGGTGGTGGAGTCACCATGCCTGAAGGTGTTCAAGAAAAGCCTGGATGAGGCACTTAGTGCCATGGTCTGAATGGCTGGATAGGGCTGGGTGCTAGGTTGGACTGGATGATCTTGGAGGTCTCTTCCAACCTGGCTGATTCTATGAATAGCAGGAAACAGGACGGTGATGCTGGCAAGCAGGGAGGCAGGTCAAGAGAGAGAGAGAAACAGGAAGTTCCTCTGTTTTTTATAGGAGTCTAGACAGGAATTAGGAGTGGGCTAACCACCTCATCTGGCAGTGTTCAGACCCACCTCTAGGGAAGGGTCAGGAAGACCTGGGGTCAGGGTCAAGACTACTCCCCCAGCAGCCTGAAAAATGTACCAGCCACAGGCACAGAATGGCCAGTGAGGAGATGAACATTGGATGGGTCAAGATCAGAGTAAAAGCAGAGCAAATAATACCTCATATCCTGTGATTGCTATCTGGTGCATGGAGTCATTTACTGATTTAATAATATCAAGCACTGTAGCCAGAGCTTCTTCCAGTTCAGCAGTACCCTCTGAATTCTTGCTGCATTTCAGCATTTCCTACAAAAAAAAAAAAAAAAATATATATATATGAAAACTACATGAAAATTTCTTATACCAGAGGCCATCTTAAGATGCCTTCCTGAACTTTTGTGCTGCACAAAGTAGCAGAGCTATAGGGAAAAAACAAATGCAAACCAAATATGAAAACCTAGCAAGACATTCACCAGGATTGTCATTTGACGATGCACAGTTTGACCTTTTGGACATTTTCAAGTTTTAAGATGAGATAGGAAAATTCTGACATATGTACAATGATCTTCTTGCATGCCACAGAATTATGTTTTGGGTTTTTCCCCTCTCCCCCCAACATCTGCTAGAACAGAAACTCAATCTTAATTCAGTTATTACAGATGTTGGAGAGGTCACCATTTCCCTTTGCACTTGAAAAAACAAAAATTAACTTCTAGTCTAACTTTGGCAAGTTTGACATTCTACTCATCAGGTCTTTTAAAGTTCTTGTCAGATAAAGACATTCCAGATATCAAAAGAATTCATTTCCTGTGTAGATAACTGTAGGCTTGTGGTCAAATAATGTCACACCTCTCTTCTTTAAATTAGACTTCTTTAATCTGTAAAAGAGTGGTTTCTTTAACTGCATCTTTTGGGGGTGGGTGTGAGGGGTGTAAATAGGCAAGGAAGATTTATAGTAATCTGAGTTCCTATTCTCTACTTCTTCCCTACAGTCTATCATCTACATTTGCAAATTTGAAAACCTTTTTGGAGGAGATAATAGCAATTTCAAAGAACAATGCTAGCAAAAAAATCATTGTGATGGTTTGGGTGTTACCCACCCCCACACACACTCAAGAAAATCACCCAGCTGATCTGGGAATTAAAGAATAAAGCTTTATATTCACAGCTTAGCACAATATACAAGCAGATAGTTACAATATATACAGCTATAGACAGAAGTATTCAAGTTAAAAAGTAGTACAGAAACACAACAGCCCTCCCAGAAACGTGAGTCCCCAGCAGGGGCTCTCAACCACCCTTCCACCTTCTTCCAACCCCTCTACCTTACCCTAGACTTTGCCTTACATTCAAGGTAAGGAGGATCGGCCAGGGGGGTTAGGATGCAGATGGATTAGTTAGGCTGCAAGTTAGAGAGAGAAGTGCATGCATCCAGAGCCAGAGAGAGCAACTCTGTTATCTATGTTTGTGTTCTTGTTTTTATACATCTCAGCAAGCCTATGAGTGAAGTAGACATCACCATTGTTTCCTTTTCACAGCCTATAATCTAATTTCTCTCAGTAAAATATCCCAGTTAGGCTCAAACTAGCACAATCATCAATCACTATATTGTGCTTAAAGTAAGAGAAGTTATTCTGCGCTCCAAATCCTGCACATGGAACAAGGGAAAGCTCTGGAGGAGCTCAGCAGCATGCTCCCAAAGCAAATAAACTATCAAAACCTTCTGAGGGCTCAGTTTCTGTAATCACTACCATACAGAGATCACAGAATCACAGTACATTAGAGGTTGGAAGGGACCTCCAGAGATCACTGAGTCCAACCCCTCCCTGCCAAAGCAGGATCCCATAGGGTAGTCTGCACAGGAATGCATCCAGGCAGGTTTGGAAAGTCTCAAGAGAAGGAGATGCCACAACCTTTCTGGGCAGCCTGTTCCAGCATCCTGTTGCCCTCACTTTCTCCTCATGTTGAGGTGAAACCTTCCACGTTCCAATCTGTAGTCGTTGCACCTTGTCTTATTGCTGCAAACCAGCAAGAAGAGATTGGCCCCATCCACTTGACACCCACCCCTCAGATATTTATAAGTGCTGATGAGATCTCCTCTCAGTCTCCTCTTCTCCAGACTAAACAGCCCCAGGTTTCTCAGTTTCACTCCACAGGGGAGATGCTCAAGTCCTCCAATCATTCTTGTGGCTCTATTTCTTATGCATCCTATTCGGAGTTCCAAATTTTTAGGGCAAATGACTTGCATAGCCCAATGCATTTCCTTAGAAGGACTATTTTTCTTATTTCTTTATGTGTCTTCTACTTGAAAAGTCCTACTCATAGCTCAGGTGTTAATTCTTCTCTGGTAAATAAAGCTTATAACCTTGTTTTGAATTAGAGCAGAACTAATTCTTTTCAGTTAATTCCCTTTTTTGCTCAGGCTCCTAAGTAAGTGCACTTTCTGCACCTAACAGAAGGTTTTTGCAGACAGTGTCCTTATAATAACCATTTTAATCATCATTATTGACTTGCCCCTGCCCTATATAACTACCAGTGGAATGAAAGAATGTTTGGCTGGATGCAATTTTCACTTCAGAAAGGCAGAAACTAAGAAATAAACTGTTGTAATGAGTTCAGGTCTGTTTCCTATGCCAACCAGTGTCAACAAAAGGTTGCTCCAGCAATACACCTAGAAATGAATCCAAATTCTACTAACATTAGCAGTCTTTATTACAGTAAGAATTAGACCCCTTCAGCAGGGGTGATGATTGATGTGGTTTTCATTCAGGGAGATAATTTTCAGTCACATTTCAAGTTTGGAAATCATTGAATCCAAAAGCTGAGGCACTTGTGTTCCTGTAAAACAGGGTTGCAAAAAGATAGCTCTTAGGAACCTCCAAACAGCAGCAGTCTCTCCTCAAGTGCTCAGGTGACCACAGTTTAGAAAGTAAAAGTAGGAAACATTCCTATAGTAGCTGTTACATCATTTCTAGGATGAGGATGGATCCCTGCTCTCTCTATGGTGGGTGTGGTGCTTTATAATATTAGCTAAACTGATATGAAACCAGAGGATTGCAATGATTGTGACCCAGAATTTAAAAGCAGTCTGCCAATCACTCAAGGCGCAGAGCTTCTTAGCCACTTGTTTCACTAACTCCCATCTTCCTACACTTTAAAATGCTCCTGCTGCCAGGAAAAGAGTGCACCATCTTCCCAGATCTCATAATCCCTAACAAAGTAAATGCCTGAGCCAGTGTGTTGCTGCTAAGTACAAAACTTGTCTGACCAGCTTCAGCTCCAATGGCTGCACCCTGTTTTGCCTGAGAATTTTACTTGTTGATCTAATCTTGGTTTTATTTACAGTCATATTTCAAATTAAAAGTAGAATCTGTTTTACTTCTGCTGTTCTGAAGACTTTGACATTTTTTCCTTTGTCACAGAACAGTTTGAAGAAATCAAGTCATATTTACTTCTGAGTTACACTGATGTAAATCCACTGGAATCAGCCAACTTGCATCCTTGTTTTTGGATCAACATTTGGATCCGTTGGTTCTGTATAAAGTCAACAAACAGGTCAAAGAAGTACTGGCCAGCCAGATCCTCCCCTGGCTTAAATTAGCACAATTAGAGCAGGACCATGCCAGCTGTCAGCAAATAAAATTGCAGCCTAAAACCTTCCTGGCAAATCTCATGCTAAATTTCATGGCAGTGTACAATGCTACATTAAGTCCAGAGTGCTGAGAACATCATGTAACTCACCTTCATGACTCTCCATAAGGAAAGTCAGTAAATAGTGTTTTTAGGAACTGAGAAGATGAGGACAGAAAGTGAAGCCACCATTAGGAATTGAGAAGATGAGGACAGAAAGTGAAGCCACTATCTTCAAAAAATGTCATCAGTATTTCCTTTGACCCAGCTCAGACCAGAATTCAAGCATGGACCTTTCACAATTCCAACCAAATCAAGAGGAAAGTTCACATACTCATCCCATGGAAAAGTGACAGACAATTTGCTTCTATCTGGGTCTTTAAAATGGGAGCATGAAAAGGGAGTGGCTCCTTCTGAAAAGCTTGAGTCACAACCATGGGAAAATATCAGGCTCAGAGAGCTGAAAGAGTTCTATTTAACAGGGACAGGTATCAGAGACAATATTTAAAGCATCAGTTCCTGTTTTCAAACTAAGGCCATAAAGCCAAATTCAATTTCTGTTTAAATATAAATAAAACTGTAAACAAGACAATAAAATACTTACTACAGAAAATATTTTACTTTATACATATGTAGCAGTGTATATATATAATAAGACACTGCTATTGCTTAGTATGTAAGTGCTGCTAAGTCAGAGCAATACTTTGTCTGAAATAGAAGTTCTTTCTTTGACTGTTGCCATTTTACAACTTAGCATTACAAAGTTGAAGGAGTGAGAGAGGATTTCTGTCGGGGTAGTCCACCAGAAAATAGACTGATGTGTAATTTTGTAAATAAAATGAGCTCTGCACTGCAATTCATTGCACTTTGATGGAGAACCTACCTTTAACAGCAGCTGATACTTGGTGATTCTCTGGACCGGCTTTAAGAGATATGCATCTAGTGAGAGCTTGTGATCCAGTTTACGCTGACATTCCTGTAAGGGACAACAGGGAATTAAAAACACAATTGTTTCTTGAGACACAAGCAATCCACCTAAATCATCAATTATCATTTGGTAATCTGAAGGTTATATGTCTATGGATTGAGAGAGAAATTTGTTTCATCTGCATAGGAGTTTCCAGGTTACTAAATAAAAGCTCATGTTTAGGTTCAGTGTACTGTCGAAATCTGGCATGCTCTGCTTATGAGATTGCAATCATCTGGGGCTTGCAATGACTTCTTTGGTTTGACTCCTGTCCAAGAAATCTGCCTACTGCTCTACCTGCCTAGTCTCTTGTAGAGAGCACCTAAACACAGACTGGGTACCTGCCATGAGCATGAGCAGCATGCAGAAAAATCTGCCTATTGCTCAAAGTTTTCTGCAGAAAGGACACAGAAGGATAACAAGCTGTGATGGTCTTGTCTAGTCTGCAGTTAAATTCCACCTGAAAAAAGATGCTGTCTCCACACTGTCTCCAGAGAGCTTCTGACCTTGGCTTGTTCTGACAGTATTTTTCATATATTTGGAGGTCCTCTTTCTGCAAGAAAAAAAGAGAAATTAAGTAAGGTAAGGGGGAAAAAAAGTATCTGCTTTGAGTTAAACCTTCTCTTACTTCATGTGTTAGAATGGAATGCAATGACCACATGGGGACAACTGTGTAAACATACACTGCAAGTATCAAAATTGCTTTTTACTCCTGTAAAGGTAAATACACCTGGAATCGATTCCCCACACACACACACACTTTTTGCACAAAGCAAGGAGATTGCAGCCTGTAACACAATCTGATTTCAAAACAGTTGTCTTCAAGGCAGGGCAACAGCTGGTTTGAAAACAAAAAAGGCATTAGCAATGCAAATTTTGCTAACAGTACTGGCACAGACTGGTGTTTGCTAACAATGTTCACCACTTAGCTAAGGTTTACACTGTCAAAGCACTCTGAAAATAGCGATGGCTTCCCATAGTTCAGAGATGAATTATCAAGTGGCAAGTTTGTCACATCCCAGGCCAGGCAAGGGGGAAGTACTTAAAGTCGGTTGTATCACAATTAGAAGCCAGTGGATTCACTTGGCCTCTGATTACCTTTGACTGCATTCCAGATGCTCCCACTGAAGTCCACTGGCAAATAAACCTCACTGACTTCAATGATAAGAAAGGCAGTCTCAATAGGCCCAGAAGGTCACAGAATCACAGTGCTAGGAGTTAGAAGGGACTCTGGAAGATCATCTGGTCCAACCCACTCTGCCAGAGCAGAACTACCTAGAGTATCACAGTATAATCAGGGCTGGAAGAGACCTCACAGATCATCAAGTCCAACCCTTTACCACAGAGCTCAAGGCTAGACCATGGCACCAAGTGCCACGTCCAATCCTGCCTTGAGTAGGTCACACAGGAACACATCCAGGTGGGTTTTGAATGGCCTCAGAGAAGGAGGCCCCACAAGCTCTCGGGACAGCTTCTTCCCGTGTTCTGTCACCCTCACAGTGAAAAAGTTGTTCTTTATGTTCCTTGCACTCCTGCCATTGGACATAACTGAGAAGGGCCTGGCTGGGCTCTGTCCTCCCAACACCTCTCTTCACAGCTTCAGGACCATGGCTGAGGCCAGCCTTGGGTCTGCTCTGGAGGCTGCAGAGCCCCAGCGCCCTCGGCCCTTCCCCACAGGGAGCTCTTCTACTGCCTTGGTTGTCTTTGTGGCTCTGTGCTGGACTCTCTCAAGCACTTCTCTGTCCTTCTTGACTCGAGGGGCCCAGAACTGGACACAGTACTCCAGATGTGGCCTCACCAGGGCAGAGTAGAGGGGGAGGAGAACCTTTCTCAACTACTAACCACAGCCCTTCTAATACACCCCAGGATGCCGCTGCCCTTCTTGACCACTGTCACAGTAGTTCTAAATAGGCCAAACTGGGCTTATCCACCTCCTGGCTTGCCCAGACATTTTTCAGCTCTCCCTCCTTCTGTTCTGGGGAGAAACAACTGTGGGAAAGAGCACAAAGAACCTGAAGCCAGTGAATCTAAGGACTCTGGCCTGCATGACTTGTTTTACATCCTGTGGCAAACAAGGTACACACACTCAGCTTCTGCCTGCCTTGTGCAAGGCCTATGCCTTTCCCAAATTTGGGTAAAGCAAGCCTATGGTTTCACCTACTGTGGTCAAGCCTGGCTCACTGTCACTCTGGTGGGTTATTCTGTGTCCAAAGGCCCTTTAGTCTTGGGCTACATTGATAAAAAGAGATGAGCAGGTAACAACAAGGTGCTCTGCCGTTGTATTTATGCTTGCTTGCCTGCTGCCATCACTCACTGCCTTAGTGCATCCCTATCTGCCTGGAAACTGCCTCAAGTTTACCAGGAGCAGGCTCTAGACACCTCCACGCAATCAGCCTGCACAGCCAGCGTGACATGGTGCTGACTGCACATCACAAGACATCCTGCCTACACCTGAAACTCTCCTGCCAAGAGGGGAAGTCCTGGAGATAAACAGATCGTCCAGAGGAGCCAGGACCAGCTCAGAGATTGTCTACCCCCTTTCCCCAGCACCCTGTGAAGCCCAGGAAGAATCAGAAGCCCCAGCAGCTGACACAACAGTAACAGAATTCCCTGAAAGCATTTGGGTACTGTCTGAAGCCATAGCTAGCTATGTGAGTGGGGAGATAATCTTTATGAGTAAACATGTACAGCCTCTTGTAATTCACCACTGCCTTTTGCCATGAGCAGAGCAGAGAGGGGCTTCCTGAGTCCATCTAGTGGGCACACAGTATAATTGACTGCAAGTGGTATATTGACTGCAGGAACCTTCTCTTCCAGGTCAATTAATATTTCTGCATCTAGTTATTCCTCTGTATAATGTTTCCATGACCATTGCAGAAGAACCAATTACTATTTAAATTAGTGGTTGGAGGAGTGAGACTCCTGAATATCAATAAACAAGATCAATTTTGGGAAAATGTAATCTCACACAATTAACACCCTACCATAACAGCCACGAGGACACGGAGAGGTAGCTTTGAAGCTGCCTAAGCTGTGTGGGTGGATACAGAAAGGCAGGCTGCCAGATTCTGGTCTCACCGACTGCGCACAGAAGGCCTGCAGCCATGCACCCATGAAGCAGTGCCATATCCAAGCTGAGTTGGCTGTGTCTGTCTGGGAGCTTCTCATATTTGTCTGCATCTATCCAGGTGGACTTGACCTCAATGAAACAAAGACACCATGCAAAAGTAAATCCCAAGAGTTCCTGGCTTTTGCTTCTCTGCTGTAAAGCCTATTGGACTATGCCTATACACTCCTGGTACAGGGAAAACATCCTCTTTTGCACAGGGTTGCTAGAACTTGATATTGCTGCCCTCTTCCTCTACAGACCTTCAGTGGAGTCACCCTGATGAATCAGACATGAAAGCAGAGCTATGCCATGTAACACCTTACTGCCTTGAAGATTATGCAATCCAAAAAGCTCTTTTGGACTTCCAGAGTATTAATGGTGCTATTTCAGTGCACAATGCTTTCTTCACACAAATAGAATCGTTTGACATGGTGCTTTGGAGGGAAGTTAGCAAGGGGTACAGTCCACAAACTGGAAGTAATAAAGCATAATCAAGCACTACCATTTGTTTCTGGGCCACAGAAAGCTAATTGGACTGGGCAAGAAGAACACAGGTGCTGACAGTCATGAACAACATTAGGGGTGAGAGAGGCTCCTGTTCCACCCAATTCTGCTACTGTGTTCCAGGAGAGAAATCAGCAAGGAGTAGTCTGGGATTCCACAGATCATTTCTGACATCACTTAAGAAGAGGAGTTTGCACCCATGGTGACAGCTGACCAGGTAACACTGGTGGGGATGGGACAGTGTGCGGGCATATGTCAGGGGCTGGAGGGGCTCAGGTACCAGGATGTCCCACTGCAGCCCCCATGATGCTTTCAAGTGGCTCTGGAATCAGGGCTGAAAAGTCTCAGTGAGACCAGAGAAGCACAAATCAGAAAACTAGTCTAACCACAGGCCCACCACGATGTTGTAGCAGGATGATCACAGCCATACAAAGACAGAGAAGTGAATCTGCCACAATGTGATTTTCCTTCCAGATCTCACATCAGCTCGAACAGCAGCAGCTCGAGTTTCCCCCCTGCCAAGGCAAGCATGGTCATAACTCACAGGGCAAGCCAGAGAAGCCTCTGCTCAGCAGGAAGAGTCAAAAAGCTGCCAGATCATGGGGAACACAAACACACAACCAGGCGTTTGTTTGTGCCTCCTAAAGGCAGTCCAACAGAAACAACAAGTTTCTGGACTTTATGTGGCTTCTTCTAAAAACAGAACAGGAGGGCAAGTTCCTGAATCAAAGGTGTCAGTGTGTGAGCAGAGACATGTCAGGAGAGAGGCTTTTGCTTTCTCAGCATGAAGTTTGAAAGAAGGGGAAGGTAAATGCATTACTCACATTGCAAATGCAAATTATTCAAATGCCATTGTGCAATAGCTTTACTGCTACGCAAAGGTGACAGAGGGGCTGATTTTGCTTTCATTGCATACCTGAACCATAGTTTTAGTGGTGCTGATTCCATACCAGTCAGCTAATGAGAACTGTACTCAGTAGATGGTTTGACTGAGAGAGACACAAGCTACAAGATTTCAATCCAGAATTTGAACTTTCTGAATTACAGAATCAATTCTCTACCGAGAATTTCTCTTTAGCTCCAAATCCAGGGACATTTGCAACATATACACTGGTTTATACTCTTGGATTTCAAAGGTCTGCATTCTTCAAAGCCTGTTTTTCCTTTTTTGCATAATGATTTCACCACAATATTTTCCTGCTCAGCACCTAAATCTTAGGATAACAACATATTCCTTAATAGTGTCATTTACTCAAGCTCTAAATGCTGGCTGTTAAACAGAAAATAAATTCAGGTAACTTATAATCACATTTACACTTCCATGATACTCTTCAGCCTGACCTGTTTGTAAACTGAGGGGCCACCCTTTTGGAGTATCACATGTTCATAATACCCTTCCCAATTTTTGAGATGCGAGTGCTCAATGCTCTTGACAGCTGGGATACACACATTTCATCCAAGCCTGTCTGCACTTCATACAGCACCTCGTTAAAGATTTAACATGTATGCTGGAACAGCAGCAGACACTAGACGTAGTAAACAGGAGATACCTTTGGCGACAGGGAAGAGTGCAGACTCCCATTTCTCATGCCTCTTCCATTTTACATTCAAAACACAAAGGGTTACTCAAGCAGATTTGTCAGGCTATGAAAAAAAAACAACCCAGCAACCCACCAAAACAGGTTTCTTCCTTAATAGCAGTGCCTCTGAATGTGTGCTGTATAAACAAGCACCTTTTGTTGTGCTACAGGAAACAGAACTAACAAACATGTTGGGGAGGGTGGGCAAAGGTGGGGAAGGAGGGACACAACTGGGAGCTCTCAGAGGAAAGAGTTGCAGAACTCAGGCACTAAAGAGCCACAGGAAGTGAAGACTCATTCATTTGTCTGACCAAAGTTACCACTGCCTGTTGGCTTCAGCCCAAGCTTTCTCATAAACAAATGGCCAACTCTCACTACTCCATACAAGTGGGGAGAATCCCATTTGGTCACAGAATTAGGTGAACAAGTAAAGGAGTCATGTGGAGCTGTAAGGAAAGTGGTAGACTCTGCTGGGCTAGTTCCAGGGCAGTAAGTCTCCTGAACAGCACAGAGAAAATAGAGTTAAGTCAGCAATGAGACAGAACAATCTCCTTTGCTACCCTTGACTTGGAGGTCTCTTCCAACCTGGCTGATTCTGTGACAGTATGGTGGTGTCTGGGATACAGCAGTCTCCTGATAGAGATTTGTTAAACAGCTGGATCACTGATTTTTAGTTTCCTTTTAAAGATGGCTTAAAATATGCTGGTAAAATGCTGGTAATAGCTCTCTTCCTGTCAGTAAACCAGGTAAAGGTTTGGATTTCAGAATATCTACTTCTTAACTGTGACTTCATTTGGCAGTATCTGCTTGTGTGAGTTTCCTTCATTGACAAAAACAGCAGAAAAGGACAGGAATAACTCTGTAAGCACTGTAGGATAAGACCATAGATATTCATACAAACCTGTGAAAGGATTTACTTACTCTTTTCAAAAAGCATCGTGCAAGGAGGTCTGGGTTTTCAATGCAATGTTCTACCTCCTTAAGGAAAATCCTAAGAGGGAGAAAGGAAATCAAACAGTAATGTACCATACCACACACACTGTGTGCTAGCTTCTCTCTAAATCCAGCTCAAGGCCCGTGTTTTTGTGGTAAAGGGGTTCAGTGGAGAAGGCAACGATTTTGAGACACACATAAATTCTTTTATAAAATTGGGATGTAGTTCACAGTTAATTGCCTGAATCACCAACATTAGCATCTTTTCATCTGCTCACAAGCAGCTGATACATTTGCTCCCTCTGGCTGTTGAGATTTGTTTCCAATATGCAGTCCAACCACTTGCTTCCCATTGCATTATAAGGATTTGTCAGAAGAGCTATAAAGATAGAAAAGCTCTGTCAGATGCAGCTGCTTAATCAGCAGGCAGTGAAAACCTGGGATGTAAAGGCTTCTGCAGCTGCAGTCAGTACTCTAAGCCTTTAAGGAAGGAAAGGCCAGGCTTGCAAAGGCAAGGGATTGTCATTCTCCAAATGGAAGAGACCTTCCTTCAAAATAGTATGTAACTGGAAAAGAGCTTCTCTACTACACATCCACTAATTTCTCTTCAGTACCAACTACTCAGCATGATAAACTTCTAAACTTAGGTATTCTAAACTTTTCTGGTACATATCAACTAATTTCTCTTCAGTACCAATTACTCAGCATAATAAACTTCTAAACTTAGGTATTCTAAACTTTTCTACTACACATCCACTAATTTCTCTTCGGTGTCAACTTCTCAGCAAAATATTTAAACTTATAAAGGAGGGGGTTTAAAATTTATTTTGCTCAGTTGGCTGTTACATCTTACAGGCAGTCATTGTCCAAAATAATTCCTAAATTCTCACTTTGGCTACAGTGAGTTGTACTTACTCGAGGCTAGGAAATGCAGGAAATTTACTGAAGTAGCCCTAAACTTTGTGGTTCAAAAGAGAATTAAAAGAGGTTAATCCTGTTCATAACTGGCATTCTGTAGTTATGGCCACTAGACCACCTTGTTCAGAGTGTTGACAACACTGCTGGAAAGTTTTATGATGGTGTGAAAGATAAAATTCCTCATAGAAAAGTGCTATCAAATAGATGATGTCTTCTGATATAACAGCAATATAGGACAATCAAGATGAACACTGTGAAAATTTTGTCACAGAGGACTTTAGCCAGAGAAAGAACTTCAGGATTTAAACCTGTGACATCCACTAATGAACCAAGAGAGGTGGTATAATACTTGCCACAAGGGACATTAAAAATGCATAATGCCAGAGAAAATCACTAGTAAATGCACAGAGGAGCACACTCTTTCATGAAAAGTGAAACATATGATCCCAGAGGTGATCTCCTCACATAGGTTTTATAAGACACACACAGAGGCAAAGCTAGGACAGCTTTTCCTGCCTGTGTGTGAGCATGACAAAGCATTCCACATAAAAGGAGCAGAACTAACAGCAGCACCCGAGAGTGCAAGGCAACCACCACTTCCCACATGCCTGTTGTGGAATTCGTAGATTTCAGGGAGGTTCCCAAAAAGAATTTCCTTCTTGTTCTGGAGTGCAGATGGAATCAGATGTACTAAACTGGGATTGTCCATTTCTGAAGCATAGCCCTGCAGAGAAAGGCAGAAAATAAAGGCAGTCTGTTTTTCGCCAGGGGAGGGCTGTATCTGAGTCACTGAAGAGCCCCAAAATCTGTGTGCTTTTTGTTCAGCTTCTCCTATGCCTGCTTCATTGTTGCATTCACCAATTTCTGATGTTTCTAATTTTCCCCAGAGCTTTTGCCCCTGATAGCTGTGGAAACACACTTTAACCACAAATGGACAGACTACTGATCAACAAAAAAACAAAACAACCATGAAAAGCTATTTTGGTCATGAAAGGATGGAAACTGCTAAGTCTGATAGGCACATATCTTTCCACTACACTGCTTCACTGCAAAAGAGTTAGTTTGGATTTATTTGTTGAACTGTGGTATTTGCCTTGACTATTTGGTTGTTTCTCATAGAAACTGGATTGTGATTTTTCAACAAAAGCTTTGAGAGAACATTCTCAGTGCAGATTTTGAAGTCAAGAGTGATACATCAATTATCAGAGCTGATAGCTCCCTCAGATCCAATCCAATAAAGATACAACCACATGGTTGGAAAAATAAACTACCCAGTCCCTAAAATTGCCACCCAAATACAAGCATGATTGAGCCTTACTCAGCCTTCATCCTCCCACAGACTAGAGACCTCAGACTCCACACAGGCAGTGTATGCTGCTATCCTACGAGTTTCAAAAGCTCAAGGGTTATTTTTGTAGCATGAGCCGCCCTTTTCTGCCTTCAGACACTAAATGAGACAATTAAAAGACAAATAAGAGGAGGAAGAGAGCTTTTTTCTAAAGAATTTTCCACATGCACAGAAACAGAGTGTCTGGCCCCGTGGAAATCAAGAGTGCTCTTTCTGAAGCCTATTGATGATACCTGAAAAGGCACATTATTAACTATTCCTCTGTCCAGAACTTTGAGGACTAGACAGCTTTCCCCCCCCTCACCCCCCACTGTGGGCTGGGGTTAGAAAAGGTGCCTCTTCCTTTAAGTCCTGAGGAAATATGTTCAAGACATCCTCCTTATTTTCCATCTCCAAGGCTGAGCTATCTTGCTAGCACTGCCTGTGTACTCTAAAGAGAGGCGGGAGGTGAGACTGCTCAGCCCACCATCGACTCAAAGGTTAAGCACCAGAAGAATTTCTTACCTCTATTATACTTTGAAGCTCTTCTACATAAACCCGTTCTGTTTCTATCAGCTCATTGATTATGTGGCTAAAAGAGAAGAAAGGTGGAAGATTATAAGTGTACTTTGACAGTTGAACAAAGCATACATGAAAGAAAAAATGGGTTTCCTTGTATATTCCTGTTTATGACTACAAAAACCCCTCTGCAACATCTCCAAATGTCATTTCTCCATAGTTCAACATTGTGCCTTGTTGATAGTCTTAAAAGCCCTAAATATCCCTTGGACTATTATTTTTAAAGCTCACTTTAAACTTCACATTGGGTGGTTCTGTCATTTTGTTTTGCTTACAAGTTTGAGTCAAGACATTAGAAATGTCCTAGAAGGCAAACAAGAAAAGTTTTGTTTTCTAATAACTAACAATACTCCAAAAGATGGGATTTTATTTCCCAGGGCTGTGTTGATTTTCTGTTTTGCTAACTGGTGATTAGGCTTCCTTTCTTTAATGCGCTGTGAAAACAGACAACAGGGTGGTGTCAGAAGTCTTTAAACATGAAAGTAGAGAAGGGATAAATATTTACACTATATTCTGGACTTTTTATTTTTATTATTAGTTAAATGCTTCTACACAACTTGAAGACATAGATCTTGAAGATGCCTGACTTATTTCACAGAAACATGAGTGTAACCAATTAACTTTTGGACAAAAAAAACTAATTAGAATTTAAATGTATTAAATCCTTCAATATTGTTATGCATCACTTGTCCCATGTTCTCAAGAAAACATTCTCCTTAATACTCTTATAAACAAAGTGTTCAAGGTAACTGATCCAGAGATTTGAGCAGTTTCTCTAAGTAGAAAAGGACCAATGCTTAATATTCCTTTCTTGGTTCAAGCTTCACTAGAGTCTGTAACCACATAGCTAGATTAAGCAAAAACACATCAGCAGAAGCACACTGTGGAGTGCCTAGAGGGAGACACTGTGGTGTGCCTGGAGGGTAACCTTCACAGTAAATGGGAGGTTACTCACCCCTCTAGAGGAACTGGGGTATTTTGGTAGAAAAACTGCCTAGAAGACAGGAGGAAATAGAAACCTGCTCCTCTGCTGCCTAGTATCAGAAGCTTGAACCATCTCCAGGCTACTTTCTAGAGCAAAATATAAAGACAGGAAAGTGATTTCTCTCACTCCTGCTGGAAGGTTTGCCTTGTCTGTGTCTGTTTATCTATTTTTTTATATCCCACAACAGCCATCTTTAATTTCAAGTTCATCTCACTGTTGAAAGAGGCTTATTTACCTGCAAACAAGACATAAATCCTCTAGATGTTATTTTGTCTGTCACCTAATACATTACATTAGGACTGACTATGAAGCAAACCCAACACTTACGGCACAATTACACCTTGGAAGCAAAATTAGTAGTCCACAGGTTTCCTAGTAAGTGTCATGAAAACCAACAGTGTGGTGCCTGTCAAAAGCACAAACTCAAGGCAATTCAATGAATAGAACAGAGATATTCAGAATATTTTACTATCCAGCTTCCTGTGAAAGATGAAGCAAAAATTAATTTGCTTAATCTTTTCTGAATGTTAGTTTAACATAGAGCACTGCCTCTTGAATCTCCACTGTGAGCTATCTGGGGGCAGATGTAACTGACATAGTAATCATCATTTTGTTTGGAAACATTACCCATTAAGGGGGAAAAAAAATCATATATGAGGAATGTTTTATTAGAGGAAGTTCTATGGGACTCTGAGATCCTGCCATTGTAGTTAGGAGGTTGTCACCAAATCTAACATAAATCTTTCAGAAGGTCTGGTTTTACTGTTTAACTTCTGCATGTATGTTTATACTCAGAGTAAATGCTTTAAGCTTTTAAAGTGTTTTAAGAAACTTCACCCCATTTAAAGGTGGTGCTAGCCATTTCATCATGATAAAGCAGAGAAAAAAATGACCTGGCTAGAGTTCTAGAACTTCTAAACCTTAAGTCCATACATAAAAGCTAAGCATTCTCCAGTCCTTCTCCACAGTGAGATGGCTGTTTAGATAGGACTTTCTCTGGGAATATTGTTGAGTTTCTTGGTTTTAGCTGTAGTCTCTTTCCAATCACAAACTGTGTCCACAGGAAAACAAGAGCAATTTGACCTAACATCCAGTATTCTGTCAGACTCAGCACACGTGCTTCAGAGATGTTTTCACACTTGCCTCTTAGTACCTATGCCTGGTTTGAGGCTAATTGGAATATTATAATGAAAGAAATTAGATTGATTATTGGCTGTGAAAAGAAAATACAGCAGTGTCTATATTACCCACTCATTCTGCTGGGACATATGAAAACCAGGGCACAAAGACAGTCCCTGCCTGGCTGTCACCACATTAACTCTTCTACCTGAACCTGCACATTTCCAACTAGTCATTCTGCTTCTAGCACCCCTTGCTGACCTTTCCAGCTCACCCTGCATGTAAGAGAGATTCTGAGATAAGAGAAAGGGTGGAAAGAAGGTGGAGGGGTGGTTGGAAGCCCCTCTTGGGCAGTCTGGTGGGGCTCTTGTATTTCTGTATTACTTTTAACTTGCATATTACTGTATAGAGTTGTACCTATCTGTAATATATTGTATCTATATGCTTGTAAATTGTGCCAAGACATAAATATAAAGCTTTATTCTTTAAATTCCAGCTGGCTGAGTTAGTCTGGTTAATCTAATAGGGGGAAACTCCGAACCCACAACAGTACCCATGGACAAGTACCTCTCTGCAATTCCCTTCTTGAAACATAGCAGCTATATGCTTAAACCTCACACTGTGCCCTCTACTGCTCCTGCAAAGTGGTGGTGGGTGCAAATTCTATTCCCAAGGTTGCCACTAGTTGAAAGTGTTGTTTGACATAACCAATCTGTGCCCATCCCACAGTCTCCAGCTGTCACTTCATATTATTGCAACCCCATTCTTCTGAAAGTGTCATTCTTTCTCTAACAGAGTCAGTGCTACAGCAGTCACTGGCACAAACCCATCAGAAAAGAGCCTTCCTTATCTCCAGTGCTCCTGAAGTAACTTACCTGAATTGCTTCCCAAACAATAACCGCAGCAGCAAAATCCTGACCATTAAGGGTTGTTGCACATGAATCACTCTCTTCAAACTCTGAACAATATAAATCTGTGCACTTGCTTAAGGGCCTTCCACAGGCCTTAAAATTGCCCTGACAAAGGTGCCATTTAAGAACAGCAAATTAAAGAACTGCCTAAGTGCGTCATGCTGCCAGGGGAGGAAGTCATCGAGAGGGTATGAAGGAGTCACTTTCACACTCACTTTGTGAACATGCTAGGTTATATGATGGAGTAGAGAGCTCAGTACATGGCACAAGTGATTTAGTGGCATTTGAGATAGTCTAATGCCTAGAAAACTGGTAGTGACACAACCTGACTTACATTGGGCCATGAGGGGTAAAGTGTGAAATCTTTATCTCTTCCCAGATGTCATGAGCCAATGAGGATGAGCCCTGGAGAGACCCTATCTTGAGTATTGCATTCAGTTTTGTGCTCCCCAGTTTAAGAGGGGCAGGGGTCTGCTGGAGAGAGTCCAGTGGAGGGCTACAAGGATGATTAGGGGACTGGAATACTGCTTTATGAGAAGGACCTGGGGCTTTTCAGTCCGGAGAAGACTGAGAAGGGGATTTAATAAACGTTTATAAACACCTGAGGGCTGGGGGTCAGGAGGAGAGGGGGGAAAGAGGCTCTGCTCACTTGCTCCCTGGGATAGGACAAGGAGCAATGAATACAAGCTGCAGCACAGGAGGTTCCACCTCAACACAAGGGGAAACTTCTTTGCTGCAAGGGTCACAGAGCACTGGAACAGGCTGCCCAGAGAGGTTGTGGAGTCTCCTTCACTGGAGACTGTCAAGGCCTATCTGGATGCATTCCTCTGTGACCTGACCTAGATTGTGTGGTCCTGCTCTGGCTCAATGATCTTCTTGGGTCCCTTCCAACCCCTGACATCCTGTGAACTCAGCCTACACCAGCTGCAGCACCTTTAAGGAAAATGCTGCAGTTGACAGAACTATTGTCACAGACAGTTCTTTCAACTCTCTTTTCCCCTTCTCAACAACCATGAATGGGTTACAAGTAATTTCTGGCAACCAGCTATGTTGTAAATCCTCTTTACAATTTCCAACATTTGAACAACTGCAAACATACATTCTCTTTAGGAACAAAGGACAACGGACTGTAGGTAAGAAATTAAGACAAATGTGGCTAATCCATTGTCTTTCTGTCTGCTACAAAGAAAATACAGACACCAGGGTTCAACCTGGTGTTTCTATCCAAAACAGAAGTAAAGGAATGAAAAAGTAGATCAGAAAAATATAAACTAATTAATGGCAGACCACAGAAATATAGACCCTTACTGTTACAGTTTCAAACTTAAGTCATAGTTCCTTCAGTCCCTCTTCTTTCTGTGTCTATGTCCAAACTACACAGCAAAATTGGATACAGATTTCTACCAGCTTCTGAGGGCTTTTCTCCAGCCTCCAGTGGTGATACCCACACTGCTCACTAGCCTAAATCAGCATTCTGCTCCCATGGAGGCAGCAGCAGCACTGTTGTATCTGCTATCCCAGCTGCTCCTGCATTTGCTTTCACAGAGAGACATGAAAACAGAAGATGGATCCAGGGTTCATGGTTTGGCCAGTCAGCATGAGAGCTTACAACCTGTAAACAGGCTCATTGCATTTAGCTGTGTCCAAGAGAATTCAGAGGCAATTTCAAACTAGAAGCAGTTTGCAGCCTTAACTTTGGACTCAGTGTTGTGATTACAAGACTCTAACTCTCCCTTTAGTGATTGGAAAGCAGAGGGAAAAAAAAATAGGTGCAATTGGGATGCGAGAGGTAAAGGGACCAGAGGAGATTTTCCACATTCCACTATTCAGAGATGTTACAAGAATATGAGGTTTGGGTTGCAGCAGTCCAAAGACAACAAAACTCTGAGCTGAAGTTTATGGGCAGTTCTCACAAGCATAGCTTCTCACTAGGATCATTCCCAAGTAAGCAGGCCACCTCAGCAAGGATAGTGAAGGATAAGTTCTAAAGACTGGGAAATTCTGAAGAACCTATCTGTAGGTATTCTTGTTGCCAGTAAACCTTCATTCCCCTGGAGTATATTTCCCCGGTAAACAAACAGACTTATTAAATGAGAAGAAGCCCAAAGGTGGATTTTTCTGGTCCAAATAACTCCTATCCCACTGTCTTCTCTGGTGTGGAAATAATGACATGAACCATTACTCAGGAAAGCAAGGTCAGCTTCCCTTCTGTGGAGAGTTTACTGTGCCAGCACTAACCTGCAACCCACTCTGTATGGCAGTGCCTTTGCTGCTGCAAGTTGTCAGAACCAGGATGTGGCTGGGAGAGACCACACACCAGCCCACTGATAGGATGTTGTCAAATGTTCCTCCAACAAAGGAAACTTCTTGTTATGGCAAACAGTTAAAATGCATGCAATAGCTCACAATTCTTTGCATTATTGATCTGGGTTTCTAACAAAACATCATAGCCTTGTCTATACTAAGACCATATTTCCCACAGAGGTGATTTCACATCAGTTTGTTTTAGGCAGGTTTTTCTTGCTTTGGCCATCATAACATCCTGTGGCCCCGCAGCACTCCTAAATTAAGCCATTTTCTACCACTCTTAACTTGAAAGGTACTGCAGTGATAGCACAAAACAGGTAAGAAAGGAGAAAGCATTGCCTTGTTGCCACAAAACTTTTGTCAGTAATTATTTATATGACTCAGCTTCTTCTGGTAATTGAAAGCACACTGCTAGGATGATCATAAAGAAGATGTGAACCAGCTCATTATATATTAATAACTTTTTTCTCTCTACTTCTTCCTTAAAAAACAGAAGAAAAAAGAAGAAATGTAATTGAACGGCTGGCCAAGCTCCACAGGTGCATCAGGTTATGCAACTCCATGAAATGCTACAGCCTTGGGGAACAGTGGCTGAAAAACTGCCTGCTGGAAAAGAGCCTGAGGGCATTGGCTGACAGCTGTGTGAATGTGAGCCAGTGGTGTGACCCAGTGGCCATGAAGGCCAACAGCACCCTACCTTGTATAAGAAACAGTGTGTCCATCAGGACCAGGGCAATGATTTTTTCTCTCTTCACTCAGCACTGGTGAGGCCGTATCTTGAATACTGTGTTCAGTTTGGGGCTACACGCTATAAAAAAGACATTGAGGAGCTGGAGCACACCCAGAGAGGAATAGCAGCGAAGCTGATGAGGGATCTAGAGCACAAGTCTTCTGAGCAGCAGCTGAAGGAACTGGAGTTGTTCAGCCTGGAGAAAAGGAGGCTGAAGGCAGACATTATCACTCCTTATAACTCTTGGAAGGAAGGTTGTAACATGTGTGTTGGTCTCTTCTCCCAAGTAACACACAATAAGACAAGAAGAGTCATCCTCAAGGTGTGTCAAAGGAGCATATTAGGAAAGGCTTCTTCACCAGAAGGGTTTTTGAGCACTGAACAGGCTACACAGTGGCATCACTGAGGGTGGAGTACCTTGGAGGTACTTAAAAGATGTGCATTGTGGCAGTGTCAAGTTAATGGTTGGATCTGATGATCTTAAAAGGTCTTTTCTAACCTGAGCAATTCTGTGATTATAATCAGAGACTACACAGGGCTGCATCACAAGAATTCTAGTAGGAGCAGTATCAGATGGTTTCTCTGCTGTGGTATGTGCTACCTTAAAAAACCCTATCAAATACAGAGAAAGGCCAAGTGTACCTAGAGAATACCACAACCTGTTAATAGCTCCTCCGGCCGTCTCAATGGCTTTTTGCTTACAGCTACAATGTATGCATCCTGCTCAGATGGCATCACAAAGCTCATTCTGAGCTTCTGTTTCAATAGCTGCACTTCTCTTCCAACAAACTCATCAGCTCACTTCCACTTAGGGCTCTTTCTGTGCCAGCATTTGGTGTCACAGGTGCCTGCCCTAATAAGGAGTCTTTTCACAAAGAGGAATTGGAGCCACCAAACAGAATTACACCAGTAAGCTTTTCTGAAATAAACACAAACCCAAAACACTCTACCCATAAACCATAAGTGGTGCTCCAAATCTGTTATGCTGCACAAAATCTGCCTGCATGACGATGGGGAGCCAGCACAAATGGCACCTGTGCATGGGCACTCCCATGCAAAAATGCATGCTGCCTGCAAAGTGAAAAGTCAAGCAGCAGAATACCCGTGTGAAAAAGCAAAATACTCAGTGGATTTTATTACATTAATACAAATAAAATAAACATCACTTTTCAAAATATACCTGATTTAGATATAGATCTACTTAACTTGAAAAGAGTTCCTCTTTTAATAACTGAGGCTTCAAAAACGAGAGAAAGGCCTAAACAGAACTGTGTGTCATGCAACAGGTACATATACGAAGAATAAACATCAACATTGTATAAGTAGACATAAGAGAAGCAAGAGCAGAAGCCCCCTCCCTGGGGTGTTCAAGGCCAGGCTGGATGAGGCAGGAAAGTCTAGTGGAGAGGCATCCCTGCCCTAGGAGGTTGGAGTAGATGATTCCTACAGTTGCTTCTAACCTAAGATTCACTCTGTGAATCTGGGAGACCTAAGCCACTCTGTGAATCTGGGAGACCTAAGCCACTCTGTGAATCTGGGAGACCTAAGCCACTCTGTGAATCTGGGAGACCTAAGCCACTCTGTGAATCTGGGAGACCTAAGCCACTCTGTGAATCTGGGAGACCTAAGCCACTCTGTGAATCTGGGAGACCTAAGCCACTCTGTGAATCTGGGAGACCTAAGCCACTCTGTGAATCTGGGAGACCTAAGCCACTCTGTGAATCTGGGAGACCTAAGCCACTCTGTGAATCTGGGAGACCTAAGCCACTCTGTGAATCTGGGAGACCTAAGCCACTCTGTGAATCTGGGAGACCTAAGCCACTCTGTGAATCTGGGAGACCTAAGCCACTCTGTGAATCTGGGAGACCTAAGCCACTCTGTGAATCTGGGATCCTATGACTTTCTTGGCCCAGCACTAGTCTAAAGTGTTGTCAGGTATCTATTTCTGAATCTAAATTAACTATTAAAAAAATTACAGTTTTTGCCATGTTATCTCCTTTCTAGTAAATGGTGAAAATTTCACTGTCTCTGTGGAAATAGATTTGGCAATAAATAGGACATCTAATTCTGAATTGGAAATTGCTACAAGAAATTGTATGATTCACCTAATTTTAAAATCTCAAAATTACCTATGGAATCAAAATAAATTACAGCATGTCAGGTGCTGTGTAGAGGAAACTTCCATAATTGCTTTTAAGAGGGTTTTTTCCCCCCTTTTCTCACAGTGCTGAAAGTGCCTTTTGCAGTTGGAAAGTACTCTCAGCTGAGATTGTGCAACAGCTCAAGTGAAAATTAATGAGTCGGTTGCTGTACTTTACCTCTTAAAGTGGACTAAAAGATCATTCTGGATGTAAGAACATTTGTTTGAATGGAACATTATATTTGTTAGTTGATACAGAAAACATTTCTGATTTCTCTGACATATTAATTCCTCCCCACAAATTAAAGAGAGTGATGCCTTGAAAGAACAATGATTGTTTCATAGCTGGATGTGAACTTTGACTACATAACTCTAAGAAGCAGAAAGAGTTTACATAGCACACTCCATCTCATCTGAAAATCAGTGCCCCTTAGTGAAGATATTGTAATTGCCTGCTTAGGTAGAGCTACTCCATTTATCATCTGTTCAACAGATTTGCTCAAGTTATGGAAGTTCTTATAGAATCATAGAATCAACCAGGTTGGAAGAGACCTCTAAGATCATCCAGTCCAACCTAGCACCCAGCCCTCGCCAGTCAACTAGACCATGGCACTGAGTGCCTCTTCCAGTCTTTTCTTAAACACCTCCAGGCACAGTGACTCCACCACCTCCCTGGGCAGCCCATTCCAATGCCAATCACTCTCTCTGTGAAGAGCTTCCTCCTAACATCCAGCCTGTACTTTCCCTGGCACAACTTGAGACTGTGTCCCCTTGTTCTGTTGCTGGTTGCCTGGGAGAAGAGGCCAACCCCCACCTAGCTACAATCTCCTTTCAGGTACTTGTAGACAGCAATGAGGTCCCCCCTGAGCCTCCTCTTCTCCAGACTAAACAAGCCCAGCTCCTTCAGTCTCTCCTCATAGGGTTTATGTTCCAGGCCCCTCACCAGCTTTGTTGCCCTTCTCTGGACACGTTCCAGCACCTCAACATCTCTGTTTCTTTGTTAGAAATATACTTCACCACCCAAGTCATCACTTGGAATATTTTGCTGCTTCTGAAATAATCTGTTCACATATAAGGAGCTGCCCCACATACATTGTTCCCAAAACAACTGACCTTGGGGAAATATTTTTATATATCTTAATTAGCCGACCTACATTAGAGGAACCAGAACATAGTTGTTAAGGGGGAGGCAAATTAATTAAATCACCTACAGAGAGGAATAACATGAATTAGAGGACTAAAAGGCAAGCAAGAGTTGTTCCTCGTCTCGGCTGTGCATCTACACTAAAACAATGCAGCCCTATGCACAAATCTGAGCTAGCTATGGACAACGTGGATGCTGCAGACTGGTCCTTAGCACAGGCCCAAATAATTTGCTGATTAGCTGGGTAAATCTTTGTCAACAACCCGTATTTGTGATACACCCATCAGGCCCACTTCGGTCTTTTAACCTTGCAGCTGCACCGTTTCAGTTTGATAATAAAGACATTTAGCTCTGCGATGTCTTAGCATTGAGTAATCAATTAGCTAACAGGAGATGAATAATTTATAGATCAAAGTTGCTACTAATGTAGCTGCTAAGTGGTATTGTATTAGGCCATATCTGAGTGGATTGTATTAGGTTGCTAGTAGATTGTTATCCATACAAGCTGCTGCACACACATGCTTGTAAAATATCTGCACGTAACTGAGATGTTGGAGGTTAACCAACTGCTCCTTTGCTGTGGAGATTTCCACACTATTCCCTAGCATTGTTTGCTTGCTTGAGATTAGGACTAGTCACAAATATGCCACACAATTAATTTATTGACTCCTTAAAAGTGTTATCCAATCAAAAGCAAGCCTTCTGAGCTCTTAGTGCCAGGCCTTTCTAATCCAGCTGAATCTTTCACTTACCATAACAAAGCATACTGCATAAAGGACTTAAAGTGAGGATAGGACAGAAAGAAAGAATTGTTCCCTACATTTGCCTAAGAAGGGATTCGATCTGCTAAACTGAAGTCATTATGGGCACTCAGGTTTCCAAGTCAAAAAGCAGGTCTCACCGCATTTTTAAATAGAAAGATCTACATACATACCTGCATGTAGAAAAATTAAGGTTATGAATATACCTATGTTGAGATTTATCCTCTTATTTGTTTTCTAGGTAGAGGAACATATAGTCACAGATTATGTTCAGAAGATAAAACCTCTAAAATTCACAGGGCCCCTGTATCCTGGAAACCATTTCCTTCCTGGATGCTTCTTTCTTAAAAGATGGAAATAGAGCAGGTAAAATATCTCTAAACAGGTAATAATTTCTGACTTTCACAATAAATACTGAATGGATTTTTTTCTACGCTCAGCCTGACTTTTAAGACAGAATTTACTTTCAGATTACATGCAGTACATTTTTCCATTCCTTTGTAAACACAATACAACAATATCCAAATACCAACTGACCTTATAGGACAAGAAATCTGATAAATATTGACGGTGTTCTCTGGATTTTCCCACATAGGGTAGCAGGATGTGGTATTCGAAAAGGGGCTTTTTTCATAAACCCAAAGGTTACAGCGTTGAACCTCCAAAACTTTCAAACAGATAAGACAAAAAACCCAAAACACCACCAGCCCTTCCCCTCTCCCCCCCCACCAGTAGGTTAAAGGAAACTGAATGGAAACTATTTAAATTGAGATTCCTATGTTGATCACTGCAGCCCAGGCTTGAATTAAACCTAAAACACACTCAAGCCTTTCAATCAAAATTCTGTGTAATCCCAGGTGAGTATCCTTACTGCCCTGGTGTAGCAGAGAAGGGTTTTAAGCACATAGGACTTCTCCCTGCAAATTCCTACACCACCCTAATCTCTTAATTAAGATCATCCCTGTTAGGCAGTGCAGCTAACATCTCTCACACCTGCGATGCTCATCCTGTTCCTGCAAGGTCCTTTAGTACCATGCAAAGGCATTTTAGATTAGGCAACAGAAGCTAAACACGGAACTGTTGTTCAGTTCACACAACTGGCAACACAAATACTACCACGAAGTGTCCAGTGTTGCAGGAAGAGACATGCTCCTGTGGGTTTGATTCTCATGCAGATGTACTCAACAACTTTGAGGTTTTAGAAGACCGTTTGGGTAGGAGGTCAATTTAGTCTTATTATTAAAATTAATAACAGTTGATTTTACAGACAGCCCTGAGTTTACATTGGAGGAGCCAGACCAGAGAAGTGCATATTGCACTTGGAAGGGACAGATTTAATGAAGAGTCCTAGTTTCTGTGTGGGTTTCAGTCTGAGATGCAACTCTAAGGAAACTCCACCCTGCAAAACCTGCTTCTCCCTGTAAGAGACACAGCACTGTGCCAGATTTAAAAATCTATGATACTCTCTTCCAAGCTTTGGTGCATTTCTTGGCTGGACCCTGCTTTCAAATGTCCTCAAGAACCAGTATGCTGTGGGGGTTGGGGGAATTAAATCAGATGTCAGTCACATGACAAGAGGAATGGAATAGGTAAAGAAAATCCTGATAAGATAAAATGGAATTTATGGAGCAGCTGGAACACACATTCTGCTTTAGTTAATCTCTTCTTGGCATATTTACATCAGTAAGTTGTCAACTTCCACGGCTGAGAAGCAAACATAGCCTCTCTGTGTGTGTGATGCTTTCTCTACAGCAGTAATTTGAGGCAAGACATAGGCAAGGATCATACCATCTGCAGCTACCACACTCCACTCAGCAGAGGCTGAGAGTCACAGTTCCTAACAATATCTATGCCCATTTACAAACCTATAGTTTGGACAACCCTCTCCACCATACCCCTGGAACACCACTTGCAGAGTTCAATGATAAACACAGAGAAGGAGAGACACCATCTGTTGGAAGATATCCTAAACTTAGAAAGCAGATTTAGAGAATGGTGGGACAGATTCCAAACGGAGAATATGCTCCAAGGGCCACTTCACAGAGAAGTCTCACAATTGTAGACTGCAAGAAACTGGGAGGATATCTCCCAAAATATTTTAAGCAGTTGCTAACAGCCAATGTCCAAGATAATGCATACCACAGGACACACGGATTTCTGGACACGTACAGGTCTGCCTTTTCTTTTTCTTTTCCCACCTTGTTCTTTTCTTCCCCCCTCAGAAGGAACAAGAAGCTTGCTTCACCAGCTTCAGTAGCTGTTACAGATCTTACACAAGCTTTGCCTACCTGGAAGTGCCTAGTTTGTCACTTCGTTTATGCCTCCACTTAATCTGTGTTGAGGAGTAAACTATAGCAGTTGTTCTGTCAGTGATCCCTCCCTCACCAGGGCAGGCAAACTAAGAACAAGAGACCTGAAGGCTGAAATAAAAAACGGATTTAACAAAACAGCAAGGCTAGCATCAAGTACAGAAAGCTGCACTCAGCCCCCTGCATACAACACTCACAACAAATGGGAAAGCAGTCCTTAGGAGCAGAACAATAAGCAAGCCCCTCCAAGAATGAGCAGAAGCAACCTCCGAGCTCAGCAAACTCACCCCTTTATAATGAGTGTGCTCTTTATGTTCTGAGAAACACCTGTAGCCAGCTCCAGCCGGCTGCCCTGGCATTTGCTCCTCCCAGTTTAAGCACCTGGATGACTCAAAAGTGCCTAATGACCTCCATACTATGCGTGGCTTAAGTTTTTGTCCCAACCAAACTGGGATAGTATCTGTAGTTAGACCTGGGGCTGTGTGTAGTTGCAATGGCAACCTGGACAAGGCCACACAAGGCAGATGTATTACCCAAGATGGGGCTCTTGGCATCCTCTGCCCATGCAGTAAGTCTGTCCTGAGAGTACTTGTCAGGGAACCAGTACAGACAGAACCTGTCTGTGCACTGTTACCAATAATAGCTGCTCATGTTGTTTAGCTCTAACTCACTGTAGTCAGTAGAAAGACAAGAGTATCCACACTAGTTTGTCCAGTGCAATTATTAGTCAGGGAGCAGCATATGAGGACAAGTTTGTAGTAACTAGAAATGCAAACAAAGAAACAGTGTCTTCAAACTAGAGGCTACAGAGTAAGATCAGCAGTGGTGTGTTGAAGAATCTGGATATGGACAGGAACTTTACAGAGGGTGCAGGGAATCTGTTTGGCAGATAAGTGATGCTGCATAGAATTCCTGTTTAGACCCATATGAGGAAACAAAGTTGCTGCTGGGTGAAAAAAGCTGTAAATGAATTTTCACAAGTAAATACAGCATCCTAAGCAAATATGTTACAAATCTTCCAAACCCAGTTATTATATTCCCAATTAATGAGCAGCTTGTTAAATGTGGGAAGTCAGTGGTGATTTACTGAACAGTGTAACTGCTCAATCACTGCTCCATTGCATCACTGCGTACAGAGGACTGAATGATCTCCTATCTGCTATACCCTGGCTGCTACTGTACTGCAAACCATGCAGCCCTGCGTGGGTGCAAGTCACATCCTGATTAGGTGACAGCACCTTGTGCTGTTGTAAATAACAACGTGAAGTGCTCAGCACTCCTTCCTGACCTAACTGACACGAAGGAGGTGCATGGTTTCCATTTCAGATTAATTTAAAACGAGATTTCACTGAAACTGGTGTGAAAGTGTATGGGGAAGGCAGATGTACTTTGGCAGCTTTGTCTGGAGTATTTTACACCCTGAGAGGCCTGACTGCTTCCAGCTGGATTCAGTGGTTTCTTAGCCACTTAGCAGATTGCCACCCTTTAAAGAGAAAGTGTGACCATCTGACAAGGCATGGTATAAAATCATACCAGAGCCTCTCCTGCTCTTGCCCCATCCACCAGCTTGGCAGTGAAAACAGTGCTGAGTAATATCCTCTGCTCCTTGGCTTGTGCCTGTGTTACCTGGGATTTCTTAGTGTCCTTCAGACATGTGTTGAAAGGCCTTGACTGTCAGCCCTGTAAGCCACAGGTGTTTATGGAGAGGTGATACAGCTACAGTTAGGGGAGAAAGTACATAGAAGCCTTCAGGCCCACGTCCAGTCCTAAACCAACGCAAAGCAGCTTTTACTTGCATATGCTCTACAAACCCTGAGATGGATCAGAGGATAGGAGAGAGCAGGACTTTAGTAAAGTCCTGTAGAGGCTTAGCAAGTAGCCATGCAGCAGAAGATGCAAATGAACCTTCATTGACTGCGTTCTTTGTGAAGTTTCTAAAGCTTTTCAAGTGGAGCACACACATTCCTGTGACATAGAGCAAGACAGAAGATACCTCTGATCCTAATCGTCCCCATATGCCTACAACAAATCAGCCATCCAGTATGCGCATGTGGCCAGCTGCATTCCAGCAGCTTGCCCAGAGCCAGCAGGCAGCAGAACAACTGCATAGAAAACAAGCTGAGGAATTCCTGGAATTTCTGAAGAGTGTTAAAATAACCTTAGCATCCAGTAGCAAGCAGGTATGAGAGATAATAGCAGAAGTGGCTGCTTACCCCTCTTTGATGCTTGGTTAAGTGCAAATTTTGTAAGAGGGCATGTGAACAGAGAGAGCGTTTAGTTCAGCTTTTCTCTGCCTCTCAGATTCTTTGGTAGCAAAGACACAAAGACTTCAGGAAGCCTCCTCCAGAGCACTCAATAAACCACTGTATTGTAGCATTAAGCTTTTTTTTCTCCTGCTCACAATAATTTTCCCCGTTCTCAGAACTATTTGGATCTATAATAGGAATATGTCTCCCTTCGCTATTCTACACACGTTTCTATCAGCAGCCAGATCTCTCTACACGGCAGCATTCACTTCACTTCAAAGATCTTCCCAGCCCTTTAGGCTGTAATTAGAGTCGTAAGTGTTGGAGCCAATCTGCCCAATGGGGAAACTTCTCTGAAAACAAAGATTTTGTAAAGGTTGAAAGAGATGATGGCAAACAAGAAATGGCCAGTGGCTTCTTGAAATTTCTCCTGCTGACTGCTCTTTTATTAAGTCTGGTGAAAGAAAACAGTTCTCTGTGCTCACAACAATGAAGTCAAGAACACAGTTTCTCTTTTAAAATGTAGGCTGCCAAGTTCTTCCCTTCTACCAATTGAAAGTTTTCAGGAGCCTGGAAATTAGACCAGAAAGACACGCTGTTGGGCTTCTGCTGAAATGCTTATGTCTCAACCACTGACCAAAATAATATTGTCTCAATTGTAAAGAAAATTATATTATATTATATTATATTATATTATATTATATTATATTATATTATATTAATGACATTTGTTACATCTTGCATTTGCAGACTACAGGGAAACCTTGGCAATGGTTTTTACTCACACCACATAAAAGGGGAAGTTCATCCCCCTTTCGGGGTTGCTCAGTCTTTCAAAAGAAAAGGCTCCAGGGAGAGTTTATTATGGCCTTCCAAAATATGAAGGGAGATGATGAGAAAGACATTTATCAAGGTCTGTAGTGACAGGAGAAAGGGCAGTGGTTTTAAAATTAAAGAGGGCAGGTTTAGATTGGACATAAGGAGACATTTTTTATGATGAGGATTCTCCAGAGAAGCCGTGGATGCCCCATCACTGGAAGTGCTAAAGACCAAGTTGTGTGGGACTTTCAGCAATCTAACATAATGAAAGATGTCCCTGCCCATGGTAGGGGAGGTTGGACTAGATGGTCTTAAGGCCCATTCCAGCCTAAAACATTCCATGATTCTACATCTCTGCCTCTTGTAAAGGCTCTGCATCTTAAGCCTAATCGCTAATATAATCAGTGATCTTAGTTACTCTCTCCTGCCATGTGCAGCTCTGATGATTAAAACAAGCACTTAGACACCAAAGCTTTTATCAGCATTCCCTGAGCTACCAGTATTTTTGACACCAGTCCAGACCTAAATTTAACAATTCCCAGACCTAATGTCAGTGCAACTTTGCTATTGCTGATTTAGATTAGGGCTCTGGCACAATATTCTCATGCTGAAAATAGCTTCTAATTCTTCACCCAGGGTAAAAGCACTACCTTGATCTACCTGCACAATCTGATGATTCAGTGATATACTTAGTTATTCTCATGTTCAAACTGATGAACAGACTGATTTCTGAAGCTCTTCAGTCCTAATTAGATTTGTAACACTAAGCATAGGTCTGACCCTGATATTAAGATACACTGGATTTAAAGGACTCTTAAAGGTAAATCATATCCAGCTCTGCAGTTGAAACCTGTTATTTAAGGGCACAAACACCTTCAGGCGCAGACCTGCAAGTTGCATGTTGCAAGATGTAAGTTTGCAAAGTGACAGCTGACTGCTGTTGTGCAGAAAAGTGATGTCAGACACTCCCCAGATGTTTTCAGCATGTAAAGAAAACAACATACATGTTCAGAGGATAAACAATGAGTTTGGACTGTGTACTACTTGGTGACTATTTTGCATATACACAGCAGTACACTGCATATGTGATAGCTAGAGCCATCCTATGTCCTTAAACTTGGCATAAATGATACTTCAGACTTCAAAAACCTAGAGCTTGGTCATTCATTATGTTAATTCCATCTGAATATAAGATCTGGAAGAGCTTACAGTTTCATGAGAATTTAATTCAGAAAGCAGAAACTATGCTGCTTTGGTGACATGCCACATCTGAGTACAAACCCACCCATTTTCTAGCTCATTATTCAGTAGTAATAGACATGACTGAAAGTCAGGCACAAGTGACACTGCTGTAACTCCTGCCACAGAACACCTATCACTTCCATATACATTGGTCAGAAAGTCCAGGAACAGTTGTCATACTTTTGTGGTTTCAACAAGCACTGACATTGACTAACAAGGTCTCCCAGCACTTACAGCACTAAACAGAATAGAAAAGTGATGAGTGAATCTGATCCAAAGGCAATCAGCCAGAAAATACTCCAAATGTCCTGGAAATTCAGTGTAATATCTGATGGACAACAATATAAACTCTTTGGATGCAGTTTCTTGATCAGCTTATCCACTCCATAACTGTGGAGGAATAAACATACACCTTTGCAAGTTCCTGGTCAGTCACATCACACCCCTTCCTTGCACTTGACAGTGATTGTACACCTATATGGACACTCAAACTGGAAAGCAAGATGAGTTGACTTGGGTCAAGATTAACCTCACAAAAACTCATACTAGCTAAACAGCTGCAGCTGCACAAGGGATACAAATGGACTACAATGGAGTGCATGTGCAGAGAGAGGAAGAAAGGGCAGCAGCAGCCAGAAAAGAGATTAGACTGATTGTGAAACTGTCATCACAGTAGACCTATGAATCAGATTTCCTTTCACAAAATGATGTCACAGAACATCTGACCAATTCATGTCCCCATAACAAAGTTTGAAAATAAATTGAAAAATATCACCATGAAATAGTTACTGCATGTAAGATACTAACGCATGTAAGATACTAAGGAGTGCAGTAGCTGGGACTCCATGAACTCTCTGGTCAGTTTGCTACAATAACATCAGTACAGGCTGCCCACAGCCACTCTTGTAGAAGAACTAGAAAGGGTACCCTCCGTATGGCTTGATAAAAATGCCCATTTTATACTTACAGCCTATGCTCAGCATCATGTGGTAACGGAAGAACATTAGATTTCTCATACAAGACACACCTCATGAGCACACAGATCTGAAAGCTCAAACTAAAAGGCTTAGTTAGAATACAACATGATAAGAATTATGAAAGCTACCTGGAGGTAAAGACAATGAGAGTCCAAAATTACAAGTTTTGAACAGAGGGCACTGGTTAAGCTTATCAAACAGATAAGCTGCTTTTAGTTTATCAAACAGAACGGCACTTCTGGATTTAAAAATCCTCTTTATAGCAATCAAATACCTGAGTATACAGGCTCTGTGTACTCAGTTGCACTGGATAACACAACAATTAGGGCACACAGATGCTGTTTGATCATGCTAGTCCATCCTTTTGGAATAGGTCTATAAGATGAGGAAGGCAGCAGCTGGGCCAGAGGCACCTATTACAGCCCCTCTGACAGCATTGTGTGACAATTTCAGGGCTCCACATAGACTCAAAAAGGCTCAGAACCATCAAATGGCAGATGCCATTTTTCAGGAAAAAAAAGTAGACACAACTGTAAGACAAAGTCAGCCACAATGGACTGTGTCTATTTGTACTGCTGATTAGGAGCAGTCACTTTTGGTTTATGTCTGAATTATTGTGTTTTCCTGTACACACATCTTCAATTCTAAAGGTAACTCCTGATTCCGAAAACGCAGCTATGTTTTCTAGGAACTGTGTTATCAAGACACAGATAACACAGAAGTATTCTGGGTTGAATTTTTAGATGTCATTGGAATATTTGACTTTGAGTTGAGACTTCTTTATGGTTGTGTTTGGTAAGCTGGCCTCCTAAACATTAAAAACATTAATTTCAAATTGCATGCTTACAGTTGTATTTGGCTAAAGCACAAATGAATACTTCTCTCTCTTTCTGGTTTTACCAATTTCAGCTGAAAAGAAAACCAGGAAAAATGGAAATTGGTATCACCAGCCAATAAATCTGAGTTCCAAAGTTTTAAAAATATCTATAATTGAGAATTTCTTGTTCTGAAATAGTGTGTTTTATCACTGATGAAATGCTCAAATGGAGTAACATCTAAAAGAAAGAATGAAGAACAAACTTATGAAAAAGAAAACTATTTGTGAACTGGGGAAAAAAACCCAACAGTTATCATTTTGGTAAGAGAAATGAATGATGCTTTGTTTATGAGGTTATTTCAACTGTTATTTAAATACTGCTTAGATACCATGCCAAATTTACAGGATGTTAGGGGTTGGAAGGGACCCAAAGAGATCATCAAGTCCACAATGATTTACAAACTTTTCCTGCTAGGGTGAACTGCCAGTTGTAAAAAATCATACATTTTGTCTTACAGAAATAAATCTGAGAAGGCTGCTGGGAAGTGTTTAGTCATATTAAGACATACAAGAGGAGAAAGGAGAGATCAAGTGAAAAACTCCTCAGGCCTTGAAGTTTCCTCAAGCAAAATTGGTATTACAAAGCAACACATCCTTCTATCAAACTGTTAGATGGTTGGGGCTTTCCCTTGCTCTACTTTTGGATGTCCTTGATAACAGTATTCCTGTCTCTGACTTTCTCTCTTATGTGTAAAAAAGAAACCATTCCTCACCTCACAAAGATGTCCTAAAAGTTATGGTTGTAAAGCAAGAGATGCTGGTCGTCATGATATTCAATAGCTAAATTTCAGTGAAGGCAGTGATGAGGTCAGGAATGATTCACATCAATCACAGTCATGTTGAAAGAGTGGAAGATACACAATGGGCTTGTGTTTGATATTTATATTCAGTGAGAAATCTAATGCAATAAACTCTACCAGCCATAGCATTACAGTAGCTTTTCAACTTCATTTAAATGAGTCATGGGGCGTATTTTTAAACCTAATTTTTCTCTTTACAAAAGTTTTGCAAACTGTTTTTGCACCTAAAGGCATCACATTCATAGCACTTGGTTTGCCTTTTTGTATACTTCCATCTTAATCCACCAGCCAAGGAGACTGGTTTATTACTGATGTAATTCGGTGAATCTGGCCCTCTCCTTAAAATTATGCAAATGAATCACCAAGATTTGTCAACAAGGTGAAAGAGAAAAACCCTTCCTTCCTCCTCTGAAGATTTCCTACGAGAAATAGAGCAAGAAATGAGAATAAAGCAAGACCAGAACACACTGTGTGTGTGAAACAAACACAATTCAGAGTGACCTACAAACTAAGCACCCATCTGCGAGAGGTTATTTAGCACTTGGGAAACTTTCAGAGCAACAATTAGCTAAACTTCCATTGTGACCCTTAAAATATTTTAGAAGATAAGTGATGTTGAACTTCTAAGAAACATTTTTAGTGCTTTGACTGTCGTTGCAAGACACTCATGGCACAGTGAACTTTCCCCACGTGGCGCACTGTAGTCTCATCTTCACCTCCACGGCAGAGAGGAAGGGAGTAAAAACCTCCAAGGTCGCATCAACCCGGCACACCGGGAGTATGGATAATCCCAAAGTCAGCCAGCGCCGCGGGCGAACAGGCTGTTTATCCTCGGCGGGACACCTGAGGAGCAGGAGCGCCGGGGCCGAGCCCGGGGGAGGGCGGAGCGGGAGGAGGGGCGGGGCGGGGCGGGGCAGGGCAGTTGGCTCGGCGGGCCGAGGGAGCGCAAATGCTGCACGCCAGCGGGGCGGTCCTGTGCTAGGCGGGTGGTGGTGCTGGGCCAGTCCAGTCCTCTTCCCTGGGGAAAAGAAGGGAGGGAGAAAGCGGAGTAGAAGAAGGAGGCAGCTCGCCGTCCGCTTGTCCTGGTGAGGTACATGAATCCGTGCTGGCTGTTGTCTCCTCTCCCGCCTTCTAAGTTTGTTCGCTTGCAGAGAGCAGCCGGCATCTTCGTTCTTCGTCTGTGTGCTGAGCGAGTAGCTGGGTAATTAACATTGGCGGAAAATTCCGTCTTCCTAAATGCCTTTTTTCTTTGCCAGACTTCACGGGTTGCAAGAGCTGGTCTCTTCAGGGGAGGAGGGTGTCTTCTCCGCCTTTCTGGCATTGCGGTTCCATGCGTTGGACGAACAAGTTTTCCAGCCGCCTTGTATAAAGCTGCTGTAGACCGCATCTGTTAGTCCCGTACCCGGTTGCCATGTCCGCGTCTTAAGGAAGGGCTTGTCGGGGCTGGGGAATTTCAATGTATGTGACAAACAGGACCCAAACTTCAGTGCGGTTTTAATGTCTGGTTTGGCTTATCTAAATCTCATTGTATGGAGGTCGATTGCCTTTTTTTTTAATAAGCAGAATGTTTTTTTAATTTGGTGGCCCTTTCAGGGTCTTTCTCATTCCCTGAACCGTGGAGGGAAAACTCGCAGCCACTCGAGCATTGTCATGAAGTAACCCATTCAAAGCAGTGCTGGTTCCTCCCGCCTCTTGTTCCTGCTACCCCTCCCGGGTTCCAGTTTCTCCAAAGGGTTCTTTTACTCCAGGAAAACTAAGGAGTTGTTTTGGTTCCCCCCCCCCCCCCATCAACTGTACCCACCCAAGAAACTCGCAAATCCTGCTTGGAGTTTTTCCACTCTGCCCTAGGTTGCAACATGGGGACGCACCTCCGAGAGTGCCGGGGCAGCCCTCCCGTTCGGGCCTCATTCGTTAACGCCGGGAGCTCCAGCCCGGCTGGGAGACTGCGACTGGGTGGGAGCAAGCCGCGCTCACAGCGGCTGGGGGTGCTCCGCACGGAGACCGGCTTGATAGAGCGCTTTAGGTGAAATGGGGGGGGGGGATACGGACCGCTTTCAAAAAGAACCGTTGCGCTAAGCAGAACTTTTAAAAGCTTTTGTTTGGCTGTTGGTGGGGTTTTTTCGGTTGTGGAGTGGGTTTGGCGCTTTTTTTTTTTTTTTTGCCTTTTTTTTTTTCCCCTTGGACCGGCTGCGGTCGTGGACACTGCAGGCTGGCGGCGGCCGGAGGCTGTGCGAGGGGCAGGACCCGACCGGCTCCCTCCTTTGTTTCCGCAGGGGCGGCTGCAGCCGCGTGGCTGAAAGCACTTCTCTCCCCGCTCCATCTCTGCCCTTTTCTCCCTTGCTGGGCTGCCCCCGGCGCTCCGCACATGCCCCGGGGAAGGGGGCGGTGTGAAAGCTAACGATCGGTTTGCGCTAACTTGGGGTTTCGCGAGGGCGCCGGGCAGCGGCAACAACAATCGGCGGAAACATCGCGGAGGCGGCCTTGGGGGGCCTCCAGCCCGCACCAGCATGAGTTTGCGGGTACTTTCGAGCCTTTTAGGTTTCAGACTTTTGGGGGGAGTTTAGGATGCTCTTAGCACCGAGGTGAGCGTAGGTGCTCTTGGGAACAGCCACGGGGGCGGCGGCTCCAAGCTGGGCGGGAGAATGGGACGGCGAGGTTTGGGAAAGGGGTGAGTCGCATCGGCTCCCCACTAACTATAGGGAGCACGGACAACACCTGAGATTTTTAGAAGGAGTTTTATCTGCTTCTGACCAAACCCGTAAAATAGCTAGAGAACGGAGACTGACTTTACTCCGTTGTAAGCACCTAAATGATGACAAAAGGCCCTAGTTCCATTCTGACTGCACAGAGCTGTGGAGAGCTTGGTTCATGCTGCTTTCTTGTCCTGCAGCATCTTCATCTAGTGACTGCCAAGGCTTACACCTGGGTGTTGAAACTACTAGTGGAACTGTTGAAATCTATTTTGTGTGCCTCTCTCATGTTCTCGCTTCTCCCTGATTCTCGAGTTTCTTCTAGCGGTTGGAAAGGGAAAAGGATGGGGTTAGCAAAGGGATAGATTATTTTGGAAGGGGAAAATAGTTGTATTCCAAGAGAGGATAAACACCAGCTTATTTTCCCCCCTTGTTGAGCCTGGCAGGAGACATTAAATCACTGTTGGTGACAACAGCCATGGAATATTCTAGCAGTATTCCAGAAGGCTGGACTGTCACAGAGCTGTGTGTTGCTCTGGTATTATGGTAGTTGCTTTGAAAAGATCTATTTTAACAGAAGCCCATCACCTGTTTCATGCAGAAAAGTAGTGTCTTGGTGAAAGTGCAGGCTTTGTCACTGCTAAGGTTTTGGAGTGGGTTGGTGTGTGGGTTTTGGGGGTTTTTGGTGTTCTTTAGAAATAGAATAACAGTATCTGCTTACTAGTTTTCTTCCATTGAGTGAATCACTTTCTGTCTTCTCTAAGATGCTGAGAAGCAAACTGGTTGCTCATGCAGCCCAAAGGAGCAGTTGGGACAGTCTCTGACATCTGGCCAGACTGGAGTAGTGAGTACTGAAGGTAGGAATGGTAATTCGCCTGCAGATGAGGGAGAAGCGTGTGGAAAACACTGCAAGTCATCGCTTATCGTTTGAAATGCCAGTGGCTCGTGTTCCATGTTGCTCTTCACCTACAGCGTTAGGCACCTGATGTCCTGAGCATTGCCTCACCTCCTGTGATTATCAGTCTATGCCTGAAGAATTGTCGGGGTGATCTTTTAACTTGAAAATGTTGCTTGCTAAAAGCATGGAAGTATTGAGGGCTTTTCTTGTTAGGTTGTTCTTTTGGGGGTATTAGCGTTTGGGTTTTGAGTGGTTCCTTCTTGAGGGTTTTTTTGCGAGGAAAACTTGCTGGATTTTAACTGTTAACACAGTAGGCTTGCTGGGCCTTTTAACTCTTAGAAACTGGTGCAGGGAACCAGAGTGCTGGATTAACACCACTTAATCTTCCTTCCATGTGGTGCTTGCAGTTCAGTGAAGTACCTTCCTCGGTTTCCCAGGGTGTGCATATCTAGGGTGAGGCTATCTGAATATTCAGCTGGCCACCAGTAATAACTAATCTTAAAGTTCAAGGGGGAAGCAGCGTGTGAGCCGCTTGTGTCAGGCTGGCTGGGAGTGACAGCAGGGTTTTCCACTTGCACAAGAGATGTTGTGTATTTGGAGTCTTTGCAACATTTGGGCAATTGTGTTCCAGCTCCCAAACTGAAGTCTGTGCATTCTTGAGTCTGAAAAGACTGAAATCATAGCTATGGACACTTGGAAGGTGGTTTCCCCTTTTTTATAAGTTTTGTGACTAGGACATTTGACTCCAACAGCAACCTGGGGAATGCTGTGGAAAGGTCTTTAAAAATGACTTGAGTTCTCCAGTCAATGGGGAAACTGCCACAGCATATGGAAAATGGGGTGATGAAACATAGCTCATTTGCCTGGAAACAGCAGCTCTTTAGAATGAACCTGTACCAGTCCTAGTGTTTACCTGTTGCTTGGGTGACTGCATAGTTTGGTCTTCAGCTTAGGTGCAATCGTGGCTTGGAAATGATGCTGCTATGTGCAGAAACCCAGGGGGAAAAAAATGACAGATCCTAAGACTGCTTAACCTGCAGACAGATGGCCTCGAAAGGAGGGAATGTTGTAAGTGAAAGCACCTTAGTCTGAAGGACTATGAAGGGAGACATACTGCTAGATTATAGACTCTAGGAGTTTCTGCCTTTTAGCGCACAAAAAGTTGGCTTGCTGGGAGCCACTTTCACGAGGTCAGGCTTGTGTGTTTGGTAACATCTGCAGAGTGTTGGATGTAGTCTTGAAGTTTGGATACTCAAAGCACACTGGGATGTTGCCATGTCCTGAAGGTGCACTGTTACCTTTCAGGTGCAGCAGCTTTGAAATAAAGCACTTTTGTCAGTGTGAATGACGTTGTTGGAAGTGTTTGCGGAAATGGTGGCAAAGGAGCGGATTTTAGGTAGTCCTCTCTGTGTTTAGAGTTGAGGCAAACTGCTTCAAATTGAATGAACTTTTTGGCATGAGTCACCTTCTACTTACAATTCTGCTGCTGCACCCTGCAATTTTTGTTTCTTTCAGTTTCACTCACACAAACCTGAAGAGTTTTGTGCTAGTTGACTTAAACTACCCTTTTGTCTTAGGAGAATTTACAGCTTTTCTTAACTTTGAACTCTGTCTCATCAAACGCCACCACGGTGTGCCAAGCCTCCCCAAATTAGTGATGTTTTTCCATGGAGGATGGATGAATTTTCTTTTTGCCTTCACACTGTACAGGGATATTGTAATCCATGTGTTTAGATAAAGTGGGTTTTCAGCTCTTCCTTATAACTTTTCTGACTTCTCAATACAATACTTACTGCATTATTAGTAGGAAACCCTTGTAGTGGTGAAAGTACCATACTTAGGGCTAATTCTCTTCTGAGGTGGTTGCTTGGTAACTGAGTACTAACTTTAAATTGCATTGCTTTCAGAGCTCAACTTTCTAGAATGATCAGGATGAACAAATGTCTTTTAACTTCTGCCTCAAGTCATCTCTGTCTTGTAAGCTGCAGCTCCTGTCTTTGTAGCTTCCTTCTAGTCCATAGACTGGTATTTTGTGGTCTGGCTCCCAGTGAATTTCATTTGTAGCTTCTACTTAACCCTAGTGGCAGTTATTACTCTGGTGCTGTGTCTGTACTACTGCTGTATGTAGTTCTGTTACATTCTTGGCCTTCTGGCAGAGAAGTGTGTGTATATATATGCAAATATACATCCAGCTATTCTTACTGACTCTTGATGTTATTGAGTAGTGTGACCTACTGTCCATTTCTCTTAAGTACAGACAAGTACTTCTGGTTAAACGCGAATGAGTAAGTTCATTTAATTTAGAAAGATTTCAGTCTTGGAGAAATCTCACTGCATATTAAACATGTTGCGAGTGCTTTGCAGCTGTTTTGTTCGGCTTTTTCTTATTTGAAGATGAGGGATTCTGTTTTGTGGCTTGTTATGGACAATGACATGTTAGTAGCTCTCAGTGAGGGTACTTGAACTGTGGTAGACAGAGTCGTTAATAACTTCATCTTCCCGCTGCCTCAAGCAGACTACATTTTTCTCTTCCAGTATAAGAATTGCTGCCAGCTATGCACAGCAGCAAACAGGAGGGCGGTGAGAATGAACAAGGCATGACTCTGTTAAGGGCCAAGGGAACAGAGTGTGCAGTGACTGTAAGTGCTTGTAGATTTGTAAGGAAAGATAGTGGCTTAAGCAATATTTGCTTTTGGTGATCTCAAGAAGACAGCTTTGAAGTGTTGTGGCAATAGCACCTCTGATACACTTGTGGAGGTGATGGGGATTATCTTAAAGGGGGTCTTCTTGTGATTTTTCACTCAACAGACAGCTCATCTGTTTATTATATAGGCAGGTGCTTCCTCTGGATGTTGATAGAAGTACTGTTTTCCTCCACAGAGCTACTGCTTCTCTAGTCTAATCCTGTGGTTAAGAGGACCTGCTTATGTTTCTAGGAGACCTTTATGTGTAGGTGTGTGCTTTGAACAGCATCTCTGTGCATGTTTGCTTCAGTCTACTGTTAGACTATTTCCTTCCTGGGCATGTGTATATGGGGAAAGCATGGTCTTGAATCTGAAGACCTGGATACTTCCCCAGCAACAGATAAATGTTTTGTCTGTAGTTTCTAGTATCCCTGTGCATAGGATTGGGGCCTAATTTGGGCCTTAATTTCTCAAATGGATGTAAAGAACTGAAAGCTAACTCTGTTCCTAACTACGTGGCTTAAGCCATCTGAGTGGAAGAGTTTAACGAAAGAGATGTTGATTCTTATTGACCAGGTACCATTAGGATAGGAATCAACACTAGGGTTCTGCAGCCCAGCACCCTCGAACTCCTGCGTGCATGGTTTACTGGTGGACAAACCAGCCTGCAGACTTGTCTCCCACGGCTGTATTCTATGCTTTGGAACATAAACTACTGGAGGAAAAGATTTGCAGAAAGGGGTGATCCAGAAGTTCTGTCATGCTCGTTGCTGATACAGTATATAAGGTGTCTGGATGGCAAGGCAATGTGGTACTTGTCTAAGGTTAATGAGCCATACTTAAGAGGGAAAGTGAGTTTATGCAGCTGAGCTGTTTGGGAAGTCTAAATGGGGTGAAACTTTGCTATGGGAACTTGGCACAGCTGAGATATGCAAATTCCTAACATAAATCTGGAGATAACTAGTCCAATAGTACACTAAAGAAACCACACCAGTTCCTGTACTCTGTAAGTTAACCAGTATTTGACCTGAATTCCATGTTTTATCATCATTGGTCTAGCTGAAAATAAAACAACACAGTGGCACATCTTTGCTCCTGCCCTGCATTCTAATCTACAGACTGAACTTCCAATTTGTCTGTCTTGCTGCCTCAGTGCCCACATGCTAGTGACAGATGTAAAGTTGATTTTTTTACTGTAAACTCTTGCTGCAATATGGGAGAGCTGTCTAGAGTTTGATGCTGAACTGTAGTCTGAGGAAAAGGGATGAGCTGGAGAGCAGATGAGAGAATACTTATTCAGAACTCTGATTGCAAAGTCTAGTATGGTTTAGAAATGGTCATGGTTACAACAGTGTTAGCCTATTTAAATGAGTCCCTCATGCACCTTCTAACTCACTGTATTTAATGTTTTTTTTTTGCCTACTAAGAATACTTTCCAAAAAAGTTTCAAAGTGTTGCCCACAGAAGGACAGCTTAAACTACTAGTCTTGCATTTCATTATCAGTCTTAAAATTGACTTCCTCTTTTAGATTGGCAGTTAACATGGAGAAAGCCTACTTCAGGTAGTTGTTCAGCTTGATCTTCAGGTATGGTTTGTAGACTGGAATAGAAATCACCCTAGGTTTGTGGGCAGGAATAAAGCAACAGGAAGTAGCATCTCTAGTTGAAAATAAATATTTGAATGGGTTTACTTAAAACAGGCAGCAAAAAATAATTACTGACCAGATGGGGCTGGGATGTTGTAGCTCATGAGTGTTGATGTGATAGGAAAGATAGGAAATGTGATTCAGCATTAATGTGTAGCTAGAAGACTTGCATTCTTCTTTCAGTGCTGAGCTTTGGACTGGGTCCTCAACTGCTTGATAGTTCACAGTTGTGCTCTCTAGTACATGGAAAACATGCCTTCAGTTAACCTTCATCTCAAAGCTTTCTGTGTGTCAATGGGATATCCTCTTTGCAAGGTTGTCTGAAATGCACTTTTGTAGAGAGGCAGATACACCAATGGGGGATAGAAAACGTGGCAAGCTCATCCTTTGTGTAATGGCTTTTGTGGTCCTCATCCACTTGGCAGACAAGGTGCCCGAGGTGAAGTGATACATAATCCCTAGAAAATTCTTTGCACCACTCGTACAGAAGCTTCCAGATAAAGTTGTAAGCACAAATAGAAATTATATAAAATGAGGAGGGAGCTTTCTAGAGGCTATTGGAAGTGCTGACAGAAGTCTCACGCTGAAGTAGAAAGGCTAGTGTTGTGCAAATGGTTTCAGTGCTTAAGTTCTGCCATCCATGCCTCATGATGGCAGTTAATGCCTCAAGCTGCAGTTAATGTTTTTGCCCCTTTGCTTGTTTTTGTCTTAGCAAAACTTTTCCAGACTCAAACTTCAGAACATTATCCTTGCTGTCAGCACAAATGGCTCTTTTCACCCAATATGCTGCACACAGAGCAAAGATTTTCATGTTGATGCTTGTATGTTTTGTGCAAAATGTCTTGAATGACTCGTGTTTTAGGGGCTTTCATTCTGGAAAAGAGTCCTCCCTTTAGGTCGTATGGGGAAGACCCCGCAGTGGATATAGAAGTAGCAGGGTAAAGCAACTGAAAAATGCAGTTCAAATGTAGACTGGTTCTTGAAAGCTGTGGTCCTGGGTCCTGTTCCTCTCCTGTTTGCACAGGAGATGTTTCAGGGAACTGATCCTGATGAAAGCAACTTTAGACAAGTCTATCCATTCTGGCAGATGGCTCCATTTGGATGTGCTTGGAGCACCTGGGAAGCTCATGCCCATTGTAAGGGAAAGAAATGACTCATTCTTTTACCTCAACAGTTACAGCAAGTGCAGAACTTCTCTAGAATCTGAATCTCGAGTGGCAGCTACTTCCTGGCAATGTTGAGCATTTACAACCAGTTTGCCTCCATCCTTGAAGGAGTTGAAATGGCTTCCTCAACTGCCATTTTACTGAGCCATCTTCACATTTCTCTGCCATTGAACACTTTAGAGATTACCCCAGTCGGTATAAGTGTTACACATCAATGAGAAGTAGCAAGTGATAGTAGCTTTCATCATCTCATTTTTTAGCATACTGCTGTAGCTGGTTCTGATACAGAGCTCCCCTCAAGTAAGTGCTGTACTTCAGTGCACATTGCTTTATTGAAAAGCAGATTGTTCTTGACTGAGCAACTTCTGATCATATAAGGAATTTTGCAAGGTGTTGAATGTTCACCTGCTGAAAATCAGGTGTCTGTGCAATGTGAAGTCCTCAATACCTGCACAAAAAGCACACAAGAATACTGATTGCACCATTCCAGGAAATGGTGCCCTAACTGCAAGTTGCAGGCAAACTAAGGAACTTGCAGGCTGTAGAGAGGTCCCAAGCTGTAGAAGGTCCATGTGTGAGGATGATCAGGCCTGCCTTCTCATGGGGAAGAGTGAGTATAAGGCTGTCCCCAGCTGGTAGCAGTAAGCTTTTGATTGTGCTAAATCGTCCAGCGGAACTGCACTCTTAGAAATGAAGTGGCTGACACAGCCAAGGACGAGACATGGACCTAGAGATCAGCAGTTAGTTAACTTCAAAGAGGAGTCATTTTATAATTCCCAAGGTGTTCTTTTTGGTAGCTATTCTGACCTTTCTGTATTCAAGAGTCAGTGATGTGGAAGAGTTGCTACAAGCTGATACTAAAATGTGATTGTAAAATGATTGTATTTAAAATAGTACTTTCTGGAGCCTGGGAAAACTACTGATGGTCTGAATTTACCTTCTGTCCTAAGCAGAAGGAGTGAAAAATAACTTGACATTATGATTTTTGTCCTATAAGAGAGGTTGTGCAGGGATGTGGTGTATCAAATCAAGTTGTACCATATCACAGTTGGTAGCTGGAGTTGTGGGGTGTTCTCTCTGGGCCGTGTTAGGTGGTCTTTTTGGTTGGGGGTTTTATCAAGGTGGTGGTAGTTGGAAAAACTCTGTGTTAGAGTGTTTTATGTGAATGTTGTCTCTTCATGACTCTTCCTGTGAGGATCTGTCTCTGGTGTTTCATGTCTGAGGTGCCTTCATATTTCTTTAGGGTCTCCCCTGTTTGTCAGCTCAGTGGACTTTCCAAAACTCCTATTTCTATCCTGAGACTAACTCGATACTGACTTCTGTGAACATTTAAAGAAGCTCCCCAGGGATCTCATGTTTCCACGTTAGTCACTCTACAAACAGCCAAGTTTGTGTTCAGTCTGGGATAAAAGTGGAGCTAGGATAGTTTGTTATGCGAAGTATAGAACTGTAAAGAGTTCCTACATTCAAATGACAGTCATGTTTGTGGTAACACTGAAAAGTTAAATAACCCTCTGTAGGAAATGGAACATAAGATTGCTGCAGGGTGAAAAAAGCTTGCAGTACTTGCAGCTGGGGGAAGACCGCATGTAACTCTGTGTCTGTTGGAAGGAAAGGCAGCTACAAGAGAGGTTTATGGGTACATGGTTCTTCTGACCTGCCTCTAATCTCAGAGTGGATCTAAGAGCTTCCAATCCACAAGTAAGAAAATCCACACTGAGAGTCAAAACACCTTAATTACAGTCAGAAAAAGGGCTGTCAAGCATGCTTTTATCCCTGTTCCATGGCATTTCCTCTTGCTAGGGAGAACACGCTGTGTTGGTTTGTATCCCTTCTTAAAATTAGGAGAGTCAGTTAGCAGTGAATTGCTCCTGCAGTGACTCAACCTGTTCTCCCCTTGAGGGAAGGAGAGCATGACTAAGCCCAAAGGATGAGTGTACAGGTGGCCTATAAAAAGTTCAGTGAAGAAGATTCTACTCAAGCATTGACGCTTCAATACAAGTGTCCAGAGTTTTTGAGAGAAATAAGGGGTAGGCATAGACCTCAGATTTTATCAGTGTTGTTCTGCTATAATTGCATTTTGAAGTTTTACCTGAGGGGTATGTTGCTGAGGAAGATTCTGAGCAACTTCTGCCTACTAAAGGCTGAACTAGATCAAGGAAATGACAGCTTAGACTGTTCCATCCTTTAATCTGTTCTTGTGGCTTTCCTTTAACAAAAAGCTTCTTTCTAGCATCTCTGACTTTGAAGAGTGGGGTGCTAGGGAGCAGGAAACTTAGTTTCTATGCATTTCTTGTCTGCTTCTATCCATTTTGTAGTTAAGGTGGTTTCCATGGTGAGTTCTATGTGATTCTTTTCCTTTTGTTGTTTGGTTGGTTTTCTGGGAGCTTTTATTCTTTCCAGGGGCAGTAACTGTCACATACCTTGGTTTCACTGCTAGTCTTAAGTGATCCCTGTCACTTTGTGGTTTCCCCTGTCTCCTTTTAGCAGATCACAGAAACATCCAGGTTGGAAAAGACACGCAGGATCACCACATCTAACCTATAACACTACTCTACAAGATTCACCTAAAACCATATCCCTAAGCACCACATCCAAACAACCCTTAAACACATCCAGGGTTGGTGACTCCACCTCCCTGGGCAGCTCATTCGAGTGCCTGAAATGATTTGCAAATCATTGACAAAACATATTATCCAAGCATAACCTAAAAATGTTGTATCTGGTGGGTAGGATTCCTGTGTTTCCCAAGTTGAACTTCAAGTGGTTAAGTAGATGGCCTTGTGCCCCTTTGGGACAAGTCTAGTTGGCAAGCTGACTGCCTAGGCTGATTCTCTTTTGGTGGTGTGGGGTTTTTTTGTTCTCCTGACTTTGTAAACTTGACTGGGGGATGTGTTGCTGTAGCATTTGTGCTAACTGGTCAACTTCATGCAGCATACAGGGTTTTGAAAAAGGGCACAAATAAGTAAATAGGTCAGAGGAAAAGTGGAACTCATCCTTGCTCTTGGGAAGTAGCAGGTATGCTCAGTCTCCTTCCTCCAAAAGTAGCTATCACACGTCTGGATTGCTGTAACTCTCCAGCTTGTTTGCATCTCTGTGTTTCATCTGAAACCAGGGTAAGCTTTGCAGTAGCGTCTATTGAAAAGCTGCTGAGTTTATAACTCTGAGATGCATTGTTCAACTTCATGTTTCTAAAATAAAAAGGGTTTAAAATGATACTACAAAAAGCGCTGAGTGGCTTTTATTCACCAGACTGCCCATGCAGCTTTTCTGTTATGCACTGCAGTCTGCAAGCCTCAACTGCACCAGTGCAGAGTTTCCAATTTGAGCAGTTACCTTCCTGTGGTAGATAATCGCACCGCGGAATTGCTTCAAGTTTTCTTAACTCTGTTGCATTCTCCTCATGCTGTCTAGTTGCAAGACCTTAGATGAGCAAAGTAATCCTTTGGATGTAACTTCTGAGGCTTGTGCTCTCTTTCTTTGGGAGTCATGTCTCCAGGCAAGAAGTGCTTTCCTACTGGGGTGCCATTCCTTACGATGTTAGTGCCACAATTCTTGCCTGATAGAGCTCACCCTTGAGGTTTTTAGGGGGTATGCAAATAACTGCTGCTCTTGTTTATTAGAGGCAGCTCTGGCTACAAGAATTGAATCCTGTGACCCACAGGGTGATAAAGCTGGACCTGGGTGGCTTTTTCTGCTTTGAATTCTTTTCTTCCCTAACCCCCTCGTTGGTAGCAGAGAGAGCAGCACTGAGTGTGAGCTGTCTGGAGTGCACAGGTGTAGCTGTAGCCCAGGGGTGCCTAGCTGAAGAGTTGGTCTGCAGCCCTGTCTGCTGTAGCTTGCTGCATAACCTGTAGCTTGCTGCATAACCTGTAGCTTGCTGCATAACCTGTAGCTTGCTGCATAACCTGTAGCTTGCTGCATAACCTGTAGCTTGCTGCATAACCTTAGTTTGGGTTGCAGTCTGTCGGCTCCCTCAGCCAACCAGTGGAGGTTGTGATACGTGAGATGCTTGGTAATAGGTGCCCCTTGAGCATGACTGTACCAGGGGCACTCTTCAGGTGACCTCGGGCTGTCTGCAAGGCCAGGGGTCGCTTCCCATTGAGTGCCAGCCTGTGGGGTGCGGCAGGAGAGCGGCACTGCCCTCGGACACCACGGCCTGAGGTGGGGAAGGTGCTAGGCCAGGCGGCTGTTGAGGTGCTGCTAGGGCTGGGGAAGGAAGGAGAGGGCCGGGGGTATGACACAGAGGTGGTGCTTGCACTCTGGGTGGGAGGCTGTGGCCCCATGAGGAGCCGGGGTTGGAGGGGGCTGTCCTGAGGCCTGAGCTGTGTGCCCCACGGCCTGCAGCCAGAGTGGGTGAGGGCTGCCTCGCTCCCTTCCTTCCCAGTCAGCCCCGGGCCTTGCTGGCTGAGAGCCGGCAGGGCAGTGGGAGGAGAGGCAGCGCAGGGCCCTGCCGTGGCTGTGAGGGGGCAAGGCCTGTTAGGGGCCCTGCTGGGTGGGGGCCCAGTGGCACTGCCACGTCTGGGAGCAGGGGTGGGTCTCTGCTGGGTCTGGCTCTTTAATGGGCTGCCCAGAGACAGCTTGTAAACTCGGTCATTTGTAGGGTGTAGCTCATCTCTCCTAGCTTAGAGTTTGGACAAAATGCTGTCATCCATTGGTTAATGGCAGGGGGGTTTCCCAAGGACTTTCTTGTGTCAGAACTGAAGCCTCTGTGTCAGCTTCCCCTTGTCCTCCACTTGCCTCCCTCAAGGTTTCTCTGGGCTACTGATAGTCCAACTCGCTGCCAGGCTTTGGGAGGTGTGTAGGTGGGCAGTGAGGGGGAGTGTTTGAGTAGTCAACTGATTTCCATGACCAAACCTAAAACCAGCTCACTAAACCCTTTCTCTCTCTCCTCCCTTATGATTGGTAGGTATTTGTCTTCATGAAGGAGAGGAACACATGAGAAGATCTGATTAAGAACTGCAGTTTTCACTTCAAGATGCCACAAAAGGAAAATATTCATCTGCGAGACTCATCTTTGGAAACTGTCTACATTCTTTGCATCAAAGAAAAACACTTTTTGAGAAAGATGACTTGTGAAATCTATGAACAAAGCTGAATGAAAGGATACTGAATGAAAGCCAACGTGCCTTACAATGGACACTTACCTTGAAGTGGTGACACTGCTCTCAAACTAAACCACAGGCACTGTAAACCCACAGATCCTGACCGTGCATAGGGATTATAGAAACTATCAGAATGTTTGTTAGTCCCAGAAGAGTCAGAAAACGCCATTTTTTGCAGATATGTGCCACTTGCTTCATACTGTCTCTCATGTTTTTTTGGGAATCGTTTGATAATCACATTATGAGCCACATGAAGTCCTATTCCTACAGATACCTCATAAATAGCTACCATTTTGTGAATGACAGTCTCTCTATCAACAGAGATAACTTGGACAGAATATCAAGCTACCAGTACTTGATCAACCACAGAGAGAAATGTCAGCGGCAGGATGTCCTTCTCCTGCTGTTTGTGAAGACTTCTCCTGAGAACCGTCATCGGAGGGATGCAATTAGACAAACCTGGGGTAATGAGCAGTATGTTCGTTCTCAACTCAATGCCAACATCAAAACTCTCTTTGCTTTAGGACGACCGACAGACCATCTGCAGCAAACACAGCTGCAAAGAGAACTTCAGCTGGAAGACCAGAAATACAGTGACTTGATTCAGCAAGACTTCTTGGATACTTTTCACAATCTTACTCTGAAATTGCTTCTGCAGTTTAGCTGGGTGAATGCCTACTGTCCTCATGCCAGGTTCATTATGTCTGCAGATGATGATATATTTATCCATATGCCCAATCTCATCGCTTATCTTCAAAGTTTAGCACAAATGGGTGTTCAAGATCTCTGGATTGGTCGTGTCCATCGTGGATCCCCTCCAGTAAGAGACAAGAGTAGCAAATACTACGTTCCATATGAAATGTACCAGTGGCCCTCTTACCCTGACTACACAGCAGGAGCTGCATATGTCATATCAAATGATGTAGCAGCCAAAGTTTATGAGGCGTCGCTGACTCTCAATACAAGTCTTTATATAGATGACGTTTTCATGGGTCTCTGTGCCAATAAAATGGGAATTGTACCACAATCTCATGTATTTTTTTCTGGAGAAGGAAAGGCTCCATATCATCCCTGCATTTATAACAAAATGATGACATCTCATGGACACGTAGATGATCTTCATCAGCTCTGGAAACAGGCTACAGATCCCAAAGTTAAAAAGTTTTCTTCAGGGATTTGGGGCAGAATGTACTGCAAACTAGTCAACATTGTGCTTCTCTGTAAACTGTACTATGTGGACACATACCCTTGTTCAGCTGCATTTTCTTAATACTTGAATATCTGCATTGAAGATCCACTGAGCCAAAACAGAGCAACAACGTTCTAGCTGTTTATTCAAAGTTATATGGAAACGTGGAAAGAGGCAAAGCTGAAATGTGAATAGTTGGGGGGTGGGATGAGGAAAGCTGGTCCCAAATACTGTTCAGAAATTCTTACTGGAATAGCTCTCCTGTTGTATTCTGAGTTTTTATATTGTAGCTTTGATTTTTATATATATACTCTTCAAGGAAAGCAATTCTGGATGAAATTAACTATAATGGACTTGACTTCTAGAATTTGAAATACCGTTACTTTGAACTTGTCCCTAAGTCTAAGTTTTGGCTGGTTTGTTTTTCTAAAGCTGTGTGAACTGAGGCACATGATATAAAAAGAAAATGCTGTATCAAAATGGAGTAGACCTTTGAAAACATAAGAAAAATGCAACTTCTGACTTCATGAATGAGACTATGGCAATGTAAATTGGTTACAAACATTCACTATTTCTCAGTGCTTCATAGAAAGTAAGTCTGGACCTCCACAGCTGACAAAAAGCAAGTGCTAGAAGTGATGACCTGCTACAATCTTCTCAAAGCTCCCTAAATCTTTAAGGAGGGAAGCAGTATTTGAGTGCCTTCTGACTTGGTTGTTCTAGGTAACAAGAGGGCTCTCTTTAGATCTGGACTGAACTTGAAAGGATGAAAATCAAATATTACTCGTGACTGGTTTTGCTAATCTTTCTCTGCCTTCTGAAACCCAAGCAGTGTATTTAAACAGTCCGATCTTTAATAAGCACATAAGCTAAACCAGTTTTCTTTTAACAGTGCTTCTGCTTTCCAATATTCATGGTTCTACAGATGAAAAGCAAGGAAAGGTTCCCAAGAATGTTACCTATAGCTGTTTGAAGCTGTTAAAGACTTGAAAAAGCAAAATGTTGTGCTTGTACTAACAAAGAGAGGGTATTTTCTGCACAAAGGTTGACTTCACATTGAAGGGACAGGAGATGTTGATCCACAGAAACTCAGCACACAAATCAAAATCACTAAAGTATTTCTCCCAAAGTCTTAAGCACAAGTTGGTTGGTTGTGTTTTTTTAATAAGTTCAGGTTACTTTGTGTTTACAAATTCCTGCCTTGAATATAGTGAAATGTTCATATCACCTACAGGAGGAAATCACCTGTGTGGTGTAAATCAGGATAGAACTAAGTGATGCTCAAACTTCAGCTGTTCTGAGTTTGTGCTATGGTACCATGTAAGTATCACAGAACCAAAGTGTTAGGCTGTCTGCAGTCTTTGTGTGTAGCTCACTTACGGTGTTTCCATAGACTCAGGACAGGTATTTTAGTTGTCATTTGCCAAACCTGTGACAGCCCTTCCTGGAGTGGACACAGCTCACACAAGTTACAGTCAGATGCTGCTTGTGAACTGAAGTGATGCTTGAACAAGTTCTAGGTCTGTCACTGTGTGGAGCAGTGAGGTGCTTGATTTGTCTACTAAATTTACTGTAGAACAACTTTACAGGATGTAGCAGTTTTAAGATGCAAATACAGAACTTTGTTTAAACAATTGCTACTGCTCCTTGGAGCTGTGCTGCAGATTTTAATAGCATATGTTAGCATAGACAGAATGTGGGAGCGAGCTTGCTGACTGTTCTCTAAACTGCCATTTCAGGGGGATGGTAGGCAGCTACTGGAATTAAGTGAAACATGTCCTGGTTTATAATTGGTTTTCCAGAAGGAAAAGGATAAGAACTGGGCCTAAATGTTGGGTATATAAAGAGCCCACAAATAATTTATCAGCACCAGAAAGGATTAAAGAATGTAAGTGCTATACTTGAAGGACAAATTCAGTTCCACTTCTTGCCTGAACATAGTGATTACCATTCTAAGGATGTTCTCTTCTAAAAGAAACTAGACAGCCCTTTATCTGTATTAGCTGTTGGCTTACAGAGAAATAAATGCACATACAGAGAAAGTAGTATTCCGAAGGAAAGCTGCTTCATCAGGTCTCTGACCTGTTGTGAGCCATTTAAATTGACAAGCTGCACAGCAAAACTGCACTGCTAGAACAAGCCACCCTGTTCACTGTAGGGAAAGAGGGTCTTTCTGTGTAGTGTGCAACCAAACTGTACTATTAAGGCTACAGTTTTTTCCAGCAAAACTATGCATTGGGATTTGTTTTCACCGATCAAACAAAGGTAAAGCAAGTTTTAAGTAGATTAAACTTGTATAGGGTAATCACCTTGCTAACATTGAAAACATGGCTTAAATGTAGTTTGCCATTATCTGGAGGTCACCATTGAACTGCTTTTACAGGTGGTTTGAGTTTTGTTTGGATTGTTTCTTAAAAGGGCCTTCATGTTTGTAGTATGGATTTCTTTTGCTGCAGTGAAATGAAGTTGCTTGTTGAATAAAAAGGAAAGCATGAAGGCACTCCTCTGGGAAAAAATGGAGATGCTAGAAAACTTATTTCCTGGTTCTAAACAATGACTTAAGATTTGTACACCTTTATCTGGAACCTTTTTTAAGAATAGTCTTGGTGCTCCAATGCAGGGCTGTCAGGATTTACTTCTACAAATAAACCCCTCAGCCTGAATGGTCACTCCTCATTAAGAGTTTGACGTTGCACAACGTATTTAATGCTAAAATTGTTTTTACCTGTTTGTTTGGTTTGCATCAGTTTCCCTTTGATATTACTGATTTTTATACAAAGTATTCAGTATTTATTCTTAAACTTTGCTCTGTACCACAAAAAGACAATTGTTTTGTAAAATTTGTTTTGAATAAATGGTTTTTCTTAAAAGAAATAAGTCTAACATGAAATAACAACAAAAGTAAATCTCATCTTGTTGCTTTCTTTTATAACTGACTGGCTTTTAAATGCCATTCTCAGCTCCCTCTTAGAAGACTTCAAACTGCGTCTCTCCCCTCTGCCCCTCACACTTTGCTTCCTTTCCATTGTGTCAAACCAAACATTTTCTGGAACAAAAGTAAAAATCACTGTTTTCAAGAAAGGAGACAGCTCAAACTTTGGTTACCAAGCTGCTACCTCCTAAGCTGCATAGAAGTCAGGTATTAGAAGTGCCACCAGTTGTTAATGTTAACTCTAAGTTTATATATTCTCTTTAGGCAATCATTCCTCAAGAGATGTATATCTGAACAAATTCTACTTCAAATCACACTTTACACCTTGTGAAAACTAGCTGATGGGTTGAAAACCAGTAAAAAATATTTTCAGAGGCTTTAAGTAAGTTGAGATAGTAATAAGTTTCATTTTTGTATGGCTCCAGTTTGATAGCATAGTGTAGTCAGCTTTTAGAAGTGTAGACAGACTGGTGCATCCAGTAACTTCAGTGCAGATTGGAGTGAGGTAGAGGCAAAACCGTAAGTATACCTTTTCTGAATCATACTGAAGAGAACAAAGGAAACTAAGTCTGTGAGGATTGTGAAGTTTGGCTTGTTGCAGTGGGGTTTGTTGTGGGTTTTGGGGTTTGTTTGAATTGTTCCCTTTCACCTAGAAACAGGGCAGTTCAACTGCGTTCTACTGGGTCTGTGCAGTACTTTCAGTGAAATTAAGTGACTGTTGGGTGGTTTAGAATACATCGTTAATGGTTCTCTAAAGACTTTGCAAAAAGGGAGAAAAAATTGCCTTGCATTTAAAAACCCAGAAGTTTCTCAGAGGCACGTAGCCAGATATTCATATTCTGAACACAAGGAGATGATCTTTAATGCTGCATTTTTTTGTTAATGCATGCTGAGGCTTATTCTAATGATTTACTTGCCCATGTTACGTAACTAACACTTAAAGAACAACAACAACAACAACAAATGCAACCCACTCCCAGGCCCCTAGCCAAAACAATCTTGTTTGCTATGAGATGTTAGACTATGCATAAATGCATGGCTGTGTTTTTATAACTTGATTTTTTTAATATACTTGTTATTATTTGTGAACTTTAAAAGAAGTTGTAGAGAATATACTGTAAGTGCAGTTATTTGCATTCTAAGAACAAAAAAGATATGTGCAGCCTTACCTCCTCCTTGTTGACAAATTCTCATCACTTTCACTCATTACCAGGACTCTGCTAGATCCTCCTTGACTAGCTTCATGCATGACTTCAATCTGAAAGGGACCCATTAAAAGAGGGAGTATTTAATAGCTGATGCTTTTATGTTAGGAATTTTAACTCTGCAAAAGAATAAAAACAATTCTACCTAGTCTAGGAAGTCATTGGACAAGATAAAATAATTGAATGCTAGATGTGCAGGTGGTAAATCAAGAACACCTCTTTCCTGCTGATTTGCTCAGTCTGGGCATGTGTTGACTCCCGGTACATCTTTAGGTGATTGTACCATAGAATGTGAATTATTTCCTTAGGTGATTACAGGGATAACAGACTCTTTAGATGCTTTAAATACTTTTGGTTGTATTTTTTCTGACCTGAAGTCAACCCAGAGACTTCCCATTGTCAGAGTTCTTTGTATCATGGCATGCAGAGAAGTCTTGGGCATCTGTCTTGTAGCTTTTGGAGGTGTCTTTGTACTGGTGGTATTATGTAGGCCAGTGTGAGTACCCTCAGATACTGAGCACCGCATACATGTGCAAGGGCTGTCTCCAGGCTGAAATGGACTGGAGCTTTTTGCATAATATTTTGATAAACATTAACCTACTTCCTTGCCCAGTCTTGTAGCGTTGGATCACTTCAAGTGTGCTCCAGGCAAGTTTTAAGCAGGCTTTTCCTCCTTTTGCCTGCAGCTTTTGGATTTGTACAAAGGCAGTCTCTTCAAATTCATTAAAACAACTTAGCTGCTGAGGTTTGCAGTTCATGCAAGCCAGTATCTAAACTCCAGTAGAGTCTTCAAGTTCATGAGCACTTTGTAAGGACTGATTTGGGGGGAAAAAAAGCAAGCAGTGGCCTAACTATCTAAATTCTATAGCTGAATAGATAGGTGATGATGAAATCCATTAAGAAACTATCCTACCTGAACTAGTATCAGAACAAATGAAATACAAATTTATAGCAACAATGGGAGCAAAGTGGGGGAGGATAATCGTGCTGTGGTTTTGTAGCTTTAAAACTGAATTGGTGTTTTAATAAAGCCTAAAGCATGTTGTTTATATCTAGCTGTGGAAGGACCCAGTTACCTGCCTTACTGAGGAGATTAAGACTAATTTCAAAGACAGCTTCTGTGAGTTTAGACAAAGGTGAGACCAGTTCTATGGTCCTGCTGACAATTTTTATTCTGTGCCTTTGTAGTAGTACTTCTTGCAGAAGTCATGGGCTGCCTTAACCATTTTAGGAAAGGGTCTGAGTTTGATTTTTGGTTTTCAGCTTTAGGGAAATAAAGGTCAGATATATAACCACATCAGGAGCATGCATAACAGAAGATGTGTGTCGAAGTAGCTTGCATTACAGCAAAAGTTAAATAATAGAATTGGCCAGGTAGACACTCCATATATTTTTAGCTTTTGCTGCTCAAGGTAATACTATTTCTCTTTTATCTTACCCCTACCTCAGCACTCCCATTCCCCTTGACAAAAAAACACCACAAACCAGACAACCTACTTCTGATCTGTGAGGAATTTTTGCGCTAGCAGGATTAAACCATTTAGGCTAAAGTAGCGCAGTCATGTGTGGCTCTTATTGGTATGAGAAGTTCTAATGTTTGAGTTTTGTTCTGTGAACTACTTATTGAAATCAGAAAGTCTAAAGTGCTTATTTTAACAATCCTTTCAATGATCATGGGATAAACTAGAAAATGCCCTGAGAGGTTTTATCATAAAATCTCTGTCATTGGTTATATTCTTATCTGGAGCTACACTTTAAAAATCACCTTTAAAATAACTGAAGAACTTATGAAAAGGAAAACAAACAACCAAAAAACAACTGCAAGAGGAGGAGCTGATGTAACATCTTTCCCTGGTATATAGCCTATTTTAGGTTGGGGGTATTTTGTTTTCCCAGAGATGTACTGACAAAGCTTATTATTTTCCTCTTTTGTCCCCAAACTGCTTAACAGTGTAGGGAAAAAGGCTACTTTTATGCTTTCATGAGGCAGCTAAATGATGATCAGACCTCTGTCCCTCCTTGGCTAACTCCTTTTGCTGTTCTTTTTTAATGTTAGTTGTTTTTTTTTCCTCAGCACATTCAGGGCCCTCTGCTCCTCAAAACATAGGTTAAATTGCTCTTTTTTTTTTTTAACCATTCTAGTGATATGCTGCCTTGAAGAACTAATAACACGAATCTTAATGCAGGGACAATGAAAGGAAATGACAGCAAAGGGATGTTACTGTTTAAAGGGTGGTGAGTAAACAGTACTGTGTATATGATTCGAGTTCTATTTTTGATACTTAACCAAAGGCAAAGTTACATAAGATTTGTGCACAGATCTTTCAGAACATCACTTGGCTGGTGCTCCTTCCCTGTCTCAGGTATATTTACATGCTCTAAATGCAAACATTTTAAATAAGACAAAGGAGGCATTACTTGAATTTGACAGGAGGGGGGGGAAAAGTGGTCTCTCAAAGTGGCCATTTCAGCGAGCTTGGCAAGTGAGAAGTTTCAGGATGCAGCTGCAGTTCATCTTAGTTGTGAGATGTGCAGATAAATGAAGTTTATGAACCCTTCTCTTTCCAGACTTAAAATACTCAAGGCCAAAAAGCTGTCTTGATAGCTTGTTATCTTAGCTCTAGAGCTCAAAGAAAAGACCCTCTGCACTGCTGTTCAATGCTGTGAGGCCTGGGACTAGGGAGGAAAGGATAAGGGTGTCCAGAGAGTCCTAAACAGAATCTTGCTGCAGAAACAATAATGCAACAAAGCTTATCATAGAGACACAAAAATTAACATACATTTCCCTGAACCTTATTTGCCCATGGGTAACAGTAGGATTTGTCTTAGTGTTTTGGGGGTTTTTCATTTGTTTGCTCATTTTTCTGTGGCTTAGTTTGATTTATATCTCAGTATGAAATGTATAGTCCTTTTCTCCTTTTCATAGAACCTACCCTTACACATTTTTCCATTTATAATTTTCTAACTTTGTAAAACAGCACAAAGCATCCTAGCTTCAAAGGAGCTGGAACTGCACTCCAGTTTTAGAAGCAGAATATTTCATGTAGTATAAGAAGGCACAGGCACTTTGGATGCACTTTAATGTATTATTGTTGAACATTCCCTCCATATTTCCCCTTTCATTCTTCAGAAGTGCTTTCTACTTCAGTGTAACTCAGTTTTACACACACACAAACTTCTGAACACATGAGTAACATTCATGTTGCAATGCAAGTGTAAAACAAAAAACAGCCACCAACCTCCCCTCTCCATAATTAACTTGTAACTATTGTCATTTATTTTCATTCCAAGTGTAAATATGGAAGCCTGTGCTTCTACTGTTCTCTCACAATATGGGATGTCTCAACATCACAGATACTCCTACCTTAATTCCACCCTTAGTCTTCTTAATGTTTTTCTTTTTTGATAACTCTACTTCAGAAATGGTCTTTGGAGGACAGGACATTTCTGTGGATCTCCTGTTGGTAGCTGAAGGAAGAAAGTAATGTTAGAAAATGTGTGCTCTACTCTGAAATACTGCTTCTATCAATCAGCAAAGATCCTGTCACATCATGGTAACTGAGACCTGGCTTAGAGAACTGAATGGTGGCTGGAGTGGTGAAGGCCCAGCTGGCACATGGCATGGGCTACATTGTTTGGTGCTTTACTGTGTCTCAAATTGGCACTTAGAGCTCTCTGGTGTAATGACTACTTTGTCTTGCTTTCCTCCCTGGAAACCACCTTTAGGGTGGCACAGGTAAAGGTCAGTCAGCTGTATCAACAATTACCAAATTATCACCTGCAGGGTTTCTCAGCTCAGGTGTTGTTACTTGTGCAATTCAAGCTGTAGTAATGGTTTGTTAACTTCAATTATAAAGGATTCATTCTCTGTAAAGTTGCCTCACGTGAAAGTCTCAAGAGTAAGCATACAAATGTTCAACAAATCACTGTGGCCATGTACTTAATGATAGTGACCCTGAGAAAATTGTTTCGGAGTATGTTTTGCAAGGCTCTTGAAACCACAGCTGATGGTGAGTTGGCTAAAGCTAGTAGAAAGTGACCCTTAGCAACTTAATCACTGTTGTCCAAAGCCAAGGTTTAGAATAAGCTATGAGAAGGTGAGTCGTACATGTGACTGGAGCAGAAAATCAGTTTGGGTCTTTGTTTTCAATTAAGAATTGGTTCACAGTGGTTGTTATGTAAGTACAAGGGCAAACAGTGCCCCCTTTTTTTAGTTGCTGAATTGATACAGGCAGTCATGCATATTACAGTAAAACCCAGTATGAATAGCAGATGAAATGATCAAAGACTTATTGATTGCCTCTTGAGTCATGCAACAAAGGATAAAACTGTTGCAAATCTGAGATTAGATCCTTTTCAGTTTTATTCTGGGAAAACATGAACTCTCAAAACAAAAGCTGGTGTTTGCAAGTGCATGCAGTAATATTCTATTTTAAATGGTTTCACCATGTTTAATGTTTTGAGATGCTGAGACTACTGGTTGCCAGTAATAACTTTGTATTCGTCCCAGGGAGAAGCAGAGGGATGCAATCAAAGCAAAGAAAAGATGCAGAGGTCTTTGAAGTAGGAAAATAAGAACAAATTTTCAAATGCCATTGTCATAGTATTTTAGTGTGGTTAAAAAAAAACCCAAAACCCAAGCATAGAAGCACCTCAAATTATGTGCAGTTAAACAGACAATGTATCAGTTTCAAAGGCAATAAAAACAGAAGCTGACATTTATTCTACCCTGTGTGTTTTCAACTGCCTTATGTAGCTGGGAAGTGAGTTAAAGCAGTTTCTCTCCAACTCTTTCCTAAATCTTTCTGGGTTTATCCCATGCTGTATGACATGAAGACTTGGGACTACCCATTTCATGCCTGTGACTTCCTCACAATGGCTCCATATTACAAAGCTCTTCAACAGAACAAAGTCTGGCAGCCACCTCTAGCTATAATCAACCAGTAGAAGATTCTTTATGGTTCCCAAGCCTGAGCTGAAATGCAAATATGGACTCTGGTTCTTCTATCACTCTCTTAGGAGCTACAGCAGGAGATTTGTTTTGATTCTGGACACTGCTTTCAACAGATACCCATTTCCAACCCCCAGGAAAGCCTTCCATGAGGTGATAATCGTTTTCTCAAAAGCATTGCTATTACACCCAAAAAGTGATATTTGGAAACCAAGAGGGGGAAAAATTACATGCCGTAAATATAAACTATGTGTTCTTACTGTCAGAGTTCTTAATACCACTCTAATCTGCAGGGAGAATGAGTTCTACCATTGGCAAAACCAGGACTGGCACCCTTCATCATCTGTTAGAAAACACTTAAACCAGGCTCTTTTGCACTCTTTCTCACGAAGCCCTGAGTAAAGCGGTTACAAGCATCAGCAAATCCATTATTTTCCATATCAGTGCATTCTGGATATTTTACTATCCTTAAATTCTCATCTACTGCCATCTTGACAAGACACAGACTCTGGTCCTACCTAACACACAGGATCTATATCCTATCTAGGATATGGATCTCCAATCTATATTGTGTTTATACCTTAAAAAGCAATCATTAAAAAGAAAACATTGACTTGATCACAAACCCCTGACTCAAAGAAAGCCAAGACACTGTTCCACACTTCCCCCCACACTTCCCATGTATTCCTAGATCTGCTGCCGCTGTCCAATTTCCCTATCTAAATCTGAGTTCAGTCTACTAGATTGTTCTATGAAGTTAATTCCTAAGTTTCATGTGCACTGGATGTATCACTAAAAGGAATGGAAGCTAAAGAAATGACTTGAGGAAACATGAGAGCTTCTGCTTAGAACAGCACAGTCAGTAATTCCAAGTTGTTTAACCTATTCATTAATCAGAAAACTTTGAGTTTGAGGAATGGTTGATACTGCTATGAAAATCCTGGCTGAAAGCAGCAGAAAATTATAGAATCAACCAGGTTGGAAGAGAACTCCAAGATCATCCAGTCCAGCTTATCACCCAGCCCTGTCCAATCAACTAGACCATGGCACTAAGTGTCTCATCCAGGCTTTTCTTGAACACCTCCAGAGACAGCAACTCCACCACCTCCCTGGGCAGCGCATTCCAATGGCAAATCACTCTCTCTGCAAAGAACTTCCTCCTAACATCCAGCCTAGACCTCCCTCAGCATCTGGAAATTACTTGATGTCTGCATCACAAATTAACAAACTCAGCTCAATTACTGTGGAACTGGAAATCTTTTATAAAGGAAGCTCCCTTATAAAATTGAGTACAGTTGGATGTTTCAAAGTCATTACTGTTGTGTACTGCTGAGGAGGCTGGAAGCTATAGTGCTGGAACTGCCTACTGCCAGAACAAAGGCACTGTAACAAAGGAGAACTAAAACCAATCTAAGGTCTCCATGGTTTCAAGGTTGCTTTCATCCTGTTGTGGATAACGAGTAATGGAGATTTCATTTTGAGTTCATTAATATTTTAAACTTCTTGCAATTTAATGCAAATGCTATTAAAGGACATTGTCTGCAGAAGGAAGCTTTTATTATTGCAAGGTTATTTGCAGTAAAGCAGGGTTTGGGTCTAGCATTTGTGTTCACTTGGGAGCACCATTGTGCTCTTCTTATGGGGGTTTTACTGGTTGCACAGTAAATGTGGAATTACTGTATTACTGCCTAGCCCACAGCAAATGGAGATGTGGGCTGTACTCTGCCTAAAGCTGCAAAGAAAGGACAAAGTCTCATGTGCTCAGTATTACTTTGCGATCTCCACCCCTCTAGGGCTGAAATGAATTCAGCAAGGACAACTTGCTGTGCTGCCTGTGGGACAGGCTGTGGTTTCATCCATTTTCCCACTGCTTCTGCATGTCAGGGTCCAAGCACCATCTCTCAGGTGTTCACCTCTCACAGGAGGCACAAGCAGAAGTGTGTAGAGATTCCAGATGCTCAGAGGATTGGTCCGTATGGGTAACTGACCTCATGTTTGCCTGGAGTTTGCTTGTGCCAGAATAAATGTCACTCATTAGCTAGCAGGAGACACAGACTCTGTAGTTAAAGGCTATGAGCACTTGTGAGACCCTCATATCCCCTGTCACTTAAGTAGCATACTTTACATTCAGGTCCTTGGTGAATTTCCTAATCAAATGATTCCCCATATGTTTTTTGCAGGAGAGTTTGTGCATTCTCCCTAATCACCTACCGCAGAACCAAAGTCCTTTGGCAAGAACAGGCATGGAAACAACTAGTCTGTTAAACTATTTACTGGGGCTTGCAGCTCATGCTGTCCCACAGAAACATGGGTTTGAAGATAATTAATGGCTTATTAATGTGTTCAAATGCTGGTGATGACAAAAAATGCTACACTGAGGCAGCTAAAGAAACGCCAGAATATTCAAGGTTCGTCATTTAATGGCTCACTACAGAAAGGTTTTCCATTCTTAGGCAATAGAATGTCTACTTCTTTGCTCTAGCAAAGTCGCTGTCAAACCCATTTGAAATCTGCCCAGGTAAGAAGCACAGAGCAAGGTCTCTGTATGCAGAGTATTATTCCACACGGAGACACACCAGTTGGTTCCCTCAGACTTGCCCAAATGTAAGAGCAGCCCTACAAAACTGAAAGCATCTTTTCCTTTTTACTATTTCATTTATAGAAGTATCTGGAACTACAGAAACTAGTTGTTTACCAAAACCATTAGTGAAAATCGTGTGTCTCATCTTTTCTGAGTCACCTAATCTCTGCAGCCTCACTACTTCTGCACACATCCCCAGACTCTTGCAAGACATTCGTCTTTTATCCTCCAACCAGATGTTATTAGTTAGTGAGTGTTATGCACTAGTGGCTGAGGAATGCTGGAGTGGGTCCAATGAGCAGTCATATACATTGAACTAAGGTAGAACCAGTTTAAATTTTCATATTTAAAGAACTGAAAAGGCCGTGTTCCTTCATATGAACATCATGTTCCAAAGCTGGCCTTCTAAAATGCTTGTAGTGTGACTCATGGATTTTGTATGTGCAATGTGCTTAATGAGCTCACAGAAATCCTGTCATCTCCGCTCCTGTCTTTCACATTTATGTTGCACACAAAGAAACCTCTAGGTGAATATTTCATAGCATTTAGAAGACAGGAGATGCCAGAAGCAAAGCTACACGTGCAACCCTAATTTTGCCCCTTTGCTGCTAAGGCAACTTGGTCCACTCTTCTCTAAGAATCCTTGACTCGTTCATGGAATCAAACCCACTTAATTAGTGAGCAGTTATTTTGTTTTATCTGTATTCCTCAGGGGGGCTCAAAGCCTTATGTGTATGCAGTTTCAATCGCTGCTCTGAAAATAGTTATCTTTAAGTCATTTTTTCAGTTCATGAGTTTCACAAATACTGAGCTGTTTTCACAACACTTCTTAGACTAACAGGCTGTTATCAACCACAATGGGATCTCTGAGTTCCACAGATAAAGATCAAAAGAGGATATAGTACCTAAGGAGACCAACTTGACATTTTTAGTCTTTCATTGCTCTTTCAATGGAGATTTCTTTAGTTAGTTGCATAAGTTACTAAAAACAGCCCTCAAAAATGCACTATGTTGTGTCACATTAACACCCATATGGGTTTTTAACACTGCTGGACCTTTAGACCTACAGCATCAGTTTCTCCTTCCCATGTCAGCCAAGAGTAAAAGGAGCAGTAAGTAGTCACTGATTCAAGGCTGACTCCAGAACAGTTGAAATCCATCTGAACTGAGTCTGGTTCTCTCTTTCCTCCTAACCTCTGGCCACACACTTCTGTCTCCTTTTTTGTCAGCACTGCTCTTGAAGGAACTGGATGAGGAGGAGGCTGAAGTAGCCAAAGCAAAACAAAAAATCCCCCATAGTGACAATTTTCAGTTCCCTCCTCTGTTCCCACTAGCTCTGAAATCGTAAGTACTGAGAAAAAGCAAAAATCACAAACACACTGCTGTGATGGGCAAAATGGAGAGCTGGAAGAGAGACTGTGACATTAGAAGGGCTTAAGCAGCTGCAAGATCATGACACAAGGAAACAAGAAGGGGAGATGATAAGAAATGTATTTTGTCTCCTGGTTCCAAAGATTTCTGCTGACAACAAAGGAATGAGACTATAGAAGCCAAACTGTAGCAAGTTCATAAATAATGAATGTGTAGGAACTGAGATTTCCCTTCTCAAGTGCTTGTAATTTTGCCAAAGCTAGACACTTTAGGAAGGCACAAATCTATTTCATACTGCCATGTTCCAGCTGTCACCACAAAGGTAATTAGAGCAAGACAACTTTCCTAGCCTTGTTCACTGAAAGGGCCAAAGAATGTTTTACTGACATTTTCCAGGAAAGTGTCAGACTGAAGACAAGAGCCTTGAAGGACTTTTATTTTCAAAGATTTAGAGTTTTGGAGAGTTACAAGCAAATCAAGATAGATAAATACTATCTAGAGTCATCCCTAATAGCTTATATTATCTTTTACAGTTCTGTTGCTTATCCCACTGTGCCTGACAGCCTATGTGCAATACTGCATGTGTGACTTTGTGGACCTATCCCAATTCATTCCAGCTAAGGAGTTTTGCACAGAAACACAAATATGTGGTCAAATTATCAAAGAAGTCACCGTCTTCATTTCATAGAGGCTCTAGCAGCATGCACCTATCCATAAGCCTCTATAAAATGAAGAGTCTCACAGTTACTGTCATGAAGTATTTCATGCTTCAGCCTTCACATTCGTTAAGATTTTTCCATTAGCACTCTGAATGGGACTGAATTTTCCCTACCACTCCTTGTTAGGAAAATAGAGAGTCAGCAAGTGAAAACAAAACAAAATCTGTTCTGGAACGAATGTTAACTTTTTTTTTTGCTTTCACAGACAACCACTGCAGTGCTGCCATGGTATTGTTACATCTGCTGCCTGGGGACAAAAGCCTTTCTTTCTGGTCTTCTATTTACCACATTTTATTGCCTTTGCTTGCCTTTGTATTTACACAGCCTAGGGACATGATATTCTCCAGTTGCCATATTCTCTTTTTGATGGCTTTTAGGAATGTTCTGGTATGTCCCAGGTAACAAACAACAAGTTGCAATATCTGTTTCAGGAGCCTCTCTCATTTTAAGTAAATACCTCCTATAAATAAATGCTGATACTGCATTGATCCTGTGAATGTGAAGGAAGGGCACAGAGGAAAATCCAAAAGAGGGTAGCTTCAAGAAGAGCAGAATTTCACAGCCTCATTTTCAAGGCTTAGACTAGGACTCAGTGTCCCTTTTTCTATTTTCAGCCACATTTCAGATTCACAGTGTGAAACCCCTTGGTGAATCACTCAGTCTATCTATGCTTCTGTTTTCTTTCTGAAAAAAAAGAGGTAAAAATACTTAGCAGTACTTGCCAAGTGCTTTGGCATTCTGAGGGAAAGGACGCTCAGGAAATTCAAAGTATAACTCTTCATAGCAGACAGTTGGGTATTACCCAAAAGATGCCACTAGGCAGTGTATGTAACTGTACATGTCCTGTTCATGGCAGTTAAAGCAACTGGTTTGGAGCTCCAGGATAAACTACAGGTAGATATTTCTGTTTCTTTCTATACAGGTACTCTAGGTCAGTCATCCCAGGCACAATGAATCTAAATGAGATGCTACGGTCTAGAACAGGACCGAGTTGCACTTTGCATATCCCCAGAGGGCAACTGAACTGACATTTGAAAATAAATTGAATCTACCTATTCATTTGCAACAGGACATCAGAGGCTAATCTTTGTCACACGGTTGTCCTGTATTGTGCTGTATAACAATGATCTGCAACGCAAAGGTCAGAGCAAGGAGGCAGCTCATGGGCTGCTGTGAAAGAGTTGATAGTGCTGTGTGTGCTGTATGAACAAGGATCAAAACTTAAAGCATTGTCATTTATATAGTACTGACTATTCTTTAACCTTCTATCTATACCTAAAGTTTAGTTTAAAAAAATCTCCAAGTGCTCTAAATTGACAAGAAGTTCAAGAAACACAGGAAAGAGAGAAGCAGACCCAGTTCATCAAACACTTGCATCAACGTAAGTGCAAGAGGAGTCTATAGCATGCAGTTTTGCAATAGCTGAAAGCCATTCAGAAACTCTGCTACCACTAACAGGGACAGAATCACAGAATTGTTTTGGTTAGAAAAGACCTGTAAGATCAAGTCCAACCATTAGCATAAGACCACCATGGCCATCAAAACATGTCCCCAGGTGCCGTGTGGACGTTTCTTGAACACCTCCAGGGACAGCGATTCCACCACCACCTCTGCAAGCACAGAGGGCAAAGGCATCACTGATACTACAAACGGGTATCAGCTCTCTGTTGTGTTTCAGATGGTGTCTCCATACACATCCCCTGTTTCACAGGAGGAAAGCAGAGCAGGACTAACTTGTTCTGACCTACTGACCCCATAATCTCATTTTCCTTTACCTTCCTTTGCTTCAGTGCTAGTGAGCATGCAGTGAACAACTTGGTCACCTTTAAGTTAGTGCTGCTTTGAGCAAGATGATTGGGCTATATGATCTTCAGACCTCCCTGCATTTTTGTAACTTGTAACTACTACACTTTTGCATTGAGTTTTCAAGGTAAATCACAACTCATACAGCTAACTGCAAACAGCAGTGCAAGAGCAGAATGCATTGCTGGAGGATGTGTGAGTAACAGAGTAGGATCTCTTCAAAGGCATTGTGGTTTCAGCTTGCCTTAAGACTGTAGTGAAGTTGAAACCTGAGGCACTAGCTATGTGCTGAGAACACAGCTAGCACAGTTTAAAGGGAAAAAGTACAGATACCAAACCATCAAAGTACAAATACCAAACCATCAAGATAGCTGGAAGAAGACATTAATAAGAAAGGATGTTAGAAAGAAGAACAGGGACATTTGTGTGACCTTGTGATATCATGCTTAGAAAGCAAAGTGGTCAGGCTACCTACTGGCTGTTCTAGTATTTGTACTGAGAAAGCAAAGAGGTTTGTATGTTCTTCATGCAAATTAGACTGTGCAAGGCCTTTTGCTAAAGGTTCCCTTTTTTTGAGAGCCCTAAGTTTCCATTTTTTAATTTCTTATAACCATCTCTGCTGAAAAACAGCTATCTTGGTTAAAGGCACATCTAACCTCAAATCAGGAACTTCCAGTAAATTCCAAACAGAAGACTAGGAAGAGAAGCCTGAACTGTTTCGGTTCACCCTTGTTTGCATGTTTGCAGTGACAAACATTTCACATTTGTTTTTAAAAGCTAGGCTTACAAGGCTGGTACTGAACATCAAATGCAATTCTGCATTCTGACAACAAAAATCAAACACAATCATGTGGACGAAACATTGATGTGTATCTGGGAGCAGCTGATCAGGGCCTACCTACTCCTGCTGGTCTGGTAGTCTTTG